>NC_077240.1:38745000-39057500 GCF_947179165.1 Solanum dulcamara | reverse complement strand
ACCTTTTATCATGTACATTATTTGATTATTGCATCCTATGATTTACATTGCATGTCATGCCCTCATACTTAGTATATTCAAACTTACTAACGCATATTTGTTGCCTACATTGTCTCATAATGTATGGGTTGAGGATCACATTCATACTCATGGCTAGTTAAGCTTTCTTATGGATGGAGTTTTAGTGAGTCCTCATTTATCGAAGGCTGGTTATGAGTTGCTGTTTCTTATTTCAAAAGACCTTTTCATGTTTCATTTTATTGAGGGTGAGTTAGGTACATGTCTTAACCCCCGCCCATCTTCATTAGTAGAGGCATTAGTTTGACAAATGTTGTAGAGTCTATGTCGTCAAGTTACTTTCATCTATTATGATTCATGAATAGACTCTTTCTATGATATTTTCGCATTTACTTTACCTTATGTATGCTTAATGATATGTCAAGACGCTTGGTTAGAGCCCTTTGGGCTTTTGATTGCCGTGTTACGACTAGGCCTTAGGTTGGATTGTGACACTATAACATAAGAATGATTAATTACCTAATCCCAGTCTACAAGAGTGATAGCCAAACCTACCTAGAAGGCTGAAAACTTCACCTAAACACTCTACCGGAGCTTTGCACTCAAATACCAACTGTGAAATGACCCAAAACTATCAAGAATGGAAAGAATTCATCAAAAAAATTCAACGATACCCATATTGCAAGGTTTAAGAACAAGTGTCAAAACTGTCCAAAAATTACCTCAAAAATGAAAAAGATAAAATTGGAATTTTACTAGAAAATCGAGTTCTTCACATCAAAAGGAGTTCAAGATTGAAAAACCCATTAAAATTGAGTAGAAATCAAGTAGAAATTGAGTTCGAAATCATGAAATTACTAATTTTGAAATTTTAGAGAAAAACTCCAAAATCCACATTGAAATTTTGATTTTGAAATATTTTTGGATGAGGAAATCATTAGAAAATGATTTAGAAATGATAAAGAGGTTTATTCCAATGAATTTACTCAAAAGTTCAAAAAATGCCTCACCTAAGTTCTAATTGAGTAACAATGTGGAAATGAGAAAAAAGAAGAAGAAATCCAAAATATGGGATATTTTTAGCCAAAAAGGGTTTGTTGTCCGTGTTGACCTCGGCCAACTTTCACCAACACCCTTCAAAACATGTTTTTGACCCTCGGAACTCATCCGGAACTCTATAAACATGAATCAATAGTTCAAATTCATCATAAAACACGTTTCAAAGCCAATGGAATCATCCAATTTTGAAAAAAAAGGTTTTTATGACCATAATACCCCCACAAACCTCTCTTAGGCCTAAAACTCAACTTTTAGCCTAAATACTCAAAACGAATTCTAAGGTCTCGCGACTCTAACCAACCACCGTACTAGACCAAAATCAATTTCCAGATGCAATGGAACTGATGAAATCACCATCCGACGCTCGGATTTCATAATGTTGACCAAAGTCAACTATCTCATAAAAACTCCACCCAAAGTCTTTAAATCACCAAAATCTTTCTCGAATGCATTGGGACCACACAAACCATTCCTAAAATACAAATAAAGCATGAAACCACTACAGTGAAGAGAAAAATGGTCATTTCACATGAAAAAGTAATTTCTCAAGATTTGAGACATTACACTATTCACTACTAAAATACACATTCGTCCTTGAAGAAAAAGCAAAGTACGGTACCTAAAGGAGGGAAAATATGAGGGTATCTGCGACACATGTTGGACTCCATCTCCCACATAGCCTCCTCAATAAGCTGGTGCCTCCACTGTACCTTCACTGAATCAATATACTTTAATCTCAACTATCTAGTTTGTCTATTTAAGATATCAACTAGCTCTTCCTCAAAAGACAAATCTTGATCCAAAGCAACCGATTCTCACTAAAGTACATCAGAATCATAATGTCAATATCGCTTAAGCATTGATACATGAAACAAGGGATGAACCGTTGAAAGGTTTGGAGGCAAGGCCAATTTATAGGCTACCTTTCCATACTTCTCCAAAATCTTAAAAGGCCCAATAAACCTCGGACTGAGCTTTCCTTTCTTCCCAACCTCATCACACCCTTAGGTGACACCTTGAACAACACTCACTCACCAATGACAAAGGACACATCATGAACACGTTTATCAACATAGCTTTTCTTCCTACTTTGGGCAGTCACAAGGCGTTGCTGAATCAACCTTACCCTATCCATAGAGTCTCTCAACAAATAAGTACCCAAAAGAATCAAACCATCCCACAGGAGATCTATGCCTCCTCCCATACAAAGCCTCAAACAGTTCCATCCAAATACTGGAATGGTAGCTGTTGTTATAAGAAAACTCCACAGGAGGTAGGGGTTGATCCCAATGACCACCAAAGTCCATGACACAAGTCGAAGCATGTTCTCAAGCACCTGAATAGACTACTTTGATTATGAAAAGAGGTACTCAACTCAATCTTGGTACCTATCTAATCCTGCATAAAACTCAAGAAATAAAAGGTAAACTACCCACCTCTATCAGACATAATAGAAATAGGCACTCCATGTAGTCGAACAATCTCATGAATGTCGATCATAGCCAATTGATACACATTATAGCCAGTATTCACCAAATGAAATGACATAATTTGGTCAACGGATCCACAATCACCCAAACTGAATCATGCTTACCCAAAGTCCAGGGTAATCTAGTCACAAAGTCTATAGTAATGCACTCCTACTTTTACTTGGGAATGGGCATCGTTTGCATCAAACCCCAGTCTCTAGTATTCATACTTCACTTAATGGAAATTCAAACTCTTGACCATAAAGTCCACGATGTACCTCTTCATGCCATACCACCAATAGTGTTGTTTCAAGTCATGAAACATCTTTGCCGCCTGGGTGGATAGAATACTTCAATCAATGATCCTTCTCTAATATCATACCCAATCACCAACTTTAGGCACACAAATATGACCACTAATCCTTAAAACTCCTCGGGATCAAGAGAAGCTGACTTAGCTTCACTCCTCAATACTTTGTCCTGAATTATTCTCAGCTTTTTATCATCAAATTGGTGGGCACAAATTTGTTCCATCAAAGTAGACCTAACCTCTATAAAGGAAAAAATATTATGAGGTATCGAAATATCTAGTCGAACCAACTGTCTAGCCAATGACTGAACAACCAATACCAAAGGTCTCTCCTCTATCTTAAGAAAGGCTAAGCTACTCATACTAGGTGTTCTCCAACTCAAAGCATCCTCCACCATATTAGCCTTGGCCGAATGATAAAGAATGGTGATGTCATAATCCTTCAATATTTCTAACTACCTACGCTTCCTTATGTTCAGGTTCGACTGAGGAAAGATATACTTAAGGCTATGATAGTCGTTAAAGACCTCATAATACACTCCATAGAGATAGTATCTCTACAACTTTAAAACAAAAACTACCGTTGCTAACTCCAAATCATGAGTAGGGTAGTTCTTCTCATGTACCTTCACCTGTTGGAAAGCATAGGCTATGATTCTCCCCTTCTGTATCCATACACCACCCAAACCATCACCCGAGGCATCACAGAATACAACAAACGACACACCCTCCTCAGGTAATAATATATAGGTGCCGAAGTCAATAACTCCTTGAGCTTTTAAAAGCTTGTGTCACACTCATCGGTGCCATAAAACACCATGGTATTCTGAGTCAACTTAGTTAATAAAGTTGTGATGGAAGAGAAACTCTAAACAAATCGATGATAATATCTGACTAACCCTATGAAACTCTAAATCTCAGTAGTAAAAGTAAGTCTCGCCCAATCACGAACCTCCGCAACCTTGGTCGGATCGACCATAATTCTATCCTTGATCACTATATGACCTAAGAAAGCCATAAACTCAGCCAAAATTTATAGTTGGAAAACTTTGTATACAAATTCTCCTCTCTCAATCTCTGAAGTACGACCCTTAAGTGATGAATATGGTTAGCCTCATTCTTGAAGTAAACAAATATATTATTAATAAATATAATCATGAAGGAATCCAAATAAGGCCGAAACATCTAGTTTATAAATTCTATAAAAGTAGCAGGGGCATTCGTCAAGCCAAAGGACATGAACACAAACTGATAATGCCCATAACAAGTCCTGAAGGTGGTCTTCGTGATATCAGAATTGTGAACTCTCAACTGATAGTAGCTCGACCTTAAGTCAATCTTAGAAAATAGGGATGCACCCTAAATCTAGTCAAATAAATCATCAATGCGAGGAAAAGTATACTTATTCTTGATCATAATCTTGTTCAACTATCGATAGTAGATACACATTCTCATATTGCCATCTTGCTTTTTCACAAATAAGACCGGTGCACCCTATGATAAAATACTAGGCTGAATAAACCCTTACTTCAATAAATCTTCCAACTATTCCTTTAATTCCTTCAACTCAGCTGGATTCATTCGAAAAAGAGAAATAGAAATGGGCTTGGTGCTCGGCTTTAAATCAATCATAAAATCAATATCAGGTCTAAAGAAACACTCGGTAAGTCGGTAGGAAAAATGTCCATGAACTCTCTCACCACTATAGTGGTCTCTAAATTCGGTGACTCTCTGTTATGATCACGAATACAAGCTAAATAATATAAGCAACTCTTTTCCAATATGCAGTGAGCATGAAGAAAGATATCACTATGTTCGGATATGAACTCGAAGTAACCTTCCATACTAACCAATGTAAAATGGGATATCATTGTGTATAACTAGAAGAGTCTGTATATCCTCCCAGTCCCAATAACCCAATATGAATACCTTGATTACATTGGGTGCCTAGACCCGAATACTCACTACTTCTGGATGAATGGCCGCTGAACTGACCCTAACGACGGAACCTCTTGTCACTTCCCTATCTAGAATGTCGGATACTCTTGATCATCTTGGCATGGTCAATAATACTCTGAAATGAGCTATCGATAACACAAGAGAGGTTTTGGCCTCCTAAAGATAACCGATGAATCCCCTCACCAACTTACGAATCCGATCAAACTCTGTAGGGATACATGATATAGCTTAACGAGATAACTCATAAAAATAAGTCTCGTACTCTGATACTAATAAGGAACCCTAGTCTAATCTTTCAAACTCATCTCTCTACTTATCGCGAAGGCTATATGGTACAATCTCTTAAGGAACACTCAGTGAACTTCTCCTAACCCATCATAGGAGAACTGATAGGTCTGCGAGCAAAAACAAGTCTCCACTACTCCTTGGCTACTCCCATAAATGGGTATGAAGTGTAAGCCACTCCATGTGCCTCTAAGATCCACGGGTTGAACAACCTATCTTGGCACATGATCAAAAAGTCAGAATCCTCCTCACTAGTCATATCATCAAACTTAGGAGGCAATATTCTGACAAATCACTTAAAACTCTTCTTCTTCAAAGTAAAAATAGCTATACTACCAAATATAGGTAGAGCCTCAGATCTCGGAGGAATGAAAAGCGGGGCTAATTAGATACCCAAAATTTGTAATCCAATGCTTGAAGTCTAACCAACAATTTTCCCTACTTTTTCAGTCTGCTGCTCCATATCCTTATACTCATAATAAGGCTCAGGTGGGGCCTCACTAGATCATCCTTAAGTAGGAGCTGTCCTCTCGAACCCGGTCACTAACTCTAACGCAAAACAAATAGATTAGAGGTTTACAACACTTGATATAAATAACTTGAATAAAAGCAATCAATGGTAGGAATTTCTCCTATTAAGTGTCTTGCCTCTAGAAGAGATGTACAGATGTCTACGTACAGATCTATAAGACTATACTAGACACCTTGCTCTTTAACTTATAAGACTGGTGAAACTAGTGCTCTAATACCAATTTGTCACGATCCAAAAACTAAGGTCATTATAGCACACATCCCAAAATCCAACCTAATATGTAAGCCGAATAATAAATCACATACGAGACTCCCAAAGGGGAAGTCAGGCCACAAAAAAAGAAGTATAATGAAGAATTTTTCAAAACTCGATGTAATAAGTATAAAGAGCATCTAATACAACTTTTGAGTATGAAACACATCACGAGTCTTCTAATAGAAATAAAGACTGAAATAGAAGATGGAACTAATGGTGATTTGGAACACATGATATCACCACCAATCCAAAATAAATCTATCTGTTAGAGGTGATCAACCACCACGAAGAGTACCCTAACTAGAATCTGCATCAAAAGTGACAAAGAAGTACGGGTGAGTACAATTCACATATACTTAGTGGGTTTGACAGACTGAGTATAATAAATTAATCAAACTTATGAAATAAGCTATGGAACGCTTCCACCTGCATACAGAAAAGTTCCAGTCCTGCATCTATGTCACCAATTTATAAAGAATGACGTGAACAAGGTAAACACATATGATAAGAACAGTTCCACATATCATCAAACAATTCAAATAACTAAAAGATCAATGCAATGCAATGATGTGGTGGTACGGTGGAATCAAAGCTATTTCACAACCTATCGTATTCACCTAGTCCAACTAAGGCTTCTAAACAAGGACCCATGAGGGACTCGTAGTTTATATACCAAATTACAATCTCACTATCTCATCTACTTACCACCTAGCTCATGGTCAAGGATATAAAAATGTGTCTCATTTTTTTCCAAAAGAATTTCAACATTTTTCAACTTTTCAAGAACAATGATATGATGAATGAGGCACAACATATATAACATGGAGGCAATAATCAACTCAACACATATCAAAAAGTTCAAAGTTCTCAAAACTCAACCAAATCATGATATACACACTCATAGGGAAAATAGTGGGAAATAGTTCATTTGAAATAAGTGTTCACCCTTTTGGAAAGTGTTTCATTTACTTAAAGTTTGATCAAAACCCCAACTCAACCCCTCACTCAGACATTACAAGTCAAACAGTGTCACAAGCCTCTCTCACAGGCAAATCATGAATCACATGGTCACAAAGCAAATAGAATAACAGATGAGTCCCCCATATGAGCTAAACTGCACAAATAATCTCCCACACGGGCAACACAATATAATCAAGCCCCCACATGAGAATCACAATATAATCAAGGCCCCGCACAGGCATCACAATATAATCAACAATCTCAATTCATATTATGATCCCATTCAAAAGCCTATGATATAAGAATGATTAATTACCCAATCCTATTCTACAAGAAGGATAGTCAAACCTACCTTGAAGGCTGATAACTTTGGCCGAACACTCTATCGGAGATTTAACCTCAAATACTGACTCTGAAATGATCCAAACTATCAAGAATGGAAAGAACTGATAAAAATAGTTCAATGATACCCATATTGCAAGGTTTAAGAATTATGGTCAAAATGTCCAAAATTTACCTCAAAAAATGAAAAAGATAAAACTGAAATTTTACTTGAAAATTAACGTTTCCACATCAAGAGAATTTCATGGTTGAAGAACCCATTAAAATTGGGTAGAAATTGAGTAAGAAATCATGAAATTACTATTTTTAAAATTTGGGAGAAAACCCCCAAAACCCACATTGAAATTTTGATTTTGAAAGATGAAATCGTTCGAAATGATTTAGAAATGACAAAGAGAATTACTCCAATGAATTTCCTGAAAAGATTGCTTCAAAAAAACACCTCTCTTAAGCTCCACTAGAGTAACAATGGTAGAAATTAGAAAAAGGAAGAAGAAATTTGAAATATGGGTTATTTTCAACCAAAAAGGGGCTGTTAACCCCATTGACCGCGATCAACTTGTACCAGCACCCTTCAAAACATAATTTTGACCCTCAAAACTCATTTTGGGACCTTATGAAGTTGAACCAATAGTGCAAATTGATCATAAGACATGTTTTGGAGCCAATGGACTCATTAGTTTTCAAACAAAAAGGTTTCTATGACCAAAATACCCTCACAAACCTCTCTTTGGCCTAAAACTCTATTTTTAGCCTAAATACAGGTCTCGAGGCTCTAACAACCACCCTATTAGACCAAACTCGACATTTCTGATGCAACAGAACTGATGAAATCACTATCTGATGCTCGAATCTCATAATATTGACCAAAGTCAACTATCTCATAAAAATTTCATCCAAAGTCTTAAAATCACCAAAATCTCTCCTGATCGCATTGGGGATCACACAAATCATTTTCGAAATACAAACAAATCATGAAACCACTAAGGGGAAGGACAAAATGGTTATTTCATATAAAAAAGTAATTCCTCAAAAATTTGGACATTATAATTATCTTCTATTGAAACCTCTATTTGAGACTTCTTTCCGCATTTATGATTCTCTTGAAGTATGTCTTATTTACCTTATGTATGCTATGTACGCTAAGAGGCTTGTTGGGGTCCTTCAAAATTTTAATCATTGTGTCACGTCTAGGTCCTATCTTGGGTCATGACATTATATATTGTGTTATGGTTTCTTGTGCATATTGCATTTATTGAAAATGACCACATGATCTTGCCAATACACACTGTAGTTGTATTCTGATACTGCACTTGCTCTTTGTTTATTGAGTACAAAATATTCTTAGGAGGCTGTTGAAAGACCTTAGTTAGGAGATCGCTGACCAACGAATTTAAGGGTGAGTCAGTTCTTTCATTCTTCCATGAATTTATCTTGGTTCTTAGTCCTTTCTCTTCGGACTTAGACCTTTCATTAATTTTATTTTTCATTTATGTTTTCAGGGTTATATCCCCTTACTCTAGACCTTTAGTTGAGTTTTGGTACAATGACTTTCGGTTTCTAGGGAGTTAACTTCCGCATTATTTTGGTAAATTTTCCTGAGTTTAGGGAACTCAATTTTTAAATTATATTTAATCTATTTAGGTTAATAGTTGTGTTCTAGTTTTGACTGTTTCGGTTCTCCCATTGGAGGATTAGTGTGGGTACCACTTACGATGGGTCAGAATCATGACAACATCGAAATCAAATATGTAAATGCATCTAGATTTCCACCATTGAAAATATCTAATAATATGAGAGTGAAAGTCTGATTGAGTTGAAGAAGAAGAAGCTTGAAATTACTTTATATCAACTGGTGATCACCTACAAACACTATTTCACAAAGTCAATCCTTAATATAAACTAGGACCTCGTTGGAGCTCCTAGTTTTTTTGTTAGAATTTGTTGATTTTCTTATTTGGTTATTGTGTTGTTTGTTGTTGTTGGGTCTTCTTAGTGGTGGTGTGGAAGTGAGAATGAAAAATGAGAGTTGGGTGGTTGTTATTCGTTGTTTTGTTCGTCAGACAAGCTATCTCCAGCGAGGTTGGCCGGAGAAGGAGAACAATGAGGGGTTGGAGGAGAAGGAGGGAGATGAGGGGAGCAATGAGTGATTTCAAGGTAAATTATGCTACAGACTGTAATAAAAAAAAATACCTCAAAAAAGTGTAATAATTAATCTAAAAGAATTCATTAATGTAAAAATTCCTATCTAAATTACTACTACAAACAATATTTGAAAATTGAGGAATTGACACATAGGTACAAGTCTCCTATAGAATTGGCAATTTTTAGCCTAAAAGTAATTAGAAAATTTTAATACTTAAAGAAATACTAAAACTAATCCCATGCTCCATAAAAACAAAATAATTACAAACAAATACCCCTTTACAATTCATACCCCAATTCTTCTTCTCCAGTTCGATCCTTCTTCCTCAATTCTTCTTCTTCTCCAATTCACTTCTTTTTTCCCAATTTTCCTTCTTTCCAATTCTCCTTCTTCTTCTACAATTCATATCAACACTCGATTCCACAAAATTTGATTTCATAATCTCAAATCAAATCAAATTTGTTTCTTCTAAAAACATCAAGATCAAATATGCAAATGCATCTGGATTTTTACCATTGAAAGTATCTAATAATATGAGTGTGGAAGTCTGCATTGAGTTAAGGAAGAAGAAGCCTGAAATTACTTCATATCAGTGGTGATCGCCTACAATCACTATTTTACAAAGCCAATCTTCAATCCTTGACATGGATATTCTAAATAATCAAGGATACCATAACAATATATGATATGTTGTTATGGTATCATTAAGAATAACTAGACATTCAGAGAAAATTGCACAAATATTGAATGATACCATCGTAATATACATATATTGTGATGGTATTAAAAAAGTTTCTCTAAGTCATTCAATGATACATGAATGATACTATCACGGTATAATCATTTATTCTCATGATATTAAAATAATATAATTAAGGAACAACCACTGTTTCACCAAGTTAATCATCAAGTTTTAATGATGGATTTATAAAATCCTCAATGATACCATAACAGTATATTGCATAACATAAAATTGTACAAATACTGAATGATACCATCATATTATATATTTATTGTGATGATATCAAAAGGTTTTCCTAAGTCATTCGATGGTACATGAATGATACTACCACAGTATATTCATATGTTAATATGATATTAAAATTATATAATTGAGGAACAACCAGTATTTCACCATGGCAATCCTCAATCCTAAATGTGATACTTCTAAATTCCACAATGATACCATAGCATAAATTCAATGATACTATAATATATATATATATATATATATATATATATATATATATATATATATATATAGTATTGTGACGCTATCAAATAAGCGAATTGGGCCTAGGCTAGAAACGGAGCACACAGTGTAATTTGTCATGGACATTAAGAGAGTTAATTAAGGGTGGGCAATCGATGGGTAATTAGTTTATTTTTTTTATCTAATAAGTGTAATTTTCCTTAAAAAATGGCACTACTTGGACAAACTTTATATTCATTTATTTTGCAAGAAAAATAAATAGGGGGAGAATATATTTTTCCTCCTTATTTCACGTTTTTATATCCTTAAAATTAGGGATTCATTTTATTTATTTATATTATTGCTAAATTATAATTAGGCTTTTTTACTATGCGATTTAAGTAAAATACCCTTTTTTTAATTTTACCATAGAAATATCTTTTTTTTTCTTATTTCATGTTATTGTATCCTTAAAATTATGGATTAAAATTTTTCTTCCTTATATTTTTGCTAGATATCCTAAAATTAGGAATTCAAGTATTTTATTTTTTCCTTATTTTAATGACTAGATATCTGTAAAATCAGATATTCATTAATTTAATGTCCCTTTAAACTAGCAGTAAATATTAGTTTGTTTTTTTATCATATGTATACAATTTATTAGGTGAATATTGACCAATGTACACTAATAAAAATGTATATCAATTATTAGGTTAATACCGACCAATATATACAAATACAAATGTATAACAGTTTATTAGGCGATTAAGAATCAATGTATACAAATATCAATTTATACCAATTTATTAGATGATTACGAAAAAATGAATATCAATGCAAACAAATATAAATAAATTTTGTAGGTGAATTTATTAGCAGACGTATACATTAAATGTATGCAAACCCAACTAAAACTCAATTTTAAAAAATCAAATGTATACCAATTTATTAGATGAATGCGGATCAATGTATACTAATACAAATGTTTATCAATTTATTAGGAGAATAAAGATCAATTAACATATATGCTAACATTTGTGTACAAATTTTCAAGGTGAATTCACTAGCAGATATATACATTATATGTATCAATTTTAGCTAATAATTAATTCAAAAATAATTATATTCGACAAACAATATGTGTATACATATCAAACATGTGTTAAGAAATCCACAAACTCAACTAAAACCTCATTCAAAATCAGAATCACTAGCCCGAATTTGTTCAATTATTTTCAGAGGCTCCCACCTCTCGTGCACAGCCAGGGGTTGAGCCGCACACCCCCAAGCCTTATTATACATAAAACAGAAAAATACACGGAGGGGGACATAAACCTAACCTCCAATCCTATGGTGGTTCATAAGTCGGCCATCCTACTAAGGTCAGCCAACTCATCCCCGATACAAGCACACGAAAAGGAAACCTAGAAACTATGCACCTAAAGAAGAGGACTCCTCTCGATACAAAGAAACTAGGAAAGCATAAATAAGGGAGACTCGCCCTTTACATAAAATAAAGGAAAAATCTAAATAAAACTGGGGATGAATCCTCATAAAAGTTATATACAACAAAATTTTAGCGTCAACGAGGATCATCAAATAACATGGCTAAAAATATAACATGGAGACAAACACTGCAATTGGGCGCTCAATCCAATGCTGCAACACAAGTAGCAGATCATGGAGGCTTCTTAATCCTTTTGGTCTTCCTTCGTCTAAAGCTAGGTAGGTCGGCTCTATCTAGCATGTAGTATCCTCGTGTACCCTGAGGTAGCTGCTGGAGGGTGGTGTAGTGGCCTGGAGTAGTAAGAGTGTGACTGTACTTGGAGAGAGCATCCGCAGTGAAGTTTACCTCCCTGTATACATGCCTGCAAGAAAAGAAAACAAATAATTCGGAAATAACAACAAGGTCATGAGTTACCTGGTGAAGGCTCCACGGAGGTTTCGTTTGATGATTGATCCATTTAGTGATCAACTCCGAGTCAACTTCTAGGATAACGTGCTGAAAACCCTGTTGAATGCACCATTTAAGCCCATAAACTGTCGCCTCTAGTTCGGCTTGATTGTTGGTTCCCTCCCCTAACGGTATGGCGTAGGCGAAGATGAATCTACCCATATGATCTCTTAAGATTCCACCCCCCAATTGCCCCCGGATTACCCAACGCGCTTTCGTCAGTGTTCAGCTTAACGAAACCGAGTTGTGGCTTAGTCCACGAGACTTGGGTGATCTTCATTTCATGAGCACACTTATCTATGCAGGAAATAGTGTGGATCCAGTTCGAAGGCCAATGGATATAGGGGTACGCGACTCTAAGTAGATTAGAGATGTCTTTGAAAACGGCAAATTTCACTCTTGCCAGGCTAGAAATCTTTCCCCCGTATTTGCTCGCGCACCTATTCTTCCACAAATTCTAATATATAAATATTGGGGTGGAGTGAAGGATAAGTTTGTGAGCTTCTGTGCGGTACTTGTGAAGCCACCAGCTTATAACAAGAGGTTTGAGGGGTGTGGCTTCATGCTTTATGCCTAGGGAGTCAGAGAAGTAGCGCCAAATATTCATAGCGAAGTGGCCCGTGTTGAAAATGTGCTCTATGGTGTCTGGACCTGGGCTGTGGCAGCAATAGCATGGAGTGGAAACATGACCGAATGCAATGATCTTTTCCTCCGTTGGCAGCTTGCCTCTAAAAGCCCTCCACAGCAAAAAAGAGCATTTAAAGGGGATGTTTTTGTGCCAAGTGTAATGGTTGGAAAGTGTCTTGGTCCTATGTTCCCTCACAAGCTGCCATGCCGAGGAGCATGTGAAGTTCCCATTGGTATTCAGCTTCCAAATGGCCTGGTCCGGTGTGTTTCCTTGCAGCTGAAGTATGGAAGAAGTGATGAGAGGAACGAGTTGCGCTGGTGCCAACTGATTTATCATATCGATGTTCCATTGCCCATCTATAAGAAAATCATCCACCCTAGCATTGCTTGCTCTTCCCAACTCCTGCCTATAGTTGGCTAAGGGCCCGATACCTAGCCAATCGTCCCACCAAAACCAACATGAACCCGAGTGAATCCTCCATTGAATGTGAGGTTCGGCAATGTGTTTGTTGTGCATCATGTGTTTCCACACAAGCGACTGGCCAGAATGGAATTTTTTGATGATGGGGTTGGCTCTCTGACAGTATTTGGCTCTAAGGAACTCACCCCACAACGTTGGTTTAGCTCTAAAGATCCACCATTGCTTTAACTGGAGAGATTTGCACACATCTATAGTTCTCCTTAACCCAATACCTCCTTCGTCATAAGGGTAACAAAGTTTTTTCCATGAAGCCCAATGATATTTTTTCTTGTTATCCTTCCACCCCCAGAAAAAATCAGCGGTGACTCTCTCAATCTGTTTGAGAGTGGTACGGGGGGGAGTAATGGCCGAAAGAAGGTGAAAATCTATAAGTTAAACACACAAAAAATACACCAAATCGTTGCTCAAGAAATGCTAACAAAATTGAAATCATCATCTCAATTTTTTACGAAAATCTTATAAGAATCTTTTTTACCCATGGAATTTAACTAAAATCACACACTAAACCTAATTTTTTCCTCAAAAAGTAAAAAATCACAATTCGACAAATAAAGAAATTGCACAATTTATTGGGCAAGAAAAGTTGCAAGATTATATATGAAAGAAAAATTTAAGAAGGTAACAATGGATAAAAATAAAAAAAGGGCAGCCCGGTGCACTAAGGCTCCCGCTATGCGCAGGATCCGGGGATAAACATAATTTACAATATATATGCATAAAAAGAGCAAGATTAAGTAATGGAAGAGAAAATTTAGAAAATAATTTTAGAGAGAGAAAAAAGAGAGAATGAAAGGAAAACACATCTTGATACTGACAAACCATTAGGAGAGAGGAAAAACAGAATAAATTTACCTTTTCAATAAATAGAAATAAATGGAGCAGTTAAAGGAATACTGGACTAGAGAGAGAAAAATTAGAAAAAATGGTTCACTTTTCAAGAAATATAAAATATGGCTATTGAGTGACAAAATAAATATTAAAAAATCTTTTTTTTCAAAAAATTAAATGTGGACTATTTATTGCGAATTTAAAGGGAAAAGAAAAAAAAGTAAAATATTTACCCTTAAAATATCCATTACTTTCATACCCCCTTTTTATTTTAAAATGACATACGTCAATTTTTATTCGCGCGATGACGTCAGTGCTCACATTTTTTCCCTCTCTGATACTATTATAGTATATTACAGTGTATGAATACATTATGATGGTATCAAAGAATAACTTAGCAGTGTATTCATTGAATGACTATTTCTTCCTCCTTGATACCATCAAAGTATAATATATACACTGGTGGTATCAAATAGTAACTGTCCGGTGTTCACATTGAGGTTTTTTTCAGTCCTTCAATGAGATTATTCACTCATTCATGATAAAAAAAATCATTCATGATATCATTGTGGTATATCTACATACTTTAATGGTATCATTGAGGTATGTTTCAATTCTTCAATATTTTAATTTAAAAATAGTTTTAAAAAATCATAATTTAGATACAATTTGTTTTTAAATTTGCATAAAGAGAAATTGTTTTTATAAAATATATTTTTTACTAATTTAGAGTTTAATAAATAAGATTGTGACTTTAATAATTATCTCTTTATTGTTTGTTATTTATTTCTTAAAATAAAAATCCAATTCTATATGATACTGATAAAATCAATAAACCGACGAAGTATCACGAAAGATTAAGTTCACTCTATATTATACCGATATGGTATCAATATACCGACGTAGTATCACAAAAAATTAATTCATATTAGTGATGCTGACATCATGGTGACATCATGCACGAAATAAGAAAAGAGAAAGTGGGGTAAATTGGTAAATAGTTTGAGCCGCTGATTTATTAAGCCTAAATAGATTGGGCTGGGTCCATTTTTTGCAAATAATTTTATAATTGAGTCTATTTTGTGTAGTTTTCCCTTAAATCTATAGATTCTCATGTTGTGCCAATTTTTCTTGAATATTTCTAGCAAAAGTAGTTCCTAGTTGGTCTAGCGAGACATAGGATAGGACAAACATAGGAGGAACTTCATCCACAGTGTTGTTATATATAGAGGTGGAACCAAGGTTTGATGTTTATGGGTTCTAAATTTTAAAACAGAACATCTAAATCTAATGTAACAACCATTAAATTAACAAAGCCTTATCATTACAATTGCACTCGATGAGTTGTTATATTTTGAAAACGGCCAATGATAGCATCATTAGGTACACTTTCAAATACTTCGTTTATTAATATGAAGATTTGAGAAATTTAATTCAAAGTTCTAAATAAATTTCGATTAAAAGATAGATAAGTGTTCTTTTTTACTGTAAATTTTGAACATATTTTCTATAATGTCAATATTATTAAAAGTAAAATTAAAATTACTAAATTCACCATTAATATTTTTGGGACCTAAAGTGAAGGTTTTACTAGCTTAACCCTTGAGCCACTCCTGCCTTGAAAGTTGAAGTTCGGGAAGTAAATAGCAATTTAATTAATATAATTAATTATTAATATGTGGGATAGCCCTAAAATCAAAGATTAAAAATAAGATCTTTAAATAAATTATTTCACAATGTAAAGAAAAAATTTAAAAATAAAAAAGAGAAAAGGGAGAGTCGATTAGGAACAAGGAAGAGTACATAGTACTAACCGGGGCAGAGGCCCGACCTTCGAAAACAAGCAGTAGCAATGAGATCAATAATAAAGGTTAGAGCTCTAACTTTTAATAAAATTAAATTTTGGGTTTAAAGTTTTTTTTGAGATTCTGAGAAGAAATTAATAGTCAGATGTTGTTTTCGAGTATGACACTATTATTTTTTTATTTTCAATTATCAATTTTGAAACAATATTCGGATGTTGTTTTAGAAATATGACACTACTTTTTTGTTATTTTTATTTTTTTGTTATATTGTTTGAATGAGAATTTAGAAAAATCTACATATACAAAAATTTCAATTAAATGAGGATAAAAGATAGATAAAAAGGTTCAATTTTCAATGGACATAGACATTGAAAATGCCAATCTAGCTACCAAACGCCCACCAAAACCCCAGATCCATTTAGCTAAAGTATTAATGATAACAACACTCCATCCTATAAAAATATCTTGATAGATTAATTAATGCCTTTAAATGCATCCTCGTACCTGGAGATGCCATCCTATAATATCCAAGACAATATGCCAACACTTTCCACCAATATCAACGACCAATTGGTAGGAAAATCTAATATAATTATGCTTACAGAGGAAGATAAATAGAGGATGTATGCTCCCTGAAAAATATCAGTCATCATCAAGATTCTGAGTAAAAAATTTCTTCACCACTATCTAAAAACCAAGCTACAAGCAATGTGGAAACTTTAAGAATAATTTCCACTAATAGATTTGGGTCATGATTATTTCATAGTCAAATTAACCAAAAAAGAGAATCAAAAAAAATTCTTCCGAGTGGACCCATAAATGAATATTTTCTTTTCACTCAAAAATGGGTACCAAACTTCATGTTAAACACTGCTACCCAAACAATTTCAGCTATGTGGGTGCATCTCCCACAGTTGCTGACGGAGTTCTACAATGTAATTGTACTTTAAAAATTGACAACTTCATAGAAAAATTATTAAAGGTGGATGAATGTATAAGGGCGATGCTCAAAGGCAAATACACAAGAATTTGTGTAGAAATTGCTTTACATGAACGAGTAAAATCTCATGTTTGGATAGAAAACCACAAAGAAATTATAGAATACAAAGGTAAGGATTTGTTGTTTAAACTCTGTGGCAGAATTGATCAACACTAACACAATTGTTCCCCCATCATGCAACATATATTAGCTACTACCATGGTAACCAATATATTAATGCAAGGGGCTGTAAGTAAAGAAGAATGGCACATAGTTAAGTTCAGCAAGATCAAATATGGAAATCAAATAAAGACCAATCCATCCAAAAGAGCAGAACCATCCTCGTCCACATGTACGAATGTAAGGAATGGAATAGATTTTCCAAGTAAATCTACTACAACTAATCTTGTTCTTTTATGTAAAATAAATAGCAATAAGAAGGTTAATGAAGTCCCCAAGTATGAGAAAAGAATCTTTGTCCAAACACATAACTAATTTGCTTCTTTTCTATTGATGGAGAAAGAGCATATGTACATCAATTTCTTTTGGGATATTTCTAACAACCCAAAAGTTCCTATCTTAGATCAGATCAAGAAGAGTTCAGAAAAATTTCTAAGTATGCAAAATTTCAGGTTTTAGGGTACGATTTACAATCCACAAATAAAACTATGAATTATAGATGTGCCCCATAAACCAACTTCAGAAAATTAGAAATTTGGTCTGAAATCTACAAGCCAAGTTTATGGGTCTTAATTGATATTATGGGCCTTAGACTCGAGTATCTTTCTATTACTTTCAGTCCTTTGATTACTCTATTTTATCCGTGTCACTTTCGTTATTTGCATTATTCGTTATTTGCTTTTCCATAGATCGCTTTGAACTTCTTAGTCTTATCTGACCTCATTTTATGCTTCTTTTGAGCCGAGGGTCTCTCGGAAACAGCCATCCTATCTTGGTAGGAGTAAGGTATGCATACACTTTACTCTCCCCAGACCCTACATTGTGGGATTTCATTGGGTTGTTGTTATAGACTCGAGTCATAAATTGACTTCAGAGCCTTATACTTTCAGATGAACATGATGAATTGAATTTATATGTCGTAGACCATTCTACGACCCATAGATTGATCCATAGATCAAAGTCCTAAAGCTTTGCCTTTATTCTGATTTCTACGACAAATAGTACGGACCATAAAATGGACTATGGGTCGTAAATTGATTTCATAGTTCAAAACTTAAGAAACTCATGAATTCCCTATAACTTCTATGGATAGGAGCCTACGGTCCGTAGATGGAACCACGGATCGTAGATTACATCCACAGATAACCTTTGATAATTTTTAATCAAGATCGTTTTAGTCTTTTTTCAGTCTTTTAATCCCTATAGTTTTGGACTATTCTAAATGGGATTAAGAGATTCTTATCAACCTAAACCCTCACTTTACACGTATAGACCCAAAATCAAGTCTCTTCGCTTAAGCAAGAACTAGAGCTCAAATCCTCAAGTCTCCATCCAAGGAATTCAAGCTAGAATTCTTTGGTCTAGGTATATGCAATTTCATTAATGGGTATCCTCTTACCCATTGAGTCCTAAAGAAACTTCAGATTTTCAAGTTTATGAATTCTCCTAACCTAGGATTTTTAGGACTTTCATTGGTTCTTGATGTAATTCAGTTTTTCTTCATTATTAGCCTTTAATTGCATGTTTTACATATAATTCCATGTTTTAAATGGTATTTTCATGAAATATTAAGTAAACAAGTATTTTCATTACTTAGAATTGTGTTCTTTTATGTTTTCAGATTATCAGGTTTCATGATTTTAGATACTTTCAGCTAAAGTTTCTTTTAGTTATTATCAATTTATCATGATTTATGAGCTACTCAGTATATTAATTTTATCAATTAGATTATTATTTTCTTCCATTATTACATGTTTCCATGGAAGTTATACTTAACACCGAGCAAATTTAGGGATGAAGGATTCCAGTCAGCATCGGTGAACTTTCAGTAGCAATCTCTAAGTCCCAGAACCATGTGTCACCATAAGATTTAAGGGGATTTCCGTCACTTGAGGCTGGCTCCTTAGTCTTTATAGACATTAGCTTAATGGGTCCACATTAGCTTACATCAATTTTTGTACCTTGACAAAGTACATTAGGCCCATTTGATGGGGATTATATATCAAAATCCATGTAGTAGCTCACATGGTTATATATAGGTTTTAGTATCTCCCACAATTAGTTTTTCATTTATTGAATGACTATGTATTTCAGTAAAGCTTATTCAATATTCATGTTATTTTACTTGGTCATTATATCAATATGTTTTACAAGTTCAACATGTTAAGTTATCATGTTCATTATGCATTATCTTACATACTCAGTACATTCAAAGTACTAATCGTATACTTTCTAACTATATTATTTGATAATATAGGTTTGAATGTTCAATATTCAGGCCACAGTTAGTACTATCTATAATCAGCGTAATAGCTTGCTTGGTGAGTGCTCATTTTTTTGAGGACAACCCCTTTATGTTTCTTTTTAGTATTTTATTTTCAGTTTCAATAGTTGGAGTTAGCTAGGGGCTTGTCCTAGCAGCTCAGATTAGCAGTGGCTTTTTAGACAGTCAGTTAGAATCCACCTATGTGTACTCAGATAGTTGTTTATTGATATGTTAAGGCTATTTTAGTTTAGTTCTGTATTCATTTATCTTCTATTATTGTTACATGTTAATCTTAGTGTTATGACATTCCACGAGGTTATCTTGGAGTCAATTGTAGCTCTAAGCACCATGTAGTAACTAGGGGGTAGCCTAGAATCATGACAAACTTGGTATCACAACATTAGGTTCAAATGTCTTAGGGTGTCTGAATGTCGTGTTAAGTAAAGTTTTTTCATGGGTGTGAAGCGTGCCACATCTATAAATTGAAGGCTATGAAAATTTTTAAGAAATACTTCTCTTTTTTTATACTCTCAATCATGTGATGGAGTGCAATTTTATATAATCTCCTTCTAACTCATACTCTATACATTTATAATATCATGCCTCCAAGAAGAGCCTATGTCAGATAGAATAGAAATAAAGAACAATAAGAACCACCAGCTCCAACATACCCTTTGGCTGAACAAGTCTCCCATACTAAGTTAAGGGCTGCTTTTCAGGTGCTAGCCCAAGCAATGACTACTCAGGACAACCGAGAGGTTGTGGACCTAGTTAACCCAAATCAAATATGACCCCAACTAGAGTCAAGGACTTCACTCAGAAGAACCATCAAGAATTCCATAGTTTAAAGGTGGATGAGGATCCACAAGAGTTCATAGAGGGTATTCATAAGATTAGTAAGATCATGAGTCTTACTCTATTCAAGAGTGCTGATTTAGCCACTTATCAATTGAAGGGAGTGCCTTAGATTTGGTATAAACAAAGGATGACATGGCTGAGAATACAATGTTTTGGTAAGTTCTTTCTGCTTGAGCTAAAAAAAGACAATTTGAAGTAGGGTAACATTACAGTGAAAGAGTATTCTTTTAAGCTTACTCAACTCTCAAAGTATGCTCCGACTATGGTGGTTGACTCATGGGCCCGATGAGTATTTTTATCTCTGGTGTTTCTTAGATTGTGATGAAAGAGCACAGAACGATGATCTTGATTAAGGATATGGAGATATCTCGCTTGATAACTCATGCTCAATAGATTGAGGAATAAAAGATTAAGGAGAGTGCAAGGGATAACAAGATGGCTCAGACAAATTGTATGAACTACTCTAAATAGAAATCAGGATGTCATTCTTAGTTATGTCAGAAGTATTCAGGCTTGGCCCCATATTCTATTAGTGCTTGGTGCCTATGTTTAGGCAGGATATCACAGATATGGCACCATGCTCTAAGTTTCATTGTAGTGTCACTAGTGCTCACATATTTTTGGTCTGTCGGAAGTGTGGTATGAACTATCCGGGAGAGTGTTTGGATGATAGTGGTAGATGCTTTTGATATGGTAAGATAGGTCATAGATTGAGGGATTTCCCATCAGCCATATATAAGGTCAGAGATTTTCACCAATGGACTCAGCCTAACACTTCAGTAGCTTTAGCAGGTCATACGACTTAATAAGTAACCTCATCTAGTATTGGTGGCAGACGTTTTCTGCTCTTTATACTTGACAAGCTTAGAAGGATTCCCCTGATGTAGTTACTGGAATATTACAAGTTTTTAAGTTTAATGTTTATACATTATTAGATCCTAGGGCTATAATTTTCTTTATGACTCCTTATATTTCTATTAATTTTAATGTCAGTCCGGAAATCTTATTAGAACCTTTCCTAGTCTCCACTTCCTTTGGTGAATCAATTTTGGCTAAACAGATAAAACTTGTCCAGTCACTATCTTCTAGAAAATCACCTTAGTTGATCTAATAGAGTTAGGCATGCTAGTTTTGACATCATTTTTGGCATTGAATGGTTATATTCTTATTATGCATCAGTTGACTATAGAACCATAATTGTTAAGTTTAAGTTTTCGAATGAGCCAGTTATAAAATAGAAGGGTAGTACTTTAGCGCATGTATGTCTATTGTTTCTTACCTCAAGGCTAGAAAGATGATTGCTAGGGATTGCATTTACCATCGAGTTTGAATTAAGGATTTCAATTCTAAAAATCCCAACCCTTCAGTTTGTTCCAGTCATTAATGAATTTTTGAAAGTGTTTCCTGAAGATCTTCTCGGAGTCACTCCTGAAAGGGAAATTGATTTTTGCATAGACCTCAGCCTGTCTCCATTCGTACTTACAGAATGGCCCCAGCTAAGCTTAAGAAGTTGAATAATTAGTTGAATGACCTTCTAAATAAAGTTTTAATCAAGCCTAACATTTATACTTGGGGTGCTCCAGTTCTCTTCGTGTGTAAGATAAATGGTTCTCTCACGGTGTACTTGATTACCACCAGTTGAACAATCTCACAATCAAGAATACCTATCTCATTCTTAGGATTAATGACTTGTTCGACCAACTTCAGGGTGTCAGCTTCTTTTCTAAGGTAGTCCTTAGATCAGACTATCATAAGCTTAGAGACAGAGAATGTGATATTCTAAAGATAGCCTTCAAGACTCGATATGGTCATTATGAATTTATGGTTATGTCTTTTGGACTAACAAATGCTCCTACAATCTTATGAATTTGATGAACAAGATATTCAAATACTATTTGGATATGTTTTTCATTGTCTTCATAGATGGCATTTTGATTTATTCTCAGAGCAAGAATGAGCATGTATGCCATTTGAGAATTATTTTACAGACTCTTAAGGACCATCAATTATTTGCTAAATTTAGTAAGTGTGAATTTTAGTAGAGGTTAGTAGAATTTCTTGGCCATATAGTCTTGAGAGAGGGCATTCAAGTTGATCCTTAAAAGACCAAAGTAGTTAAGAACTTGACTAGACCCCTATGTACTTCAGACATTAGGAATTTCTTGGGTTTAGCTTGTTACTACAAATGATTTGTGGAAGGATTTTCCTCTATTTCTTCTCCTTTGTCTGGATTAACAGAGAAGAAATTCAAGTTTTAGTGGTCCAAAGCTTGTGAGAAGAATTTTCAGGAGTTGAAGACTCAACTTACAACAAGTCCTTTTGACTCTACTAGAGGGTTCAGATAGGTTTGTGGTGTATTGTAATGCCTCTAGAATTTTCTTAGGTTGTGTGTTGATGCAAATGGAAAGGTCATAACATATTCTTCTTGGCAACTCAAGCTCATGAGAATAACTACCCAAGTGGTGATCTCAGGTTAACATGAGTAGTGTTTGTCTTGAAGAGTTGAAGGCACAACCTTAATGGTGTGCATGTGGAAGTGTTTACAAATCATAAGAGCCTACAATATGTGTTTAATCAGAAGGAATGAAATCTTTTCCATATGAGATGTCTTGAGTTTTTTAAGAATTTTGACATGAGTATCTTATACCATCTGGATAAAGACAATGTAGTGGTAGGTGTTCTTAGCAGGTTGTCCATGAAATGTGTTTCACACATCAAGGATGAGAAGAAATAGTTAGTTTGATTTGTTCACAGACTTTCTCTTTTTGGTGTTCATCTTGTAGATTCAGAAGATGGCAAAGTTATCATTCAGAATAGTTAGTAACTATCTCCTGTGATAGATGTTAAGGTAAAAAAGAATGATAATCCAACCTTGGTTGATTTCAAAGAAGCAATCCTTAAAAGGTTGTTGAGGCGTTCTCTAAGAGGGAGATGGTGTGCTTTATTACCGAGATCAGTTATGTGTTCTATATATGAATGATTTGAGATAGAAACTCATAATTTTATATATTCTATTTAGCCGAGAGCCACCAAGATGTACCATGATATGAGAGAAGTCTATTGGTGAAATGGGATAAAGAAGCATATTGCAAACTTTATGTCTAAGTGTCTAAAATGACAACAATTTTAGGTGGAGCATCAAAAACTAGGAGGTATGACTCAGGATATCAGCATTCCTACTTAGAAGTGGGAAGATTTAAATATGGACTTCATCATAGGTTTGCCTCACACATGTCGACAACATGATTCTGCGTGAGTTGTTATAGACCGAATGACTAAATCACCACATTTCTTCCCAGTTAAGACTTTCTATTTAGGTGAGGATTATACTAGATTTAATTTAGGAGTTGGTTAAACTACATGGAGTTCCATTATCCATCATCTCATATAAGGATACTTAGTTCACCTCTCAGTTTTGGAGATCATTTCAAAAAGGCCTTGGTACTCAAGTTAAGTTTAGCTCATCTTTTCATCCACAAATAGATGGCCAGGCTGAATGAACTATTTTGACCTTGGAGGATATTTTATATCTTGAATAATCAACTTTAAAGGTAGTCGGGATAATCATTTGCCTTTGATTGAGCTTGCATGTAATAACAATTACCACTCCAATACTCAGATGGCTTCAAGCGATACACTTTATGATAGGAAGTGTAGGTCTCCTATAGGGTGGTTTGAGGTTAGTGAGGTGACTTTAATAGGGCCTAAGTCATTTCATGAGCCTATTAATAAAGTTGAATTATTAGGGATAGGTTAAAAACCCCAGAGTAGATAGAAATTCTATGCAGATGTAAGGAGAAGGGAGCTTGAATTTACTATTGATGATTGGGTATATATGAAACTCTTACCTATAAAGGGGGTAATGAGATTTAGTAAGAAAATAAACCTTAGTCCTAGATATATAGGCCCTTATCAGATTTTGAGGTATTTTGGGAAAGTGTCCTATGAGTTAGATTCACCCGCAGAGCTAGAATAAATGTACCATATGTTTCATGTGTCCTTATAGAAGAAGTGCATTGATGATCCAACTTCAATAATGTCTTTAGAGAGCTTTGGTGTAAAAAAAAGTCTCTTTTATGAAGAGGTATTTGTAAGTTGTGAAAAAAGGAAGCCACTTCAATGCAATTCCTTTGGAGGAATCAGTCAAAGCTACTTGGGAAGTAGAAGCATATATGATGGCCACGTACCCCACACCTCTTTCCTTCCAGTTTTGTTTTAGCATGAAGTAATAGTTCCTCCATAGTATTATATTCATATTCCTGCCACTCAGTTATTTTCATGGCCTTCATTTAATCTCATGTATCAATATACATGCATGTTTATGAAATCAGTTCAGTCTTCATGTTCTAGTTCGAAGTTAGTCACTCCATCTTTTTTCGACATTTAGCTTTCCGTTTTTTGGATTATAGATCTTTCCCTACTCTTTTTAGCCTATTTAGACTCCATTTGAGGATGGATTTTCTCTAGGAGGAGATATTATAATACCCTATCAGTACCTACCTCAGATCAGATCAAGAAGAGTTCAGAAAAATTTCCAAGTCTGCAGAAATTTAGATTTTACGGGAACTATTTATGATCGATAAATGGAACTACAGATGGTAGATGTGACAGTTATTATCAGTCTATCATGATTTATGAGCTACATAGTATTTTTAGTTTATTAGTATAGGTCAGTATAATTAGATTCTTATTGTCTTCTATTATGACATGTTTCCATGGGAGTTATACTTAACACCAAGCAGTTTAGGGATGAAGGATTCTGTCAGTGTTCGCGAACCTTTAGTAGGAATCTCTAAGTTCCAGAACTACATGCCATCGTAGGTCTTACCATCACTTGAGATTGCCTTTTTAGTCTTTATAGACATTAGCTTAATGGATTTACATTATCTCAGATTAACCTTTGTACCCTGGCAAAGTACCCTTTTGATAGAGATTATGCATCAAACTCCACGTATTAACTCACATGGTTATATGTAAGTTTTAGTATCTCTCACAGTCAATATTCCATTTATTGCATGACTATGTATTTTAGTATTCATGTTATTTTGATTGGTCATTGCATCAACATGTTTTATAAGTTCTGCATGTTCAGTTATATTGTTCATTATGCATTATCTTACATACTCACTGTATTCAAAGTACTGAACACATAGTTTCTGCCTATATTTTTTGATAATATAGGTTCCACTGTTCAATATTTGGGCTGGGGTTAGTACTATCTTTGATTAGCATTGTAGTTTGCTGGGTGAGTCCTCATCTTTCCTTGGACAACCCCTTATGTTTCTTTTTAGAATTTAACTTTTAGCTTCAGAAAGTTGGAGTTAGCTAGGGTCTTATCATAGTAACTCATATTAGTAGAGTCTTTTTAGACAGTCAGTTAGATTCAACCTATATATACTTAGATAGTTGTTTATTGAGATGTTAGGCTTTTTTTAATTTAGTATCACATTCAGTTATGTAATGACCCTCCAAGTCATTTTACTAATATTTCTTCCATTTATTCATTTAGATCATTCCTATAGCGACCCCAAGTCATTTATGATATGTTGGAGCTGGTAGCATGGCCGTTTGATTGTTCGTTTGGGTTTTAGACCCATTCCCCTATTTCAGAGCTTTTATAACTTGAAAAGTTGGGTTCGGTCATAACTTTAGGATAACGACCTCTGAATGAAATTCTAATGGTTCTATTAGCTCCGAAATGGACAACTTAGGCTAGTAGCATAGTTAATACGAGTACCAAGGCAATCGGTATGAGTTTGAGGCCATTTGGCACTTTTGCCTTTTAAATTTGTCCTAGTTTTCAAAACTGCACTCGGATGAAAATTCTGACAGTGCAATTAGTTCCAAAATGTCGAGTTTGGTTTAGAATGACCCTTCATTTCTTCTTGAGGTTTTCGATCTAATCCCTAGGTTCATTGTGAAATTTGGCTCAAAATGGCCGGTGTGGGATGCACTTTTAGTCATAACGACCTCGTATGGAAATTTTGAGTATGCCATTGAGTTCGTAATATCGAATTTGATAGGGTGGCATATCTCATTTGTGTGCACAGAGTTCTGAACAAATTTTGAGTACCCCATCGGAGTATTTGAAATTGGTGAAATATCAGATTTTTAGCTAATATCTGGTGCAAGGAGAATTGCTCTACGCTATCGCTGGCCACATGCCGCATTTGCGGAGGTCCATGAAGTTGGTATCCATGATCATGGAGGCTTGAATCTTTGGCCTCCGCGATCTCAGGCCCCTGACAGCGTTCGCGAAGGTCAAATTTCTTGACCTCCACATTCGTGGACCACTGTAGCCGCGTTAGGGAATTCCAAGTCCCGGTCTTTTAATAAACGACCAAGGATGATTTTCAGACTTTATTTCAAAGGTTCAACCTCTATTTATCCTTCAATTCAAGACCAAATTTGGAGATTTAAGGGTCTAAATTGAAGAGTTTTTAGTGAGTAATCTCGTGGTGATCTCGGAAATGCGAGGGGATGCTTTATGTAGGGTAAGGTTTTGATTTTCGCTACTGATTTTGGTCATTTCAGAATGGAATTTTAGTAGATTTTGGAGAATCGTATCTTTGCCTATTTAGCTTCAATTTTAGTGATTTTTGAGTCTAAAGTATGGGGTTTTTGATAAGGAACATCGTGGTATATTTGGTTTGAGTCGTGGGGATGTTTTGTGAGAATTAGCTGCGTACAGGGACTGCTATGATCACCTCTTTAACTTAAATTTAAGAAATTATTGCAAGATCATCTTGCATTGTTTTTCCACCCCGTTTTGTGTTATAATTTGATCCTTGAGCTTGGGTACTGTTTATAACCTATTTTTGGGATCAATTCTAGAATTTTGGATACGAGTCCCACAATTCTCGCTTTAGACCCCAAAATTGATCCATCTCAAAAAATTATGAAATTAGTGTCTAAACGATCGTAATAATGTTATGAATCTATTTTTGATAGAGTGGAAGCATTCTATGGACGTTCGAATGGGAAACACTCTAGCACAGTGATTTGGAGCTCACGTGTTCAGCCTACAGGTAGGCTACGACTTTCCTTTCTTTAGATTGATCCAGAATGTGTGAAATCATGTGAGATTGATGGAATTTGGGTTGGGTAGCTTATCTGTATATCTTAGGTATTAGAAATCATGTTTTGGGCTTTTATCGAGCATTTCGTGTAATTGAAAGCATGTGATCTCTTCGATGAATATTAATACTTTAAGTGAAGACAATTTCTTATATTTGGAATTATAGAGCATGGTAACTTTAGTATAGGCTGTTGGAACTTGCTTTAGATACCTCGACGTTGCTCCGGCAGACTTAGATTCTTGTAGAATGGTCTAGCGGGATAATGCCTAATAGTTTGGCCTTAGCTAGGCGATACCCTTTCTCTTAAGAACACCCTCATCCATAACTCAGTATAGTCATAACTTTCGAGATGCATCGGCAATATTAGACTTTGTGATCGTTTGACTTCAGTTTCAGTTCAAGTTTTGGTGACATATCAATTGACACATTGGGAGGAGATTCTTGGTACTGTTATTGTCTAGTTAGAAAGGAGAATATTCTACACCATGGGATAAATTATCTGCGAGCATCCGGGTACCTATTCCTGGCCTCCGTTCTAAATTATCTGTAAGCATCTGGGTACCTAGTCTCGACCTTCATTCTGAATTATCATAAAGCATCTTGGTACCAAGCCCCAGCCTCTACCGGTGTGCTAGTATGATGAGCATCCAGGTACGCAGCCCTATCCTCGATCATATTAATATGTTACAGCAAGCATTTGGGTAATGAGTTTCTACGTCGATTGCACCGATGTATTATGGCAAGCATCTAGGTACCCAATCCCAGCCTTGGCCATGTTGGACATTCGGGTGAACATCTGGGTCAGTCCCGGCCTCGACACCTTTGGCACCCCTAGTTCATTGACTCTTGAAGATTCTGGGTTAAGAAATGATACAGTTCTTCGGTTCTTGTCATCGCAGATTCTTGGTTTCCAACCTTGGTAGTTATAGCTATTCTGTGTACTCAGCGAGCTTATGGGGGTTCATCTGAGTTTTTATTTAACTTGCGCATGAGTATCCTGGCTGGGCTTATGGTTCCCCAGTTGGGTATAGTTAGCTATAGTTCTTGTAGATAAAACTTTTTCAACTTTAGATGCATATGATGATTCCTATTTAGGCTTATTATTCTTTTTCATATTGTTTTTTTCTTTTTTGTCAGTCAGCCTATGATGTTGTCACAACCTGACCTAGGTCCTAGTCGTAATATGGCAATCGAAATCCATAAGGGCTCTAACCAAGCCTCTTGCACATATCATAAGAATACACAAGGTAAAATAAAAGTAGAAACATCATAAGAGAGTCTAAACCATGAATAGTAAATGAAGAATGTCACATGACAACATAGACTCGAAACATTTGTCCAACTAAATGCCTCTATTCATGAATATGGGTGAGGTATAAGACATGTCCCTAGCTCACCCTCAATATGAAACATAATAAAAGTATTGGAAATAATAACTAACTCGATGACTAGTCCCCGATAAATGAGGACTCACCATAAACACTGCCGGATAAAAAAGCTTAACTTGCCACGTAGATGAGTATAATTTTCAACCTCAACCCCTACATTATGAGACAATGTAGGTAAAAAGTATGCATTAGTATGTTGGAATGTACTAAGTATGAGGGCGTGACATGCAACGTAAATCATGGAATGCGATGGTCAAGTAATACACATGATAAGATGAGATAAGTAAAGTCATGAGAAAATCATATTGACCTAAGAATTTGAAAAACATAATTTAAAATCATAGCATACTTAAAAGATCATACATATGTGTGATAGGAACCATAACCGACAATAAGACCATGTGATCTATAACATGAAATCCCATTGTCTCCCCATACAATGCATAAAAAGGGAATCTACTTGTCAAGGTAGACTCTATCCTGCTAGGCGGGTCATACATACACTATATATGGATCCAATAGCTAAGCCATGAAGGCAACCTATGGTGACACGTAGTTTATGGGATATGAGGTTGCTACTAAGGCTTTTGGTAGGGACCCCACCTCACGTCCACTCGGTGCTAAGTCAAATCCCACAAAATACATACATAACGTAAAATCATAATTTCATGTATCATATTCATGATCATAGGTTTGAAATCATAGAGTAACTCATTTTCATAACATTCTTGTAATGTGAAAATTGTCCTTTGATAATTACAATCATATTTACATAATTCATATTGTTAGGCCTTGAGGCACCACATTCTCCTTGTATTTTTCTATTTGTTATTTATGATAAGGCTTGGGGGTGATGCTCAACCCCTAATTGTGCACGAGAGGTGGGAGCCTCGTGTAGGGTCTGTTCCCTTTAAAACAAAAAGGCACCACATTGGGCCCTAAGTCACATTTCCATAATTTGCATAAAAATCGTCATTCGAAACATACTTATAGTCCATGATTATAATTGAAATACATAATCATAATTCATACTTGGAAATTCATGATCATAACTTATACTTAAAATTAGGGTAAGACATGAATGCATAATCAATTGATTTGAAAATCATGAAATTGACTTAAAAACATGCATAATCATAAACTTTGTATCAACCCATACATAATTCATACAGATAATATCATTAGGAAGTATAATTGAAAATACTCATATTTTACATCATGAACCCTAGAAATAAAAATAGGAGAATTAATGAAAAAACTCTTTAATTTAATGTAATAATCATCAATTTATATCAAAATAGACTAATGATCATACTTTAAATGATAATTCATGCAATAGGAATAGAGATCATAAAACCCATAAAATACCATACTTTAATTTGATAGAAATTCTTGAGAAATGAATTGGGCTTCATGGATGAAAGGATCGATGAATCAATACCCACATACCTTAAGTGAGAACACCAATTAATTTGGAAGAACTTGAGAGTTTTGATGAAGAGCTTGAGTGAATTTACTTTTTTTTTAAGGGAACAGACCCTACATGAGGCTCCCACCTCTCGTGCACAGTCAGGGGTTGAGCATCACCCCAAGCCTTAATATAAATAATAAACAGAAAGGTACAAGGAGGGGGACATAAAACCTTACCTCCGATCCTATGGAGCCCTTGAGAATCTTTTGTAGAGAGAAATATTTGAGTAGGTGAATTGTAGAAGAATGAATAGAATTAGGGGTTTAGGTTAATTTATAGAGTTGAATTGGGTCCAAAAAATGTCTAGGTTCATTAGCTAACAATTTGGGAAAAAGTCTAAAGTTCCCTTACTAAAAACTAAATTCAGCCAAAAACACATTGCCAGGTCCGCGATGCGGACTTGTCGTGGACCTTACTAGTTCGCGCAGTTCCTTGAAAAATCTATCTTTTGATCTACGGGTCCTAAAAATCCACCGAGACTGTTTTACTACAAGTTTTGACCCCCTTACCGATTTTCTAAACTCAGATTTTCCAAAAAGATTAAGGATAATGCATTACTTGAGCGGATTATTCCCAAGCCATTCGTAAGGTACTTGTGAGAATTTTGAGGGGTGTTACAGATGTCTACTAGGTACCTTTTGTCTTGGTACTCATACTACACTTTGTATCTACTATCATGATGCAAGACCGAGCATCATTGATCCTTTTACAGTCAGCGTCGAAGACTAGGATGAGCACTTGGCATTTTGGATCATTTTTGTCTCCTTTGGTATGGATGACCCGTATTTTGACTTTTGAGACTAGCCAGCTGTTGTATATATTTTCGGTCCACTTTCGAGACTTGTACTTGTCCTTTATTTTATAACAACTTTGTACTCGTGACTTCCAAGTTTTAGGAGGGATCTTTAGTTGTTTATATGATGTTTTGATTTGCTTACGCTTATTTATTCTGCTTATTTACATAATTTTCCACTCTTGTTTAGTTTCTTCCCTCAAACCCATTACATGACATTCCGGGTTTACATATTAGCTTACTTACTGGTGGGTTATAGTAGGTGCCATCATAGCCCAAGGAATCTAGTCGTGATAAGTTAGTATCAGAGCCCCAAGTTCATTGGTCTCACTTGTATAGAGCTAACGTCTAGTAGATTCTCACAGATGGGTGTGGAGATGTCCGTAACAAATCTTCGGGAGGCTATAGGATGTCATTAAGAATGATCTCTATGTTGTTTCATTTTGTGCATTCTTGTGTCTTATTTGTTTCCTGAAATCTCATTTGTTTCACTCTTTAACAAGGATGGTTTGTATACGTGTTACTACTAGTGATAATGACCCACCAGTGTCAAAAAGGCTTAAAGGCTGGCCCTACCGACCTAGAGATAGGGTAGAACTAGTAGAGGAGCATCAGGACACTCTTATTCCTCCTTAGCCGGAGGGGCCACTACCAGCAACACAACCTTCAGCTGTACCAGTTAAGATGTTGGGGGTATTTTAGAGGCTACCGCCCTTGCTATTTCTAGAGTCATTGGTGAGGATTCTATGAAGTTCTTAGAGGCTTTTCTAGCTCGATATATCCCCAAGACCGTTAGGTACCGACTTTGGGATCAGTTTACTTGATTAGAACAGAGTCACATAATGGTTGCTGATTATGAGGCTAGATTTCATCAGTTATCTCGGAAGGCCACTATGATTCTACCCACTAAGGTGGAGCAGGTACAATGTTTTATGAACGGATTGAGATTTTACCCGAGGTTGGGGATTGAGCACTTGGTTTTCATGGGATACTTTCTTCTAGATATGGTGGTCCATTCCCGCACCATCAAGATTATCCATCGCTAGGCCTAAGAGGGCAGCGATAAGAGGCCTACGCATCAGGGGAACTATAGTGGGTTCCAATCTAGCGGCCATGATAGTTATAATAGGCCCCGCCAGCGGTTCCTCTTAGATATGTATTAGCAAGGTTAGTCCAGATGGCTGGTTCAGACCACCCTATCAGCAGTTAAGGGTAGTCATCCCTCTTAGGGGGGTTCGACTGCAAGGCAGAGCTCGAGGGGATCAGGTCCACTTCTTTCCTAACGCATAAGAGTTGTCACTCCCCTCCAAACCCATTGAATACTTACAACTCCCACTCAGTCAGCAGGTCTCACTCCTGAGACCAATACTGGTGCATCCCAGCCCAAGTGTACCCTCAATACCAACAATGAAACTCCTCCTGAGATTGATGAATATGCAGTGTGTGTATCTGAGAATGAGGAGGATAGTGATTACCAACTAATGAATGATTATGATGATGATGATGCTGTGAGTGAGCAATTAATAAAGGCCTTCAGTCCTTCCAAGGAAAATGTGTATGAAGATGAAGTCCAGCAGATTGCTAAGGCTCAGGGACTCTCTCCAAGGGGTGCTCACAGAACAAACTTCCAACCAAATAGCCCTGTGAACTCTCCCCCAAGGGCAGACCAAACACTAGACTCTACACCTCCAAAGTTTCCCAATGAGTAGTATTCTCAGTTGGAATGTGAGGGGTATTAATACCCAGGGTGTCATGGAAAGACTTCAATCCCTGAAGAGTATCCATCAGATTTCCTTATTTGCTATCTTGGAACCTTTTTCTGATAGCTCTCAAATTCATCAGTTCAGAAACCAGCTTAACATGGACAATGCTATTAGCAACCCAAATGGTAAGATTTGGTTGTTTTGGAACAAAGATGTGGATTGTAGGATTCTGGAAAATGGGGAACAGGTGATTACTTATGAAATCTTCCATGTAATGAATCCAAACCAATTCAGAGTTTCATTTGTCTATGCAAAATGCAAAGATCATCTCAGAAGACCCTTATGGGATAGCATGTTGCAGCACTCAAATACAACCCTCCCTTGGTGTACCTTAGGTGACTTCAATGTTATCACTGAACCTGAAGAGAAACTGGGGGGTGTTACCTACAATATGAGAAAGAGCTTGGAGTTCATAAGCATCATTCAAGCCTGTGGTCTTCAGGATTTGGGATTCTCTGGACAGAAATACACTTGGTCTAATCAGAGGGGTATCTTCTTTAGAATCTGGAAGAGATTAGATAGAGGTATGGTCAATGACAAATGGCTGGAAGTGATGCCTCAGACTACTATCACTCACTTACCTACTGTTGGCTCTGACCATTGCCCTCTCCTGTTAGAGTTCACTGAGCACCATCAACACCACATCAAGTATTTTAAATTCATGAATTGTTGGACAGACCACCACTCCTTCATGGATACTGTTAGCAACTGCTGGAACAGGAACATTGAGGGTAATCCCATGTGGTGTTTTCATCAGAAAATGAAGAGATTATCTAATACTCTTAGTAGGTGGTCCAGGATGCAGTTTGGGGACATCTATGCTAAGGTGAAAGAGTATGAAGCCAAGGTTAGACAAGCTGAGGAGGATCTGATTCTTCTTAACTCTGAGGAATGTAGAGCCAATCTTCATGCCATCAATGCTGAGTATATTAGATATCTTAAGTTGGAGGACTCCATGCTCAAACAAAAGACTCAGTTGCAATGGTTCAAAGAGGGGGACAAGAACTCCAAGTACTTTCATGCAATCATCAGAGGAAGAAGAAGGAAACTCTTCATCCATAGGATTCAAAATGATGAAGGTAACTGGTTGCAAGGGGATGATGACATAGCCAGGGCTGCTTGTGATCATTTCCAGAACATTTTCACTGGTGAAGACACTCATATTCAGGAGGATGCCCTTCAATGTATTCCTAAGCTTGTCACAGATGATCAAAACAGGGACCTCCAAGCTCTCCCCACCTTGGAGGAACTGAGGACTGTGGTCTTCTCTATGAACCCCAACTCAGCAGCTGGCCCTGATGGAATGAATGGTAAGTTTTTTCAGGAGTGCTGGGAGATCATCAAAGAAGATCTATTCAGAGTGGTCCTTTCTTTCTTTAATGGTCAAACATTGCCTAAGTACTATACTCATACCTGTTTGGTTTTACTCCCAAAAGTAAGCCATCCAACCAAGCTCTCAGAATTCAGGCCTATTAGCCTTAGCAACTTTACCAATAAGATTATTTCCAAGCTTTTATGCCTCAGACTAGCACCTACTCTTATTTCCTCTAACCAATCTGGTTTTGTTAAAAATAGGAGTATCTCTGAGAACATCATGCTAGCTCAAGAAATCATTCACCAAATTAAGAAGCCTAATGTAGGTGGTAATGTGGTCATTAAGCTGGACATGGCCAAGGCCTATGATAGAGTCTCTTGGTCCTATATCTGTTTGGTCTTGAGGAAAATGGGCTTTGGAGAAGGGTTCATTGATATGGTATGGAGAATTATGTCTCACAATTGGTATTCCATCATTATCAATGGCTCAAGATATGGTTTTTTTCACTCCACAAGAGGTCTGAAGCAAGGGGACCCTCTTTCTCCCTCTCTGTTCATCCTTGGGGCTGAAGTTTTATCTAGACTCCTGAACAATCTCCATCATCATCCTAATTATCAGGGTTTCTTGATGGCAAAGAGGGGGCCTCAAATTAATCATCTCAGTTTTGCAGATGATGTTATCATCTTTTCTTCTGGGAGAGCCCAAACTTTGCAACTCATTATGGAAACCTTGCACACTTATGAGAGTACCTCTGGTCAGCTGATCAACAGAGACAAGAGCCAGTTCATGGTCCCTTCTAATGCCTTCAATTCTACTGTAAGAAGAATTAAGAAGGTCACTGGCTTCAGGCAAAAGGATAGCCCTATCACTTATCTGGGGTGCCCTCTTTACATTGGCAGACAAAAGCTCATATATTACTCTGATTTGATTGCCAAGGTGGTGAATAGAATAACAGGGTGGCAGGCTAAGATCCTCAACTATGGAGGCAGAGTCATTTTGGTTAAACATGTCATCCAAGCACTCCCCATCCACCTGCTGTCAGCTAGCTCCCCTCCTGTAACCATTCTCAAACAGATTCAGAGTATCACTGCAAACTTCTTCTGGGGGTGGAAGAATGACAAGAGGAAGTACCACTGGTCTTCTTGGAAAAACCTTAGCTACCCCTATGATGAAGGTGGTATTGGTGTTAGACAAATCTCTGATGTGGCCAAGTCTTTCCAATATAAACAGTGGTGGACTTTTAGAACTAAGAACTCACTATGGGGAGATTTTACCAAAGCAAAGTACTGCCAAAGATCCAATCCCATCACCAAGAAATGGCACATTGGACAATCTTTGATATGGAAGCATCTTATGAAGAACAAGCACAAAGTTGAGCCTCACTTCCAATGGAAAATACAGTCTGGCTCTTGCCTCTTTTGGTGGGACAACTGGTTGGGAGTGGGTCCTTTAGCCCAATTCAACAACAACAGCTGCAGGCTTAACAACACCACTGTTTCAGCCTTCATGGACAATGGACAATGGAACACTGATCTTCTCATCCAGCAGGCCCCTCCACAGATGGTGTCTAATATTCTTGCTACTCACATCAATTACCAACCCCTCCAGCAGGACCAACCATGTTGGACACTAAACAACAATGGGGAGTTTAGCTGTTCTTCTGCTTGGAATATCATCAGAGACAAGACACCCAAAACCAGGATTAACTCCAATACCTGGCATCAATTCATACCTTTCAAATGTTCCTTTCTTGTTTGGAGAGCCCTTAGGGGAAAGTTACAAACTAATGAGAAAATAACCAGCTTTGGACACTCTCCTTCACAATGCTTTTGCTGCTACAGACCTGGCCAAGACACTATAGACCATATCCTTGTTGCAGGAGCATTTGCCAGGAGTACTTGGAGTATGTTTGCTGACTCTGTGGGCATAAGCAAGGAGTACACACCTCTCAAAAATTTGTTAATGAGATGGTGGACCTCTAAATGCAGGAATGAGGCTCACAAGCTCATGATACAAGCACTCCCTATCTTCATATGCTGGAACCTCTGGAAGAATAGATGTGCTTCAAAATATGGAGGAAAGCATTCTAACCTTGCAAGAGTAAAGTTGTCTATCTTTAAAGACACTTCCCACTTGCTGCATAATGCTTTTCCTTATATCAACTGGCCCAACAACTGGAGGGACCTGGTTCTCTTGGTTGAGCAATGCTACCATGATATCAAGGTCTTCCCTGTATGCTGGTCCAAACCAACTGACCATTTGGTGAAGCTGAACACTGATGGCAGTGCTCTCACAAATCCTGACAACATTGGAGGAGGAGGAATCCTTAGGAATGCATCTTGTGATCTCATGTTTGCTTATGCAATCCCCTTAGGATCTGGAACTAACAATCAAGCAGAGATCAAAGCTGCTATCTTTGGTCTCTCTTGATGCCTTCATCTTGGCTACAATCAAGTCATACTGGAGGTTGATTCCCAATTACTTCTCAAATGGCTGCAACAGGAAGCAAAGCCTCCATGGTCCATCAAAGAGCTGCTGGACAAGCTCAATAACATCATAAACCAATTCTAGGAATTCAGCTGCAACCACACCTTCAGGGAAGCCAATTCCATAGCTGATAGCTTGTCCAAACACAGCCACAAATGCTCTGTTCCTGAGCTCTACTTCAACAAGCAGGATCTTCCCAAAGAGGCCAGAGCCCTCATGGAGCTAGACATGCTGGGAATGGTAAATTTCAGAAGAAGGAGACTCAAAAGGATTAAGAAGCCCCCCTAACAACTGCCTTATTATTGTTCTAATTTGATCTTCAACTTAGATATGTATAATTACAGCTACCTTGAAGATCCTATAATTAGGACTATTGTAAAGAGGAAAGTCTCCTCTACTTATTGCTTTTTTAGACATAAAAACTTGCCTCTACAGGTAAGGAATAGAGCATTATTTCTTCTTTCTTTTCCTATCTCTGTTGTATGTGCAGGTACATACAAACCTACAACTCATCAGTCCACCAGTGGAGAAACAAATTTAGGTGCCCCATTGTGCAGCAATAGCAGGATGCAACAAACTACAAATGGAAGTTTGCCAAATCCAATTGATGCAACCCCTCTTTGGATGGCTGTTAAAGAATGCAAGAACACAGGATCATGCATAAGGAGTCTTTTGTATTGCAATTTCAGCCTGCCTCTTACCTTTATCAACAACAACATCCTCCAGCAACAAAGTCACATACCTGCAACTTTCAGGGAACACATACAAGACAATATTAGTAGCTATTATAACCTGCAGAATTACTTGCCTGTGTGTTTTTCTGTTTGTTGGTGCAGGGTGATTTGTACCAAGTGGACATGTCCAAACACCTCCAACTTTTGTAGGATTGCATCATATACTAATTTGGAAAGGCCCAACAAGTTTCAGCTCAAAAGGATAATTGGAGACGTTAGGCGAGCGACCTGGAAAAAATCAGCAGTCTTAAGCCTAAAGAGAGAGAAACTTGGTAATTGGAAGCTCCAGCTTGGGATTCAAGCCCTCAAAATTTGCAGGGATAAATAAAAGGCCATATATACAAACCTCATGAAGTTTCAGGCCAAACGGAGAATTGGAGACGTTAGTCGAGTGACTTGGCAAAAGATAATAGTCTCCAAAGCTCCTACTGAGGTCACTTCCTTTTTGCTAGTTTGTGCAAGCCCCCTTTTGTTTGTTTTTGGTTGTTGTATTATTTCAGGTACCTGGAGTGATGTATCAACATTCATTAACAACAAATACATAGAGAAAAGCCCAAATACAACTTCCAACCACCCTGCAGCACTTAAGCTTCAGCAGGGCAGCATGTGCAGGGTGAGGTGCAGCTTGTGGACCTGTCCAAAGACCTCCAATCTTCATTGCTTGCTTCCTTGGCTATTTGTATGTGCAGGTCCATATACCAGGAACTCTCCAGCACTCCCCAACATTCTTCATGACCTGCAGCAACACCAAATTATTTGGATTACAGCACACAAGGAACATGGTTACAGCATCTTCCAGATTTCTTTGGTTGTGTGGTTTGTTGGTTTTGTTTATCTGTGCAGGTACTCCAAGAAGTTTAACCACTTCAAAACAAGCAACAAGGAGCTGCACACAAACTTACACCAACCTTTTCACTTCCCACAATTGCTAGACCTTTTTTTAGTTGCTAAGGCAGGTTCACAGTTGCACACCTGCTACAACTTCAAAGTTGAGAATGCTTGGCTTCTCAGGGAACCTGCAGCCATCATCACCCACCCTCTGTACCTCCCATATGCAGCACAGCAGCAGAAGTACCAAAAGAGGGATCTACCACAAGTCCAAAATGCAAGCTCCAGCAACCTGCAGATTGGCAGGTTTGTATGCTTTCCTTTTAGGTGCTTGTGCAGGTATACTAAAGAACTCCTACACATGGAAGCTGCTGAACTGACACACTACAACAACCGACAACATCAAACAACATATGGGAGTCTCTCAATATTGCAAATACAGAATTTGAGGAAGCCAGCTGCAATAGAGGAATGGCACCACATTCAGAACTTTTGGAACTGCTCTTGGAATTGTGTGTTTGCTTGTTTGTTTGCTTGTTTGTTTGTGCAGGTTATTGGAGATACAGGCAACAGTGGAACTCAGATGGAACTCCAACAACCTCATAGACAACATCCAAGAACCAACAACAATATCATGAGTAGCTGTAACATGTTACATCTCCATCAACTTCATATACATACTGTGGGAACACAACACCAAACAACTGCTCAACCACACACCAAACAACAACTCAACCACAGAGCTGAAGCTGAAAGTGCAGACTTGAAAGATGAAGTTCAACAGTATCAGCAACAACAGATGCCAAAACCAACACACTCCCATGTACAGCAACCTCTAGACTTGGTTGCTTGTGTATGTTTCTGGTTTTGTCTGTCTGTGCAGGTATCCCAAAGACTTGACCATCATCCAACAGAGGGAGAGACAGCAAGGAGCTGGTTACAGAACTACAACAACCATGTTTGTTTGCTCCCTTGGCTACTTGTAGGTGCAGGTCTGCAGCAACCATACATTTGGAACCCCATGCAGGTGTTCGAATGCAGCTACACTTTTCTCCACAACAAATCCAAGGCTGTTGGCTACTATAGCTCCATATACTTCCTCTCCTTTCAGCCTCCTTAGCTGGTAATCATGATACTGATACAAAGGCACACTTCACCTGGATTTACTTGGTACGACAAGACTAAAAAGAGCAAAGATGAAAGGAATTTCCCATCCCATGCGAGATAGAAGTTTCGTATACTTGTTCTTCTTCAATGTAGCTATGTCTGGTACGTAGCATAGTTGAATAGGACTAGTGTAGGTTACTTTCCTTTTTTCTCATGGAAGGGGAGAGTCTCCCTCATTTATGCTTTCATAGTTGAATTGTACCGGGAGGAGTCCTCTCACAGGTTTACTGCTTTCTAGTTATAGTTAGTCTCTTTTTTGTATCGGGGATGAGTTAGCCGACCTTAATAGGTTAGCCGACTTATGACCACCATAGGATCGGAGGTAAGGTTTATGTCCCCCTCCTTGTATTTTTATTTTGGTTATTTATGTTAAGGCTTGGGGGTGTTGCTTAACCCCTGACTGTGCACGAGAGGTGGGAGCCTCATGTAGGGTCTGTTCCCATAAAAAAAAAAAAAAAAAAGCTCAACTTTAAGATGCTTTGATTATGGCTCACTGGAGCACTAGGCTAGAGAGTGTCCCGGCTGGGCTAGAACATTGGCAGTAGCGCCACCTCTACCTAGAGGTGTAGATCAGGGTTAGGGCCATGGCTGTTACACCTCAGCCTTTTAAACTCAGAATGTCTCATAAGTTCCTTAGACATTACCATATGAATCGGATATGCTACGACACTATCAAATGACTCCAACAAAGGGAGGATGTGATACCCCGTGGTAGAGAAGGTTGGAAGGGGAATCATAAGAATCCAGAAGGAATAGGAGGCCAAGTAATGAGTCGTAGGACTCGACTTATCTACGTAAGCTACTAATTTAGAAATCTTACATACGTGAGTTACTTGATTACATACCAAGCTTATGTAGCAAGGGTTTCATAGGCTCTTAAAGTGAGACGAGATTACGAACCCACGAGGGAGGAGTTTTTTTTTTGACACATGGCAGCCTAGAAGGGTGATACGTGGCAGAACCTCAAGCAGGAAGGTGACCCACCTGCTTGGGGTAAAGTAGGTGACCCACCTTCTTGGGGGAGGTGGACCCCACTTCCACATGGCAGCACCCCATTGACCGCATGTTGAGGTGGCCCAATAAGGGCCTGACACGTGCCACCCTTAGGGGATGACACATGTCACCTCATATATATGTGTGTATATGACTCTTAAGTGTTCATTTATCCAAAAATCAGTCCAAAACATCAGCAGCTTTGGGAGAACAACGTGAAGGGGAAAGGCAGCCATAGCTTAGAAGCTTAAAGGTGAGTTTTCTAATTTTTTTTCCGTGAATTAATTATATACGACATTCCTAAAATACATAGAGGTGTATATATGTATGTTACGATTCTTACGGAACCATATTTTCAGTTCTTCACTTGGAAAACTAAGAGAAACTTAAAGAGAAAAGGCTAGGGCATATACCCGTTTTTGGAGGGGACAGTTGTTAGTAATATTAGTATAACCTCTTGTGTATAACTTAGTTTCGGGTGATTCAATATGTTTTGGAAAGTTATTTCATAGGTATATAACTTTTATTTAGACTTTCCAATCCAGTTTTGCTTTTATCTTCGCGAAAAAGGGTGATGAAGTGGAGAGGAGGTACTGCCCAGATTGGGTTTTGGAAATCCTACACGAAAAGCTGTGAGTATTTTGGTCATATATTTTCATACGAAATTGATGTAGGGGTAATTCAAAATTGTTTACGACCTTGATAAACATGTCTATAACTTTCATTGAGGCCAAAAATCCTGTTTCTCTCAATTACCCCTCCGAAACTAAGCGACAATATAAGACAGTGGGCTGCTCAGATTTCGCGTTTTGATAGTTCTGGCGAGTTTGACAAATTTAACATAAGGTAAGGTTTCTTCTTTAAATTTTAGATTTATGTGTTCTTATGGAGCATGTTACACACCCTATAGGTGGCTGGAAGTGTGTAAATATCATTGGAATACTTGGCGTTCGGAATAAACTAAATTGTAGTCGTTATAGTCGAATTGTCGTCAAGGTAAGGTGTTGTTCTTGTGAGTTGCTGCTGCAGGGGTATGGTGTGTTATTGCAGGACCTAAACATGTTCTAATATGGTCTAGGGTGATGCTTGTTGAAGCCACTTGACCCCCCGTTGCGTATAATTAAAGGCGTTATAAAATAAAGGCTAGACGCCCTATGGTGATATCGTATTTTTGAATAAGTCGTTTGGAGTTTATGTTGTATATTGTTGGTATGAATTGCTGCAAGTTGTTTTTGTTGGTTGGCTGTAGGTCTTAGGGACCTAATTAGAAATTCGGATAGGGCACATTATAGGGGAGGTGCTGTCCAATTTTCGTTAACGCCTTAACAAACTAAAGGACTAGTCGAGGAAATGACTAAGAAAATAGATTCCATTAACATTAAGGATTAATATGAGATGCTGGAAAGTTAAGAGTAGTTGATATTCATATTACTTCCATTTTGAATAGGTTCAGAAGACGACGAGACGAGCAGGATAAAGGGTAACTCCCAAGAGGTATGTAAAGCTTTCTCTTGACATGTTTTGGCATAGGTAAGTAAAGCTCATTCTCTTTCTTCTGTTGGCATGTCCTAGTTGTAAGCTGAATGTGATGTGAGCTCTGGGGTAATTCCATTCTTAAGTATCTCTTTTTTACTACTGGATGTTGAACTCTATGGTAGTTAAACTGTTTCCCTGGAAACTCTTATATGTTAAAGAAGTATGAATATACAAATTCCTTGTCATAAAACTATTTGAAGACAAATACTCTGGAATTCTTAAGTGAATAGTATTACTTTGGTATATGTATAGGAACCTCGAGATATAATCAATGTAGCCCCTAATGGCATTTAGAGGGCAGCCAGAATGACTATACTGTTACTCAAATTCTTAAACAATAACTTAGTCCTCTTATAGAGCTGAGTATCAGATAATGATTTAAACTGTGTTTTGTTTCTCACTACTCTACTCGTGTATACTGTAACACTTCTTCTTTGAGTCTCGGGCCGGTTAACAGATTCGTGCAATTCACTGCATTGTTCACCGAGTCCCTTGCTAGAGGGCCAACATCTGTATGTATATATATGATAGCCTGAGGCCTAATACTGATACTATGATGATGGCTTGGGGCCTGATATTGATACTATGATGATGGCCTGGGGCCTGATACTGATACTATGATGATGGCCTGGGGCCTGATACTGATACTATGATGATGGCCTAGGGCCTGATACTGATACTATATATATGATTCACCGGACCCCTGACGGGGACGGCTATATTGAAAATTTGAGCATGCATGTTTTTGTGATTCACAGAGTACTGATGCATGTTTTCTGATTTGACATTTTATCCCCTGCTTCTCTACTTCAGATATGCTTCCAGTTGTATCATGTTATGTTTTACATACTCAGTACATATGTCGTACTGACCCCCTTTCTTGGGGGGCTGCGTTCATGCCCGCAGGTACAGATACAGATTTTGAGAGTCCGTCAGCTTAGGATTCCATGCAGCTCAGCTGGAAGAGGCTCTATTGTATCGGGGCCTAGTTTTTGATACTGTCCACGGATGTATGAAAATTGTTTTGTCCATTCAGGGATACGGCGGGGGCCCTGTCCTGCCATATGTTGTCATTTATATTTTAGAGGTCTGCAGACATATATATATGGGTTGTGTATGTCAGTTTGATTCAGCTGGGTCTACATAATATATGTTATTATGTTATGGCAGCCTTGTCAGCTTGTGTGCCCTGTCATGTTGTGATATAAAAGAAAAGGGCTACAGATTCATGAAAATGTTATCGCCCAATGGGGCTCTATTATATAATATTGTTTTATTTATAGTGCAATTTGATCATAACTGGTAGTTGGTTATACGGGGGGTCCAGGTCCGGCCCCAGTTGTGGCCTACGGGATTGGGTCGTGATAATGGCGATGGTCAGCAAGATATTTGATGAGGTCCCCGAGGAGGCAGGTCAGGTGGTAGAGTAGATGGTCATAAGGGAGGCTAATAGTGCTATTTTTATGTTGCTCCACCGAAGGTAGAGGTTGAGTCATCAAATGATATTTTTACAGGTACTATCCTTAGTTTTCAGAAGACTGCTTTGATTTTATTTGATTTAAGGTTCTACATATTCCTATGTGTTTATATATGTTTCCCCCTATTTGGGTATTGCTTATGAGTCACTTGAGGTGTCATTGCATGTTTTCAACCCCGATAGGGGATTCTTTAATAGTGGATCAGGTTTGTAGATCTTGTGTGGTCACTTTTTAGGGGCATGAGACTCGGGAAAATCTTATTTTTACTTGATATGCTAGACTTTGATGTTATTCTGGGCTTGGATTTAATATCACCTCATCATGCAGTTTTGGGCTGTTATTCCAAGACCATTACATTAGCCATGCCTGGTATTCCCTTGGTCTTATGGAAGGGAACTTATAGTCGCTCACCGATTGGGATCATATCCTTTATGCGGGGCTGGCATCTAGTTATGTTCGAGTGCTTGGTGTACTTAGCATATGTCATTGATGTGTCCAGCGAGGCCCCTATTGTTGATTCAGTTCCTATGGTTAGGGAGTTTACTGATGCCTTTCGTACTGACCTACCTGGCATACCAGAGAGAGATATTGACTTTGCCATAGATTTGGAGCCAGACACTAAGCCCATTTCCATACCACCTTATTGTATGGCTCCTGCAAAGGTCAAAGAGCTTAGTGTTTAGGTAGGATCTTCTAGGTAAGGGCTTTATTTGTCCGAGTGTGTCATCGTGGGGTGCACTCATCTTGTTTGTTAAGAAGATAGATGGGACTATGTAGATGTGTGTTGATTACAGGCAGTTGAACAAGGTGACGGTGAAAAACCATTACCCCATGCAATATATTGATGATCTATTCGACCAGCTTCAGGGTACAACCGTGTTTTCTAAGATTTACTTAGGGTCTTACTAGCACCAATTGTTGATTAGAGGAACCGACATTTCTAAGACTGCTTTCCGAACTTGCTATGGTCACTATGAGCTCCTTTTGATTTTTTTGGGCTTACTAATGCCCTCACAGCTTTAATGGACCTTATGACTTGAGTATTCAGGCCTCATCTTGACCTCTTCATGATTATATTCATCGATGATATACTAGTATACTCACGAAGTAGAGAGTAGCACACACAATATTTGAGGGTTGTGCTCCAGACTTTAAGAGACCAGTAGCATTATACTAAAATCTCAAAGTGTGAGTTTTGGTTGGAGTCTGTGGCATTTTTGGGACACGTGGTATCCAAAGAGGTTATCATGGTGGATTCGACGAAGATTGAGGTGGCTAGGCCCATATTTATTACAAAGATTCAGGGCTTCGTTGGATTGGCCTGTATTATAAGTGCTTCATCAAGGGTTTCTCTATCATTTCAGCCCCATTGACCCATTTGACCCGCCATGATCTTACCTTTGTATGGTCCGAGGAGTATTAGTCAATCTTTCAAAAGCTCAAAGATTTGCTTAGCACCACTCCTTTTCTAAATCTTCCAGTTGTGGGAGAGATCTTTTTGATATATCATGATGCTTCTAGTGTAGGTCTTGGGTGTGTACTAATGCAGTGGGGCCAAGTTATTGCTTATGCTTTTGGACAGTTGAGAGTGAACAAGCATAACTACCCCACTCATGACCTAGAGTTGGCGGTGGTAGTTTTCATGCTCAAGATGTGGAGGTACTACTTATACAAAGTCTATTGCGAGATATATATAGATCACTGTAGCTTATTGTACATTATGAGTCAGAGGGATCTTAATTCTAGACAACTATGCTGGATTGAGCTACTAGCCGATTATGACATTTTTATCCTCTACCACTAGGGCAAGGTGAATGTAGTAGCGGACACCTTGAGCTAGAAGACGAAGAGTATGGGTAGTTTAACGTACTTGTCTTCTGCAGACTGACCCCTAGCCTTGGACATCTAGTCTTTGGCAAATAGGATGGTCTGGTTGGACATCTTAGATTCTGGACTAATTTTCACTTTTGTGGGAGCTCGGTCATCACTATTGGATCAAATTCGTGGCCGGCAGTTTGAGAACGGAGCATTGGTTGAGGTACAAGAGTTAGTATTATGAGGTGAGGTTGGCCAGGATTTTATATATTCGAATGGGATACTATGGTTTGATGGTCTCCTTTGTGTTCCCAAAGTTAGAGACTTTATTCAATTGATCCTTCGCAAGGCCTATGATTCCAGGTACTCTATTCATCTGGGCACCAAGAAGATATATTGGGTTTTGAGATAATATTACTGGTGGTGTGGCATAATGAGAGATATATCTGACTATGTATCTCATTGTTTGAGTTGCCAACAGGTCAAGGCCAATCATCAGTAGCCTGGTGGAGTGTTTTAGAGATTAATAATTCCCGAGTTGAAATAGGAGAGGATTACCGTGGACTTTGTGATGGGATTTCCTCGAACACCTAGAGGTAATGATGGTATGTGGGTCATCATTGATCAATTGATAAAGTAAGCATATTTCTTGCCAGTACGGTCCACTTTTACTGTAGATCACCTAGCGAAGATCTATATTCAGGAGGTGGTGCATCTGCACGGAGTGCTGATATCCATTATATCAAATAGGGGATCTTAGTTTACTTATAGTTTCTAAAGGGACTTTTAGAGAGAGTTGGGCACTCGAGTTGATCTTAGCATGATATTTTATCAACAGATCTATGGTCAGTCAGAGACTATTATTCAGGCTTTGAAGGATATGTTGTGAGCTTGTGTATTAGAGTTTGAGGGTCATTGTGAGCAGTACTTGCCTTTGGCAAAGTTTGCGTACAATAACAACTACTACTCCAGTATTTAGATGGCCCCATTTGACGCCTTATATGGTAGGCGTTGTGGTACTGTAATTGGTTGGTTTGAGTTTTTAGATCCCGTGCTGCATAGTACTAATTTACTTTAGGATGTCATAACTAAAGCAGGGGTTATTTAGGATAAGCTGAGGACAGCTCAGAGTAGGCACTAGAGTCATGCTGATCACAAGCGTCAGCCCTTGCGCTTTGAGGTTGGAGATCAGGTGTTCTTGTAGGTATCGTCCTTGAAGGGTGTGATGAGATTCGGTAGGCGGGGCAAGTATATCGGTCCCTTTGAGATTTTGAGGAGAGTTGAGAGGTTTCTTATGAGTTGGCTTTTCCACCAGTATTGTAGCTATACACCCTATTTTTCATGTTTCTATGCTGCGCTAGTATATTCCAGATGAGTATCACGTGCCTCAGTATGATTCTGCTAAGTTGGATGATCGCCTGACTTTTGTTGAGGAGATGGTTGCTATTCTAGATAGAGATGTTTGCCAGCTTTGTTCTAGGTCCATTCCTGTGGTTACGTTCTAGTGGCGCCATCGTTTGATTCAAGAGGCTACCTAAAAGACCGAGCAGGAGATGCGGGAGCAGTTCCCTAGTTGATTTTGTCCACCAGGTTTATCCTTTTCTTTACTTTTGCGGATGAAAGTTCTTTTAGTAGTAGATATTATAATGACCCTCCAGTTCATTATCCTAAAACAACTTCTATTTTATTGTTTAGAATATTCCTATACTGACCCCAGGATATTTATGACCTGCTGGCGCTGGCAGCACGACCGCCTGGTTGTTCATTTGGGTTTTAGACCCGTTTCACTATTTTAGAGCTTTTATAACTTAAAAAGTTAGCTTTGGTCATACCTTCAGGAAAATGACCTCAGAATGGAATTCTAACAATTCTATTAGCTTCAAAATGGCCAAATTAGGCTAGTACCATGGTCGGTATGAGTACTGAGGAAATTGGTACAAGTTTGAGGCCATTTGGCACTTTTGCCTTTGAAATTTAGCCTATAGTTAGCTTTAATCAACTTCCCTAGAAAACACACTTGGATGAAAATTATAACAGCGCGGGTAGTTTCGAAATATCAAGTTTGGTCTAGAACAACCATTCGTTCGCTTCTCGAGGGTAGCATATCTCATTTATGAGCATGGAGTTTTGAACGAATTCTGAGTACCCCGTTGGAGTATTTGAACTTGGTGAAATATCAGCTTTTTAGCTAATATCTGATGAAAGGAGAATTGCTCTCTGCGATTCCGGGCCCCAGGAAGCATTCACCGAGGTCCATGAAGTTGGTCTCTGTGATTGCGGAGCCTTCGCCGTGTTCGTGAAGGTCTGAGTCTTTGACCTCCGCAATTGCGGGCCTCTTGCCGCATTCGCAAAGGTCAAGTTTCTTGACCTCCTAGTTCACAGACCACTGTAGCCGCGTTCTCAAAGGCCAAGCCCTGGTCTTTTAATAAAATATGAAAGACAATTTTCATACTTTATTTCAAAGTTTCAACCTCGATTTCTCCTTTATTTCAAGACTAAATTTGGTGATTTAAGGGTCTAAATTCAAGAGCTTTTCATGAGGAATCTTGTAGTGAGCTTGAAAATGCGAGGGGAGTCTTCGTGTGAGGTAAGGTTTCAATTTTAGCTACTGATTTTGGTAATTTTGGAATGGAATTTTAGTTTATTTTGGAGAATTGTATCTTGGCCAATTAAGCTCCATTTGTAGTGAATTTTGAGTATAAATTGTGGGTCTTTTCAAAAGGAATATCATGGAATGTTTGGTTGGAGTTGTGGGGGCGCTGTTTGTGAGAATTAGCTACGTAAAGAGACTGCCATGATCACCTCTTTTGCTTAAATTTAGGAAATGGTTGCATGATCGTCTTGCATTGTTTTTCCACCCTTTTTGTGTAATAATTTGACCCTTGATCTTAGGGTGCTGTTTAGAACCTATTTTTGGGGTCAATTCTGGAATTCAAGATGTGGTCCCATAATTGCCTTTTGGATGCCAAAATTGGTGTCTAAACAACCTTAACAACATTGTGACTCTGCTTTTGACAGCGTGACTGTTGTACCCCGTACTTTTGTACCTTGGATTCTTCTTAAGCTTCTTAAGTTTCTTGAAAGGTTCTTAAGTTTAATGAAAGGTATGTAAGCCTCTTAGAAGTTACTATGCAAGCCGGATAATCTATAATGCTACCAAACAACTCTAAGGAAGGGAGAATGTGATACCACATAGAAAGAAAGTTTGAAAATATGATTATAAGAATCCGGAAGGAGTTGGAGGCCACGTAATGAGTTGTAGGACTCGACTTACTTACATAAGTTACCAACTTGGAAATCTGACATACTTAAGTTACTTGAGTACATACCAAGCTTACGTAGAAAGGATTACATAGGTTCATTAAATAAGATGAGATTACGAACCCACAAAGGGGAAAAGAAGGTTCCACGTGGCAGCATGGGAGAGTGGTGTGTTGGCCCAATGAGGGATTGACACGTGTCATCACTTTGGGGTTGACATATGACACCTCCTAAGGTGGTCTATAAATAATTGTTTTATTATCATCCTTATCAAGAAATTTCATTCTTATCTCCTAAGTTCAAGAAAACTCTAGAGAAAAAAAAAGAGAAGAGAAACCCTAAGCAAGAGAGAGAGGCTACGAATTTGAAGAGGAAAAAGATGTAAGTTTTCTGGGTTTTATTCCATGAATTAATTATATAAGGTATACCATGATGGTATTAAGGTGTTATTAATGTAAATTTATTATTTGGAGCAGCACCAAAAGGTTAACAAATAGCCACGAAGCTTTAGCCGCGCTAAAAGAACTTCTGAGGCTAGTTTTGGCAAGTTTCGGGCAAGGTAAGGTTTTCTCTTTCAATTTGGAGTTTATGATGTTTTTATGCAGTATATTACATGTATTAAATGAGGCTTGAAGTGGAAAACTTATATAAGGATGCTTGATGTTAGAAACAAACTAAATTGAAGTTGTTATAGTCAAATCGAAGTCGAGTAGTGTGTTGTGATTGCGGTGCTGCGGTTGCATCTTGTTAGGTGGCGTGTTGCAGGGCTGGAAATTGTTCTAAAAGGGGTGTGGTTACTTTGGGTTGCATCCACATGACCCTCCATTTTGTATTGTTAAAGGTTTTACGAAATAAAGGTTAAAAAACTCTATTTTGGTATCGTAGTTTTGAGCTAGTTGTTTGGAGTTGTATTGAGTAATATTGAAGTTATTTGATTGTATATATAGCTTTTGGTTGTTGTTGGTGATATGGCTGCTAACATTAGCAGTTGGATAGGGAAAGTTATATGGGAGATGTTGCCCAATTTCCGATAACTTCGAAACTAGTAATAAACTAGTCGAGGGAAATGGATAAGGAAACGATTCCTATGGATACTTATTTGTAGAGTTGGAAATTGGAAAGTGGAGGGTTATTACCCTTAGTATTTATTTCACATTAAATAGGTTCAAAAGACGATGAGGCAAACGTGGTTAAGGGTAATCAATAAGAGGTATGTGAAGCTACCTTCTTTCTCTTGGCATGTTTTTGGCATAGGTATGTAAAGTTGTCCCTTCTTTCTTTTGGCATGTCTTAGATGTAAGTGATGAATAATATGAGCGTTGGGTTAATTCCATTCACTAGTCCTAAACATGATGCATCATCCTTACTCACCTTTGAATGTTGAAGTTCTCAAAGTAGTTGAACTACGACCCTCGAGTCTCCTATTTGATGAAGAGTAATTGAATGCATAAGCTCCTATTCCTAAGGTCTCTACGATGACAAATGTCACGACCCAACCCCGTAGGCCACGACTGGGGTCCGACCTGGACCCCCCGTACACATATCTATTAGCTGAGGTCACATAGAATCGTAAATAAGACAATATCATGTAACAGAGCCCCACTGGGCGATAACATTTTCATAAACTGTAGCCCTTTTCGTTTTTATCACAACATGACAGGGCACGCAAGCCGACAAGGCTGCCATAACATAATAACATATATCATATATCATGTAGACCCAGCTTAATCAAACTGACATACACAACCCACATATACATGTCTGTAGACCTCTAAACATATAAATGACAACATATGGCGGAACAGGGCCCCCGACGTACCCCTGAATGGATAAAAAAATTTCTATACATTCGTGGATAGTATCAAAAACTAGGCTCCGATACAATGGAGCCTCTTCCAGCTGAGCTACATGGAATCCTAAGCTGACGGACTCCCAAAATCTGTATCTGTACCTGCGGGCAGGAACACAGCCCCCCGATAAAAAGGGGTCAGTACGATATGTGTACTGAGTATGTAAAACATAATATAATACAACTGGAAGCATATCTGAGATAGAGAAACAGGGGATAAGATATCAATTCAGAAACCTGTACCTGTACTTTGTGAATTACAAAAACATGCATGTTCGAGTCATATCATATAGCCGGCCCTTTCAGGGGTCCGGTGAATCATCTCTGTAAAATCATCTCTGTAAAACCATCATGGCCCCAGTGCCATCACCACCTTATTACAACACATCATCATATATTTATACACGTATCCTGGCCCTCTATTGAGGGACTCAGTGAATAATGCAGTGAACTGTGCACGAGAACATATCCTGGACCGGGACTCAAGGAAAGAAGTGTTACGGTATACACGAGTAGAGTAGTGAGTAACTATATGCAATTTAAATCGTTATCAGAGACTCGACAGAATAAGAAAGTTAAGCTTTTATTTGAGAACCCGAGTAACGGTGTAGTCATCTCGAGTGTCCTCTAAATGCCATTATGGGCTGTCTCAATTATAATCTCGGGGCTCCTAGACATGTACTAATGTAAAGCCAAATCGCTTATGGAACCAGAAACATTTGTTAACATATAGTTTGTAAGACTTGGAGCTTGTACATTTGCTACCTTTTTAACATATAAAAGTTTCCAGGGAAATAGTTTGATTACTATAAAAGTCCGATATTCAGACGTAAATAAGAGATGCTAAGAATGGAGTTACCCCGGAACTCATATCATGTTTAACCTACAACCAAGACATGCCAGAAGAAGAAAGAGAATAAACTATATATGGTCTGTACTTTCCTTTATGGGATCTGCATACACATATTTCATACCCGGCCCATCATGGGGCTCGGTGAATCATTATGGCATCATAATCTCACTTTCGTACCAAATACGTATCAAAGGAAATGAGAGATAGCTTTCCACATACTAGTGTTTAACATATAGAAGCCTTACTAGGAAATACTCAATTCTTGCAGAGATTCCAATACTAAGCAGTGGATATGGGTTATGAGGCATACTTGGAGTTTTGGGAATGGAATTATCCCCACATTTCACACACACTTTATTTAAGGCTAAAACTTGCCAAAAGGAAAGAAAGATAGTTGTACGAACATATACCAAAACATGCCAAGAGAAAGCTTTACATACCTTTTGGGAGTTACCCTTTATCCTGCTCGTCTCGTCGTATTCCGAACCTATTCAATATGAAAGTAATACGAATATCAACTACTCTTAACTTTCCAGCATCTTGGATTACGCCTTAATGTTAATGGAATCTATTTCCTTAGTCGTTTCCTCGACTAGTCCTTTAGTTTGTTAAGGCGTTAACGAAAATTGGGCAGCACCTCCCCTATAATGTGCCCCATCCAAATTTCCAATTAGGTCCCTAAGACCTACAGCCAAACAACAACAACAACCTGTAGCAATTCATACCAAAAATATACAACATACACTCCGAACGACTTATTCAAAAATACGATATCTCAATAGGGCATCTAGCCTTTATTTTGTAACGTCTTTAATTATACGTAATGAGGGGTCATGTGTCTTCAACCAGAAGCAACCTAAACCACATTAGGACATATTCAGGCCCTGCAACAACAAGCCACACCCCTGCAGAGCAACTCACAAGAACAACACTTTGTTTCGACAACAATTCAACTATAACGACTACAAATTAGTTTATTCCGAACGCCAAGTATTTCTAAGCCATTTTCATATTTCCAGCCACCAATAGGGCGTGTAACATTCTCCATCAGAACACATAAAGCTCAAATTTAAAGAAGAAACCTTACCTTATGTTAAACTTGTCAAACTCGCCAAAACTATCCAAAATGTGAAATCTGGACAGTTTACTGTTTTACCTTGTCGCTTCGTTTCGAAGGGGTAATGGAGGGAAAAAGGATTTACGTCCTTCATGAAAGTTATAGACATGTGTCTTAGGTTCATAACCAATTTCGAATCATCCCTACATCAATTTTGTACAAACAGATATGACCAAAATACTTACAGCTGTCCGTGTAGAATTTCCAACACCAAATCTGAGCAGTACCTCCTCTACGCTTTATCACCATTTTTCGTGTTGATACATGTAAAACTGGATTTTGGAGTCTGAATGAAAGTTATATATAAACGAAATACCTTTCGAAAACATATTAAATCACTCGAAACGAATCTGTACACAAGAGGTTATACCAATATTACTAACCACTGTCCCTTCCAAAAACGGGTTGGTTAATTAGCGTTTTCTCTTATTTTCTCTTCCAAATTCCTATTGAAAAGCTGGAGTTTTACTTCCATGAAGGTCTTAAAATAAATATATACGTATCCACATACTTAAGTTACACCGTATATAATTAATTCACGAAAGAAAATTGGAAAACTCACCTTTAATTCTTCAAAAATGTTGCTGCCTTGTTCCTTTTGGTTCTTCACGTTTTTCCTCTCATTTGGCTGATGTTTTTGGATGGAAAATGAGTTAAAGAGTCAGACAACATGTATATATACACCTCCTTAGTAGGTGACACGTGGCATCCCCCTAGGGTGACACGTGGAAGCCTCCTAGGGTGACACCTCATCCAAGCTTCCAATACAAAACTGCCACGTGGCAGCGTGGGGTCCATCCCAAGTAGGTGAGTCACCTGCCTGCTTGTCACCTGCTTGCTTCACTTTCGTAAGTTCGAAAACTAGTTTTTCCTCCCTCTCGTAGGTTCGTAATCTCGTTTCACTTTAAGAGCCTATGAAACCCTTTCTACGTAAGCTTGGTATGTAATCAAGTAACTCACGTATGTAAGATTTCTAAATTAGTAGCTTACGTAGATAAGTCGAGTCCTACGACTCGTTACTTGGCCTCCGATTCCTTCCGGATTCTTATGATTCCCCTTCCAACCTTCTCTAGTATGGGGTATCACATTCTTCCTTCCTTAGAGCCATTTGATAGTGTCGTAGCGTATCCGGCTCACATGATAATGTCCAAGGAACTTATGAGACATTCTGAGTTTAAAAAGGGTGGGGTGAAACATCCTTCCCCCCTTTAGAACATTCGTCCCCGAATGTTAAACAAAACTTCCCTTAGAACTTATATAGACCATCGGGGGATTCGTTTCTATTTCCTTACACATATTTCCATCGAAGTACTTCATATACGTGTTTCAGGAATTGGGGTTACCTATAAGTATCGGTTATAGGTGCAAATACTTGTATTTCATGTTCTCTTCAGTTCCCCGATCATCCTCTTTCTGGTTTTGTTTTTTCCACTGTAACTTGACGGAAGGTACGTCTTTATTCTTTAATCTTTCTGTTCGCCGATCTAGGATGGAAGTAGGTTTTTCCTCACCGGATTCCATCTCCTGGACCTCACCTATGGCATATACCCTGGGTAACTCTTCAGTATTTGATGGACTGGGCATATAGTTTCCAAACGAGGTGGTAAGCTTAAATTACCAGTCACATTGCCCACCTTATGATTAACTTGATACCGTCTAATATATTCTGGGTCAAGTTCCTTTTCTAGGTGACTCTATGTTGAACATCCAATCATCAACTTGAACTCTGTATGTCGACGTCGATTACCTATATGTCATTCCTGCCGACTCTGGGCTTTTAGTCAATAGCTTGCTTAATCATGTCGAGGCCATTGGAATACTAGGGTAGTAATTATTATTATAGGCAATTTGATAAGTGATGGATAATCATTCCGGCTACCTTCGAAGTTAATGTCCCGGCTTGTGATATATCTTCTAGCGTCTAATAGTGCGCTCAGTCTGTTTAGTAGCTCGAGGGAGAAATGCGGTACTAAGACCTGTCTGTGCTCCTAACCTCTTCTTGGACTGATCTCAAGGCGTTAATTATAATTGAAGTCCCTTTATCTGGATATTAGAGGAGGAAACCTCACGGAACCTTACAATTCTCCATGTTCAATAACTCCTTCTCATTTCAGCAGCATAGGTGCTCTTGATTGGAAGCAAATGGGCTGATTCCTTAGCCTAATCACAACAACTCATATAGAACCCTACTCTTACTAAGTATAAAATGGGTGCGTAATGACGTGGATAATTTGGGAACCATTAACCTCGTATAGTCTTTCTCGACTCTTTTCAGAACTTTAACTGGCATTCGATCTTTTGGGTCCTTCTTCCTCTCTTTTTCCAATCCTTAGGGTTGGCTACCGAATAATGTTGCAGTCCCCCATATAACGGCGCTCGTAGTCATTCTGTGCTTTGTCTAACATGATCTGGTGTAATTCCAAAATAGTTTTGGCATAGAAGCTCGCTATCCTGTAGTAACCAGCTAGTTCAGTCAGTTTTACTTAAACCTTTTCACAATTTCCCTTACCCCCGCTTATAATCCTCTAGACACATTATCTTGTGTCATTCTTTTACCTTTACAAGAATACAAGAGGGTACAAGAAGCGTCCTAGCGTTACCTCGCTAGTCCTCATATCTTGCCCTGCCTTTCCTCCCTTCCTACACTCGAGGTCGGGGTAGATCTTTGGTCCAATCGTGGCCATGTCTTACTTCACCCGTAGTACTAATTCCATCTCGGTAGTTTGGCTTAACTTATCTTTGCACCTCTCGGTAGTTAGTTGCAACTTGGGCTCCTTCGTTTGGGATAATTGATGTGGGGACTCCGTAAGGTCCTGCCACTCTTTTACCTTACAACTTCATACCTTCTCGGCGGAGTAGGTAACCTGTGATCGAAGGAGCAAGGGTCAACACCATTAATTCACAAGTAACATTTGTGGAATTTTTAACCTTGGGTATTACTACCTGTCATCCGTAAGTTACATCAACTGTTTTTCTTTTTCTTGCCCTCAGAGTTGGTTGCCCAGTGGTGTCGAAATTCCCTCGACTACTGGTCCATATAACCCTTCGGTGGTTTGCCTCTTATTAACAGGTACTATGTTGACGAACTGTGGCATTCGAATGTGTCATCAGTTAGCAAGTAGCTAATCCTCCTTGTTTTGCTTAAGTCCTTGTTAGAATTACTTTAACGTATCTTATAATACTCTGGGTACATAATCTCATATCGTTTCTCCGTTGCTAGTTCAGATTCTTCCATCTCGTGTGATCATACCAACACTTACGCATTAAGTTCCATCAGAATATCGAAGTTAAGCTTGCTGGGGCGAGAGTAATATTGGGATGGGTGACCTCCATGGGAAGTATTCATGTCGCGTTTCATTATAACCTTTTCCACGAGGTGCGGGAACTCAACTTAGCTCCAGATTTACCTCAGCGTTTTCTCGCGAGTCTTTATATTTTGCCCCGTCTTTTCATCTGTTATCTTGCATCTAGTATCGGCGTACACCTTTAGCTCCACGATCCTTTATTCACTTTATGTTCTCCTTATTTTCTACTACAGGAGGCTTTCTATTCCTTTTTCTTTGGTTATTTATCTATCGCAATATCATTTGCGACTAACTCTATAACCAACATTTTGGCTTTTGGTCTAGCATGTTATCATTATCCTTCGTAGTGTCTCTTGAATTATTCGATATCCTTTTATTAGTACATTCTTCTATTTTTATACGCAGCCACCTTCTAGTGTTATGTTGTTCAGGGTCTCGTCACAAACTTCTTAACGCTGCTTTATGTAGCGTTCTGGCTTTCATTCAATTATTGGCGGCCTCTGAACCTTTTTAACTTGGTTCGGCAAGATACCTTATTGAAGTTAAGACGTTCGTCTCAGATATATTCCCATATCGATTGCCTTCACCTTACTTTTGCCATTTTCTCATTAACTTCCCCCCTTTAGAGGGTACTCGTACTTTCATTTGTTTGTACTTGTAGTCGTTCAATTTCCAATTAGGCAGTGCTAATATTCCGATGATAACTATTCCAAGTTTTCTTGAAGCAGTGGCTTTGTCCCAACCTATATCCTTTGTTTCTTGGGACGAATACAAGTTGTGCCAATTATTCCTTAAGTTTGCCATCCTCGTCCCTTGAGGGTTCCACTATTTTTGGGGCGACGTGGTGTACCCGCGTCATTTCTTTGTATCTTAAGCCCCATGCTCTTACTGCGTTCTCAATGCAGGCCTTTAACTTAGGCAACACATACTAAGTGCATCTTACTAGTGGTTCCAATTTATCCCTGCATACTCGTATCACACTGTTCAGTTCATACTTACATATCCCCCTTTTAACTCGTATATATATTTGATTCCTGACATCTCTTTGAGGTGCTTCTATTAGAAGTTCTTTCCCCAATTAGTCGGTGGCAAATTATAAACTATTATCGTACATCATCTTCCAACCATTGTTGGAAGAAATCAAAACCTCTTAAACATCACAGTACTTTTTTTAGTACTTGACCTACCTGGTCTCCTTCTGAGTTTATCCTCGAGTTATGAACAACTCATCTAATTTACAATTAGGAGTTGAGGGCTTGGTATTTTTTTTTAAAAGAGTGAAACTCATTTGCGGGACATCTTATCCTTCATTCTGAGCCCTCTGTGTATATTCCTACAATACAAATACGGCTGGAGATACCATAATCTGAACTTTACTACTTAAATAAGCCTTTGTTCCTCCGAAATAAAATTCTTCAAGTAAAAAGGGTGCCCCTTGTCGGCGACCTGAAGGATACCTCTTACAGCTTTAGTTAAACATAGTAGGGGTACTTAGTATCAATTCATCAGACATCTCAAAAATCTATGTTTCATTCCCTGTTCCTTGTTCTGGGAAAATTTCGGCTGAGTTTCCTCTATATTTCTTACTTATCCCAAAACCTGCACGCAGAAAATACCAACAATGCCTCATAGGGCCAACATATATATATACATATATATACATATCATATCACAGCCGCACAGGGCTTCCAATGTCATCTCATATCGCAGCCACATAGGGCTTTCAATATCAATAGTAATATAAAAATACTGGACTTACCTCGTATGTCCAACTTCAAATTGTATCCGTTGCCCTTCCTATCTGTTTTCCTTTTAGATTTCACCTTTATATTTCAATACCTTACCCGACGGACATCTTCCGTGGCTTTACTTTACTTACCTGCGTGCTTCATAACTTTCCATATCGTCAATTACTTCCTTCTGTTGGTGTCGTCCTTCTGTTAAGATCCAATGTTAGTATAAGAATTTTTCCTATGACTCGGATCTAAAGCATGATCTCAGATGTAGAATAAATGTAACATCCTAAATGTCCTATAGCTTCCTGTTTATAGATGTGGCGCGCAACACATCGATAACCAAGATTCTACTAGACACGGTCTGCAGACAATCCGAGGACGAACTGCTCTGATACCACTTCTGTCATGACCCAACCCCGTAGGCCGCGACTGGGGTCCGACCTGGACCCCCCGTACACATATCTATTAGCTGAGGTCACATAGAATCGTAAATAAGACAACATCATGTAACAGAGCCCCACTGGGCAATAACATTTTCATAAACTGTAGACCTTTTCGTTTTTATCACAACATGACAGGGCACGCAAGCCGACAAGGCTGCCATAACATAATAACATATATCATATATCATGTAGACCCAGCTTAATCAAACTGACATACACAACCCACATATACATGTCTGCAGACCTCTAAACATATAAATGACAACATATGGCGGGACAGGGCCCCCGACGTACCCCTGAATGGATAAAAAAATTTCTATACATCCGTGGATAGTATCAAAATCTAGGCTCCGATACAATGGAGCCTCTTCCAGCTGAGCTACATGGAATCCTAAGCTGACGGACTCCCAAAATCTGTATCTGTACCTGCGGGCAGGAACACAGCCCCCCCGAGAAAAAGGGGTCAGTACGATATGTGTACTAAGTATGTAAAACATAATATAATACAACTGGAAGCATATCTGAGATAGAGAAACAGGGGATAAGATATCAATTCAGAAACTTGTACCTGTACTTTGTGAATTACAAAAACATGCATGTTCGAGTCATATCATATAGCCGGCCCTTTCAGGGGTCCGGTGAATCATCTCTTTAAAATCATCTCTGTAAAACCATCATGGCCCCAGTGCCATCACCACCTTATTACAACACATCATCATATATTTATACACGTATCCTGGCCCTCTATTGAGGGACTCAGTGAATAATGCAGTGAACTGTGCACGAGAACATATCCTGGACCGGGACTCAAGGAAAGAAGTGTTACGGTATACACGAGTAGAGTAGTGAGTAACTATATGCAATTTAAATCGTTATCAGAGACTCGACAGAATAAGAAAGTTAAGCTTTTATTTGAGAACCCGAGTAACGGTGTAGTCATCTCGAGTGTCCTCTAAATGCCATTATGGGCTGTCTCAATTATAATCTCGGGGCTCCTAGACATGTACTAATGTAAAGCCAAATCGCTTATGGAACCAGAAACATTTGTTAACATATAGTCTGTAAGACTTGGAGCTTGTACATTTGCTACCTTTTTAACATATAAAAGTTTCCAGGGAAATAGTTTGATTACTATAAAAGTCCGATATTCAGACGTAAATAAGAGATGCTAAGAATGGAGTTACCCCGGAACTCATATCATGTTTAACCTACAACCAAGACATGCCAGAAGAAGAAAGAGAATAAACTATATATGGTCTGTACTTTCCTTTATGGGATCTGCATACACATATTTCATACCCGGCCCATCATGGGGCTCGGTGAATCATTATGGCATCATAATCTCACTTTCGTACCAAATACGTATCAAAGGAAATGAGAGATAGCTTTCCACATACTAGTGTTTAACATATAGAAGCCTTACTAGGAAATACTCAATTCTTGCAGAGATTCCAATACTAAGCAGTGGATATGGGTTATGAGGCATACTTGGAGTTTTGGGAATGGAATTATCCCCACATTCCACACACACTTTATTTAAGGCTAAAACTTGCCAAAAGGAAAGAAAGATAGTTGTACGAACATATACCAAAACATGCCAAGAGAAAGCTTTACATACCTTTTGGGAGTTACCCTTTATCCTGCTCGTCTCGTCGTATTCCGAACCTATTCAATATGAAAGTAATACGAATATCAACTACTCTTAACTTTCCAGCATCTTGGATTACGCCTTAATGTTAATGGAATCTATTTCCTTAGTCGTTTCCTCGACTAGTCCTTTAGTTTGTTAAGGCGTTAACGAAAATTGGGCAGCACCTCCCCTATAATGTGCCCCATCCAAATTTCCAATTAGGTCCCTAAGACCTACAGCCAACCAAAAACAACAACTTTCAGCAATTTATACCAACAATATACAACATACACTCCGAACGACTTATTCAAAAATACGATATCTCAATAGGGTGTCTAGCCTTTATTTTGTAACGCCTTTAATTATACGTAACGAGGGGTCATGTGGCTTCGACCAGAAGCACCCTAACCCACATTAGGACATATTCAGTCCCTGCAACAACAAGCCACACCCCTGCAGAGCAACTCACAAGAACAACAATTTGTTTCGACAACAATTCAACTATAACGACTTCAAATTAGTTTATTCCGAACGCCAAGTATTTCTAAGCCATTTTCATATTTCCAGACACCAATAGGGCGTGTAACATGCTCCATCAGAACACATAAAGCTCAAATTTAAAGAAGAAACCTTACCTTACGTTAAACTTTTCAAACTCGCCAAAACTATCCAAAATGTGAAATCTGGACAGTTTACTGTTTTACCTTGTCGCTTCGTTTCGAAGGGGTAATGGAGGGAAAAAGGATTTACGTCCTTCATGAAAGTTATAGACATGTGTCTTAGGGTAGAAACCAATTTCGAATCATCCCTACATCAGTTTTTTACAAAAAGATATGACCAAAATACTTACAGCTGTCCGTGTAGAATTTCCAACACCAAATCTGAGCAGTACCTCCTCTACGCGTTATCACCATTTTTTGAGCTGATACATGTAAAACTGGATTTTTGAGTCTGAATGAAAGTTATAGATAAACGAAATACCTTTCCAAAACATATTAAATCACTCGAAAAGAATCTGTACACAAGATGTTATACCAATATTACTAACCACTGTCCCTTCCAAAAACGGGTTGGTTAATTAGCGTTTTCTCTTATTTTCTCTTCCAAATTCCAAATGAAAAGCTGGAGTTTTACTTCCATGAAGGTCTTAAAATAAATATATACGTATCCACATACTTAAGGTACACCGTATATAATTAATTCATGGAAGAAAATTGGAAAACTCACCTTTAATTCTTCAAAAATGTTGCTGCCTTATTCCTTTTGGTTCTTCACGTTTTTCCTCTCATTTGGCTGATGTTTATGGATGGAAAATGAGTTAAAGAGTCAACCAACATGTATATATACACCTCCTTAGTAGGTGACACGTGGCATCCCCCTAGGGTGACACGTGGCAGCCTCCTAGGGTGACACCTCATCCAAGCTTCCAATACAAAACTGCCACGTGGCAGCGTGGGGTCCATCCCAAGTAGGTGAGTCACCTACCTGCTTGTCACCTGCTTGCTTCACTTTCGTAAGTTCGAAAACTAGTTTTTGCTCCCTCTCGTAGGTTCGTAATCTCATTCCACTTTAAGAGCCTATGAAACCCTTTCTACGTAAGCTTGGTCTGTAATCAAGTAACTCACATATGTAAGATTTCTAAATTAGTAGCTTACGTAGATAAGTCGAGTCCTACGACTCGTTACTTGGCCTTCGATTCCTTCCGGATTCTTATGATTCCCCTTCCAACCTTCTCAAGTATGGGGTATCACATTCTCCCTTCCTTAGAGCCGTTTGATAGATTCGTAGCGTATCCGGCTCATATGATAATGTCCAAGGAACTTATGAGACATTCTGAGTTTAAAAAGGGTGGGGTGTAACAACAAATGTCTCTAATCCCATAAGCTATTTAGCTTTGTCTCGATTCACATTTATGATTCCTGAGACTCCAGTTGACATGATCCCTAACAATGTTTAGAAGGTACTCAAGATGATTACTACTCTGGTCTTCAAGCGAGGGTTCACTTGACTGTTTCATTGAATCTTGGATGATGATTTAAGTTGCATATGGTTTCTCACTACTCTACTTGTGCATGCTGTAACCTATCTTCCTTTGAGTCCCATAGAAGGGCTAGGAACGTTATCGTGCACAACTTTACTACTCTTTCATCGAGTCCTGGGCCGGATATATATGTATGTATGAAGTATACGATGATGAAATGTTGTATATGATGAAGATGAAGCATACGATGACACCGTATGTGATGATGTTATTCATCGAGTCTCAAGCCGGATATATATATATAATGATTTGATGAAAATATGGATCAGGCCATATATTCCTCAACATTGTTTTAAATTATGGATCAGGTTCCTCAGCATATTTTACTTGCCATAATGGCACCGAGTCCCATAATGGGTCGGGTGCGGTATGATATGTACACTACTCTTTCATTGAGTCCCTCAATAAAGGGCCAAATACGATAGATAGGCATGCATGTGAAAATATAATGATGTATTTGTAACATATAAGATAATATCGTATACAATGGCATGATGCCGTATATGATGATATGATAACACCAAGCCCCACAGTGGGCCGAGTACGGTATATGAGGAGGATGTATATGCCCTCATTTCATAAGGTGCAGGCATAGTAATTGTTAACTGTTATACTTATTTTCCTGCATCCCTATTTCAACTATTGTCTCAGTTATGATATTTTATGCTTTATATACTCAGTACATGTATCGTACTGACCCTCTTTCTTCGGGGGAATACGTTTCATACCCCTAGGTACAGGTACACATTTTGGAGATCCGTTAGCTTAGGATTTCGACTCAGCCATGTTGGGAGTGCTCCAATGTTCTAGAGCCTAGCTTGTTGGTACCGGTCCTCCTATGTATACATTTATTTGTTCAGGGGTACCGAGGAGACCCTTTCCCACCTTATGTTACTGTTCTTGCTCTTAGAGGTCAGTGGACATGTATGTGGGTTGTATTTGTATGTGTGTATGGTTGTTCCTATATTTTGTGATGGCCTCGTCTCTTATATGTTAACGTGCCTATCGATACATTATAACTCAAACAAGGCCTAGGTTTACTTATAGTTAGAAGGCGTATACGCAAGTGTCTAGTTTGGGCACCGGTCACGGCCTACGGGATTGGGTCATGATAGAAGTTGTATCAGAGCTGTTTGGTCCTCAGAATATCCACAGATTGCGTCTAGTAGAGTTTTGTTTATCTGTGTGTTATGCACCACATCTATAAATAGGAGGCTACAGGATATTTAGGATGTTACCTTTCTTTCTTGTCTTAGATTGTGCGATAGAGCTGTCTATCAGGATAATCCCTCCCTAGCAGACTACTATATATGTGGCCATACCTATAAAGGATGCTTGTTTTTGACCTCCTTTCTTGCAGGTGGGTACAGACTGAGGTGGCAAATGAAGAGACCATCTCTAGATAGTAGAGGGGGTGTAGAGAAGGCCCCCAGGGTACACATGGGACCTCAAGCTCCAGGACCAAGGAGGCGGTGCCCCAGTTATTCGATTGAGACTAATCCCTTCAAAGACCGTGATTATGTTATGGAGAACGATCCTTTAGAAAGCCCAATGACAAGTTCCCCAGAGCATCTAATGGCCAGGGAAGTGGTTTTGGAAGCCACGCCAGCGGTTCTTATGACCGACCACTATGTCAGGATGGCTCCTACGGTGAGTGTTATGGCATATTCGATCCCTCTATCTTTGTCGTCTGTGAACCAGAAATTACCTGGCTATCAATATCTTTTGGATTCAAGCGAGGAAGATGATGAGGGACAGACAAGAAAATGGAAACCAGATAAAGACGAGGAGCATACTTCACCTCCTAGGTCACAGGGTCGAACTAGGAACTAATCGACTATAGGTAGGAGAGTGATAGGTATAGTTTTGGTGGCTATATGGGGCTATTTGTCATTTATTTTCTGGCCTAATCTAGGAAGCCCTGTGAGGATGGGATATGGGATACTATAAACATATGTATATATTATCCTTGTGAGGCATGGTGGCTGTGATATGGTGTGATATGGATGTATATATACGTCGGCCTTGCATGGCATTATTGGTATTTCTTGAGTGCAGGTTTGGGATAGTAAGGAATATAGAGGAAACTCTGCTGAAATTTTCTAGAATAAAAGAGAAATGAACTATAAATTTATCATACGACTTGGAAGTAGATACCGAGTACCCTTATTATGATAAGCTAAAGTTATAAGGGTACCCTCCAAGTTGTTGGTAAGGGGGCCCCATGCTTACTTAGGAAGTTTTATGTCGGAGGAAAACTCCTATTGGAGGGAAAGATGTCCAGCAATTGGGTTCCATTTTGGTGGGAAAGTACAGAACCCTCAACCATTAGTGGTGAACGAGATAAGTTATTCATGACTCAAGAATGAACCTAGAGGGAAACTATACGGGTTAGGCACTAAACAATATTGTGGTACTTATTGGATCTTAATTTCCTTCTGGTAGTGGTTAGATGATGCTTTATGGTAACCTTTTATTGGTTATTAAGAGACTAAAATAACTTGTGGATGGAAGATATGAACTTATGGGCTGTCCAGAATCATGTGCTTCATATATATTGGATAACATACTAGAAGGATTCAGAAGGGTCGGTAATACCAAGGAATGATTTTCCCAAGGCATATGAGGGTAACATGAAACTCCTCGAGCACAAAAATGGCCATGGACTGAAAGAATAAAAGGACTACTGCAGGGAGCACTCAAGATAGACGTGATCAATAAGTATGAGTATCAGACAAAAAAAGAAATAAATAGCTACAAACAGAAGGTGTAGTATGGAAAGGCAAAAAGATAAGACCATTATTAGAGTAAAATTGACATGAGGCTGAGAAGAATTGGAAGTTAACCTCAGGATATATGATTCCGCCATGGAAAATATAAAGACCCCTCAAGGATGAGGGAGGTAGCTCTACAAAACCATTGATGCATTGTGAGTCCATTAAGAGGAATAAGTGGTATCCACTGGGATGAATATAGTGTTATAGCATAGATAGAAACACGGGTCACTGGAGTACAAGTACTTCCGAATGGAGAAGTTGAAATGATTAGGGGCTCTAGCTAATCGCTGGTAGGGAAGAAAGAAATGTGGCTTTGGATAAACTACTATATTAATTGTATGACTTGAGTACCAGTACTTGGACTAGATTGGGTACTAGTTATTGATAATTCTAAGCACCCCATGGTTATATTAAGGTTTCTTATAGGGGCAACCTAAAGTATAGATGATTTAACTGAAGGTGTAGATATGGTGCAGTATGTCAAATGTGTTGGAACGGAATCATATGCGTATAAACAGTTGAAAATAAACAGAGGATGACATAGGTACACCCTAAAGGGGGGAAGTGGACAAGAGAAATACAAGTGTGAGATAAATTCAATTGATACTATCACATATTAACGGGAACACTTAAACTTTAAGCGAGATCCCATGCGGGCACTAGCTAGCAAGGGCTGAAGGCCAGCAATAAATGGATAGAAGCCATGATATCTGAGACTGTGTAGAGAACCATTAGCAGAGACCCTAATGGATAGGTGCATACAAAAGGGGTGAATACAATAAGAGAGTAAAACCGAGCGATCTAAGGACCATGAAAAGGGTAGCAAGGCCATGGTTGAGTAAAGATTAAGACATGGCAACAAAGTTGTTGGCCGCTGAGATGTGACATATAAGTAGCAAGGAGAGAGAATAGAAAATCTCATACAATAGGAAATGAGGACACCAAGGAGTACCTAAAGGAGGGAAAAAGAGTAGGATAGAATAGCGCCAACGCGAGCAAGTTCCAGTGTGAAGGTGATATGTGAAGCAAGATAGACCAAGAAATAAAAGGACGGCATCTACCTTATACCGGTGGTATAAAAGTAGTTATACAACCTATGAATATTTATATATACAGCATAAGACCAAGCGGAGGAGTACATGATGAAAAGGAGTTATGATATTTTAGGTCCGTTATAGAGAAATACAAAAGGGAAGGTAAATCAAATGACCAAAAAGGACATGGTCATGGTTGAACTAAATATCTACCTCGATACCAGTTGTAAGATAAAAGAGGAGAGGGTAAGGCAGAACCTAAAGACTAGCGAAACGAAGCTAAGGTAAATCTTAAGCCAAGTTGAGTGCCTTTGCACATTATTGCAGAGATGGAAACGTAATGTAACGTGCAATAGAAAAATTGGAGCCAAATCTGAGAAAAGGACCATGGAAGAATATGAACTAATGAAAAGCAACCTATCGGCATCCTGGATCGGTGGAGTAGGAAGTTGTGAGTTAAGGACGTAGTTTCCATCAAGGTGTTGAGGCAAGATGAAAATCATGAAGAAGTGACCTGGGAAATGAATCACAAGTATCCGTACCTATTCCCTGTATATATAGGTAATCCCAACCTTTAGAACTCTGATATTGATTGCTCGATGAAAGTATATGTTATTGCAATAGAAAAGAAAAACTCTCTATATGGTCTATACAAGATCTTAAGGAAGGTTTTGGTTCACATTCGAGGACAAATGTTCTAAAGGGGGGAAGGATGTTATACCCCATACTTTTGTACCTTGGAATGCTTCTTAAGCTTCTTAAGTTTATTGAAAGGTTCTTAAGTTTCGTGGAAGGTCCGTAAGCCTCTTAAAAGTTACCATATGAGCCGGATAATCTATAACGCTACCAAACAACTCTAAGGAAGGGAGAATGTGATACCCCATAGTTAGGAAGATTGGAAATATGATTATAAGAATCTAGATGGATTTGGAGGCCAAATAATTAGTCGTTGGACTCGACTTACTTACGTAAGCTACCAACTTGGAAATCTTACATACTTAATTTACTTGAGTACATACCAAGATTACGTAGCAAGGATTACATAGGTTTATAAAATAAGAAAAGATTATGAACCTACAAGGGGAAAAGAAGGTGCCACATGGCAGCATGAGAGAGTGCCATATGGAAGCATTTGGAACTACCATGTGGAAGTAACTGGAGCTAGGGGTAGACCCCCACATGCCACGAGGTAGCACGTGGTTGGAGGAGGTGCTTAACACGTGTCACCACTTACGGGTTGACACATGATATATATATGTTTTATTATCATCCTTATCAAGAAATTTCATTCTTATCTCCTAAGTTCAAGAAAACTCTAGAGAAAAAAAAAGAGAAGAGAAACCCTAAGCAAGAGAGAGAGGCTACGAATTTTAAGAGGAAAAAGATGTAAGTTTTCTGGGTTTTGTTCCATGAATTAATTATATAAGGTATACTATGATGGTATTAAGGTGTTATTAATGTAAATTTATGATTTGGATCAGCACTAAAAGGTTAACAAATAGCCACGAAGCTTTAGCCGCGCTAAAAGAACTTCTGAGGTGAGTTTTGGCAAGTTTCGGGCAAGGTAAGGTTTTCTCTTTCAAATTGGAGTTTATGATGTTTTTATGCAGTATATTACATGTCTTAAATGAGGCTTGAAGTGGAAAACTTGTATAAGGATGTTTGACATTAGAAACAAACTAAATTGAAGTTGTTATAGTCAAATCGAAGTCGAGTAGTGTGTTGTAATTGTAGTGATGCGGTTGCAGCTAGTTGGGTGGAGTGTTGCAAGGATGGAAAGTATTCTAAAATTGGTTTGGTTACTGTGCGTTGCATCCACACGACCATTTATTTCGTATTTTTAAAGGTTTTATGAAATAAAGGTTAAAAAACTCTATTTTAGTATCATAGTTTTGAGCTAGTTATTTGGTGGTGTATTGAGTAATGTTGAAGTGATTTGATTTTATATATAGCTGCTGATTTTCTTTGGTAATATGGATGCTAAGATTAGCAGTTGGATAGGACAAGTTACAGGGGAGATGCTGCCCGATTGTTTGTAACTTCAGAACTAGTAATAAACTAGTCGAGGCAAATGGATAAGGAAATGATTCCTATGGATACTTGATTGTAGAGTTGGAAATTGGAAAGTGGAGGGTTATTAACCTTAGTATTACTTTCATGTTAAATAAGTTCAAAAGACGACGAGGCGAACGTGGTTAAGGGTAATCCATAAGAGGTATGTGAAGCTACCTTCTTTCTCTTGGCATATTTTTGGCATAGGTATGTAAAGTTGTCTCTTCTTTCTTTTGGCATGTCTTAGATGTAAGTGATGAATAATATGAGCATTGGGATAATTCTATTTACTAGTCCTGGACATGATGCATGATCCTTACTCACCTTTAAATGTTATGAAATGTGAAATATGCTTTGAGGATAATTCCATTTATGAGCTCCAAGTATAACTCGTGACCATTATTCACCTTTGAATGTTGAAGTTCTCAAAGTAGTTGAACTATGACCCTCGAGTCTCCTATTTGATGAAGAGTAATTGAATGCATAAGCTCCTATTCCTAAAGTCTGTACGATGACAAATGTCTCTAATTCCATAAGTTGTTTAGCTTTGTCTCGATACACGTCTACGATTCCGGAGACTCCAGTTGACATGATCCCTAACGATGTTTAAAAGGTACTTAAGATGATTACTACTCTGTTCTTCAAGTGAGGGTTCACTTGACTATTTTATTGAGTCTTGGATGATGATTTAAGTTGCATATGGTTTCTCACTACTCTACTTGTGCATGCTGTAACCTATCTTCCTTTGAGTCCCATAGAAGGGCCAGGAACATTATCGTGCACAACTTTACTACTCTTTCACCGAGTCCTGGGCCGGATATATATATATATATATATATATATATATATATATATATGAAGTATATGATGATGAAATGCCATATATGATAAAGATGAAGCATACGATGATGCCGTATGTGATGATGGTATTCATCGAGTCTCAAGCCGGATATATATATATATAATGATATGATAAAAATATGGATGAGGCCATATATTCCTCAACATTATGTTAAATTATGGATCAGGCCGAATGTTTCTTGGCATATTTTACTTGTGATAATAGCACCGAGTCCCATAATGGGATGGGTGCGGTATAATATATACACTACTCTTTCATCGAGTCCCTCAGTAAAGGTCCGGATATGATAGATAGTCATACATGTGAAAACATAATGATGTATTTGTAACATATGAGATAATGTCGTATACGATGGCATAATGCCGTATATGATGATGTGATAACACCGAGACCCACAGTGGGCTGAGTACGGTATATGAGGAGGATGTACATGCCCTCATTTCAAGAGGTGCAGGCATAGTAATTGTTAACTGTTATACTTATTTTCCTGCATCCCTATTTCACCTATTATCTCTGTTTATTTGTTTTATGCTTTATATACTCAGTACATGTATCGTACAGACCCTCCTTCTTCGGAGGGCTGCCTTTCATGCACGTAGGTACAGGTAGTCATTTTGGAGATCTATCAGCTTACGATTTCCACTCAGCCATGTTGGGAGTGCTCCACTGCTCTAGAGCCTAGCGTGTTGATATCGGTCCTACTATGTTTCCATTATTTGTTCAGGGGTACGGCGGAGGCCCTTTACCGTCTTATGTTACTATTCTTGCTCTTAAAGGTCGGTGGACATGTATGTGGATTGTATCTATATATGTGTATGGTTGTTCCTATATTTTGTGATGGCCTCGTCGGCTTATATGTTATCATTCCTATCGATACATTATAACTCAAATAGGGCCCAAGTTTGCTTATAGTTAGAAGGGGTATACGTGAGTATCCAGTTCGGGCACCCATTATGGACTACAGGGTTGGGTCGTGATAGTGACAACATTTAGAGTTTGTTCAAAATGAAAAAGCTCTAGCGTAGTAATTTCAAGCTCGCGTGTTCAGCCTACAAGTAGGCTACGATTTTCCTTTCTTTATATTGAGGAGGAATGTGTGAAATCATGTTACTATTGATGGAATTTGGGTTGGGTAGCTTATATTATATCTTAGGTGTTAGAAATCATGTTTTAGGCTTTTATCGGGCATTTCAGGTAATTGAAAGCATCTGATCTCTCTAATGAATGTTAGTACTGTAAGTGAAGATGATTTCTTATATTTGGCATTGTGGAGCATCTTGACCTTAGTATAGGTTATTGGAACTTGCTTTAGATGCCTAGGTGTCGCTCCGCGAACTTAAATCCTTATAGAATGGTGTAGCGGCTAGTGCATGGTAGTTTTTCCTTAGTGAGGCGATACCCTTGCTCTTAGAACACCCTCAACCATAACTCGATATCATCATAACTTTCAAGATGCGTCAGAAATACTAGATGTCGTGCTTATTTGACCTCGGCTGTGGTTTATATTTTGGTGGAATATCATTTGACATATTAGGGAGGATATTCTCGTCACTGTTATTGTCTAGTTGGAAAGGAGAATATTCGGTACCATAAGATAAATTATCTACGAGCATCCGAGTACCTAGTCTCGGCCTTTATTCTGAATTATCAAGGAGCATCTAGATACCCAGCCTCGGCCTCTGCCGGCTTACTAGTATGATGAGCATTTGGGTACCCAGCCCTAGCCTCGATCATATTGACATGTTACAGCGAGAATATGAGTACCCAATATCATCCTCGACCATATTGATGAAATATGGTAAGCATTTAGGTACCCAATCTTGGCCTTGGACATGTTGGACATTCAAGCGAGTATTTGGGTCCCAGTCCCGATCTCGACCCCTAAGGCACCCTTAGTTTGTTTACTCTTGGAGATTCTGGGTTTGGAAAATATATAGTTCTTCGGCGGGCTTATAGGGGTTTGTCCTAGTTTTTATTTAACTTGCACATGAGTGTCTCAATTGGGCTTATAGGGGCCCAGTTGGGTATAGTTAGCTTTAGTTCTAGTAGATAGTACTCTTTTCACTTTAAATGCTTATGATGATTCCTATTTAGGCTTATTTCTCTTTTATAAATTGTTTTTACCTTTTCTACTCAATTGGCTTATGATTCCTACTGGGTACTTATTGTCTTGGTACTCATACTACTCTCTGCATCTACTTTCGTGATGTAGGATCAAGCAACAGCTACCACTGTGGATAGATCAAGCCTGTTGCAGTCATCTTTGGAGACTAGGATAAGCACTTGGCATTTTAGATTATTTCAATCTCCTTCAGTATGGATGGCCCATCTTTTTCCTTTTGAGACTAGCCAGTTGTTGTATATATTTCTGGTCCACTTTTGGGATTTGTACTCGTCTTTTATTTTGTAGAAGCTTTGCAGTTGTGACTTCCAGGTTCTGAGAGGGATCTGTAATTGTTTATATCATGTTTTTGTTTGCTTCCACTTATTTATTTTGCTTATTTTTATAATTTTCTACTGTTGTTTAGTTTCTGCGCTCATACCCATTACTGGACATTCTGGGTTTACGATTTGGCTTACCTACTGATGGGTTATAGTAGGTTTCACCATGACCTAACGAATTGGGTCGTGACAAGTTATTTTTTATTATTGTTTCATTTTAATTTTAGTGGCATGACATGAGGTTAGCTTGGGGTCACTTATGGCTTTAAGCATCGTGTCACGATTAGGGATTATCCTGAATCATGACAAACTGGGAGAGCATCAAGTTCAAGTGTCTTAATATGTCTGAAAGCCGTGTTATTCATGGGAGTGAAGCAAGCCACATCTATGAATAAGAGGCTATGAAATGTTTTATGAAATAATTCACTTCTTTCATACTCTCAATTATGCGATAGAATGAAACTCTATATAATCTCCATCTAACTCGTATTCTGTATGTTTACAATATCATGACTCCAAGAAGAGCCTACGTCAGAAGGAACAGAAATGAAGAGAAATAAGAACCACCAGCTCTAGCAGACCCTTTGGCTAAACAAGTTTCCCATTCTATGTTCAGGGTTGCTTTTCAAGTGTTAGCCTAAGCTATACATGCTTAAGCCAATCGAGAGGTTTTTATCCAGTTAAGCCAAATCAAAAATGACCTAAACTAGAGTAAAGGAATTCAATAGAATGAACCATCAAGAGTTCCCTGGTTTGAAGGTGGATGAGGATCCACAAGAATTCATTGAGGTTATTTATAAGATTACTTAGATCATGGGTGTCACTCTAGTTGAGAGAACTAATTTATCCACTTTATCAGTTGAATGGAGTGTCTGAGATCTGGTATAAATAGTGAAAGGATGATAGGGCTGAGGATGCAGGCTCAACTGATTGGGACAAGTTTATGACTGCTTTTCTAGACAGGTTCTTTCAGCTTGATCTAAAAGAATATAAGGTCCAAGAGTTCATCAACGTGAAGGTGGGTAACATGACAATGAAGGAATATTCTTTGAAGTTACTCAACTATCAAAGTATGCTCCGACTATGGTGGCTGACTCTAGGACTCGCATTAGTAAGTTTGTCGCTGGTATTTATGTGACTGTGGTGAAGGAGTGTAGGACAACAATGTTGATCAATGAGATGGACATATCTCTCTTGATGACACATTCTTAACAAATTGAGGAATTAAAGCTTAAGGAGAGTGCTAGGGATAACAAGAGGGCTTAGATAGATAGTGTGGGCTACTCTGAAAATAAATCAGGAGGTGGTAGTTGTTTTCAGTTCCACCAGAAGTATTTTGTCTTGGCCTAATCTTCTATTTTCGGTGCCTGATTTTAGGCAGGATAATAATGATTTGTCACCATGCTCTAAGTCCCATGGTAGTGTCACTGGTGGTCATAAAATTTCAATATTTCAAAAGTATGGTAAGAACCACTCAGGAGAGTGCATGGCCGGTAGTGGTAGATACTTTGGCTATGCTAATATAGGTAATAGATTGAGGGATTTCCCATTGGCCATAAATAACGGCAGGGATATTCACTAGCGGACTCAGCCTAACACTTCAGCAGCTTCAGTACATCGCCTGACTCAATAGGGTACGTCATCTAGTACTTGTGTAGGATAGTGGCAAGGTAGGTTTTATATAGTCACTAGCATGTTATGAATCTTTTAGTTTGATGTTTATTGTTTTTTAGATTCAGGGGATACACTTTCCTTTGTGAATCCTTATGTTGCTATGAATTTCGCTATGAGTCTTGAAATCTTGTTAGAACCTTTCCTAGTCTCCACTCCTGTTGGTGAATCAGTTTTGGTTAAACTGGTATATCAAAATTACCAGTCACTATCTTCGAAATAAATCAACTCAGTTATTCTAGTAAATTTATATATACTACATTTTAACATTATTCTTGGCATGGACTGGTTATATTCTTGTTATGTCTAAGTCGACTATAGTATCAAATTTGTTATATTTCAGTTTCTGAATGATCCAATCATAGAATAGACCTATAGGTTGGTTTGTTTCTTATCTTAAGGCCAAAAAGATAATTTCTAAGGGTTGCATCTACCATCTAGTTCAAAGTAAGTCCAATTTTAAAACCCCACCCTTTATTCAATTCCAGTTGTGAATGAATTCCCAAAAGTGTTTCCTGAAGACTTTTTTGGAGTCCCTTTCTAAAGGGAAATTGATGTTAGAATAAACCTCATCCTATATCCATTCCTTCTTACAGAATGGCCTTAGTTGAGCTTAAGGGGTTGAAAGATTGGTTGAAGCACCTTCGAAGTAAAGATTTAATCAGGCCTAATATTTCTCCTTGGGGGGCTTCAGTTCTCTTCATGCATAAGAAAGATGGTTCTTTTATGATGTGCATCAATTATAACGGCCAAACCCATCGGTGGCCCCTTAATGTTGGCACCAACTTTTACTTAGACACCTAAACCAAGAGATATTCATTTTAGATACCTAATGTAAGGGTTTGATGTGTCATTTTGACACCTTTTAAACAGCTGGCTCTCACGTGTTTTGCACTCACCTGAGGTGTGTAGAAACTTTTTTTTCATCTGATGTGGCACTAAAAAAGGCCTATAACGGTCATATCTCTCTTATTTATATATGTATACCTCTTCTTCTTCATTTTCCCCCTAATTTCTTATATTGTTTCTCTGATTTGGAAAAAGAAAAAGGCAAAAATAAGTTCTCTCTTCTTCTTTATTTTTCTCTCTTTCATGTCACTCTTATCCTACACTTCCATGTCGAGCTTCTCCAAATCTTCCATGGACTCTTTGGATGAATGACGATATTTTAAATGTGGTTATAAAGCACTATTAAAGACTTCTTAGACCCAACTAAATCCAGGTCATAGATGTTTTACTTGTAAACTTTCAAAGGTAAAGTAATTCTTTATGTTAATATTTTTACTCATATATTGCAACTTTTATTCAATGTGAATCTTAAAGCTCCATTTATGTCCTGTAAGTACAACAAAAGAGGAATACGTATTTTTTGTTAATTATGGGCTTCTAATATTTTTTTTCTGATTGATTTTGTAGAAAATGAGTGGCTGTAATTTTTTTTATTGGTATGAAGATCGATACCCTCCTCAATCAAATAAGGTGATTTAGGGTTTGTTGAAGAAATTCAAGGATTTTGATGAAAAAATAAATCAAACAAGAAATATAGTTATTGTTGGTGTGATCACTATTGGGTTGGTAGCAATTGGAATATGGAAATTGAAGCCTAATTGTTAAAATGTATTGTGTTTTTACTGTAAAGTTGTTTATGTTTTGAATAGGTGGTGGTGCAGTATTATTTTGATATTGTTATTGCTGTAAAGTTGATGTAAAGTTAATGTAAGGGTCTGATGTTGTTGTTGCTATGAAGAAATAATCTTCATGTTGTTGTTGTTGTTGCTGTAAATTTCTAGCTAGGCCACATTTGTATGTATTTTGATGTTATTGTTGTATACAATTCATAATTCACATCTTGTTGAAGTGAATACATATTTCACTTGTTAAAAGTTCAAAATTCCTGCACAATGTAACTCAAAAATAGTGGACTAGTTAATACCAACAACAAAAATAGAAACTTCACAAATTTAATACCAAAAACATTTAAAAATATCACAATGTAACTACAAAAATATAATCCACAATGAACTCAAAATTAGCATTATGTTAAATACCACGATCAGTGGATTGGTTTAACAAGGTTACAATCCTCAAAAGACGTTACACTTTATGTTAAGCTGTTAAGCAATCCACAATTAGTATTCAAAACTTTAAGTTGCTGTTACTTCTTCTTTTTGTTTGTCATTTGCTATAACTGGTTAGTAGTGACAACATCTCTATTTTTCCATCTCAAGCCTCTAGGCTTAAAACCAAAGTATATGCCTGTTGAACTTGCATCCTTAAAATTTGAACCTTTTGGCAGAATTCTTTGACTTGAAGTCCCTGAATATTTTTACAGAAAAAGAGAAACCAAAATTAGTAAGTAAGCTGGGCTACTGAAGATTAGTATGTAACAAAAGGAGAAAACAACATACATTGAGTATTTGGGTTCCACCTGCACTTGTGAATATGGCAAATCCAACATTACTTGATCCACCATATGATGACTTCTTTGTCTCCCCTCTTGCAGAGTCTTCTCCAGTTGCTGCAACTCCTCTCTTTTATCCAACAGTCTCTTTTCTCCTCTGAGGTATTTGACTTATTATTCCTCTTGTAAAAGGAATACTCGTATCCACATATGATGGTGGTTGGCTTGAGCTTGTATCATTCACCTTCTTAACTCTACTTGTATTAGCATAAACTGTTGTTAAAGAAACATGCTTGCTTGATGTAGTTGATGCAGGTTGGCTGAATGTTGTTGGTTCAGCTTGTAGAGTCTTTTTTGGTTCAGGTTGACTGAAGTTTTTTAGTTCAGGTTGGCTACTTACTTGTGAGCTTTGACCAGTAAATTGTGAATTATGGGTAGTTGCTTCTGAACTTTCACCAGCAACCTGAATATTTAACCATAAAATATATGTTCATTAAAAGTTCAACAAGTGATTAAAAAAGACACAAGCAAGTATAAATTATGTTACCTTGCAATATCTCTTGTTATGACCTTGTTTTTACACATGAAACAAGTCTGTTTTACCCCTTGTTTGGAAGTTTTTCCATACTTCTTTCTTGGTTCATCTTTGCCCTTTTTTCTATTTCTTACATGTCTGCCAGACATTGATTTAGGTTCAGGAGGTTTAATCCTTGGATTGTTAGTTTTAGGCCACATTTTCATATTTGAAATTGGTTGGATGAAATGACTATAAGCCTTTAAGAAGGTATCCTTCTTATACCAATGCTCCATAAGAGGTTCAGGCTCCTGTTCTTTATGGCACAAAGCAGCAATAGCATGTTGGCATGGAATACCTCTCAGTTGCCAAGTTCTACAACTACAAACTCTATCAGTCAAGTTAACTGTATGCCTATACTCCCCTTCTCCAATTTCTAACCCAACCTCAGCATTCCAAAGCACCTTGTATGTCCAGACTTGTCCTTAGTCTCCTCTAAGATAAGTCTAGCCATAGGTGCATTATTAGATATCCAGGTGTTGGCAAACTTAATCATGTCCACAGTTCTTGTCATTATCTTTTTCCTAATTTCCTCCAACATGGTTATTATAGATTTGTGTCTACATGATATGATCCATGAGTTAAAGGTCTCACACATGTTATTTTCAACTACATCACATTTAGAATGCCCTTGAAAGAATGCCCTAACCCATGACACCTTTGGATAATACAATAGGTCAGCTCAAATATCCTTACCAAGTTTGCTCATTTTATGAAGCTCGTCCTTGAACTTCACTTCAAAACTTGACTTTGAACATCTCCAGAATTATTTTCTCCTTTCCTCTTCTTTCCAGGTTTGTTTCCAATTAGACCAAATGTGTCTAGCACACATTCTAACTTCAACATTTGGTAGAAGTTCAACAATTGTTGCATGAAAACCCTGCAAAGAAAACAAAATGCAATTCAATACTTAATAGATAATCTAATAGCTTTAGCAAATGTAATATGTAATTACCTTTTGCATATATGCCATCACAGTAAGGCCCTATCGAGTACCCAACTGCAAGTCCTCTTTCAAGTAATTAATAAAGAAACTCCAACTATGCTTAGTTTCCTTATCTACAACTGCCCAGGCTATAGGAAATATCTGATTGTTTCCATTCTTGCCAACTGCTACTAGAACTTCACCCTTGCTAGCACCCTTTAAGAAAAATCCATCAAATTATATTATTCTTCTGCATGCTTCCTTCCACCCCCTTTTCAATGCATTCAAGCACATATAGAAGTATACAAACAAATTCTTTCCTGGTGTAGTTTCTCCATCCATTCTTAAAAAAATAGAACTACCAGGATTGGTTTGTTTTATAACCTCAGCATAATCACATAATCTTGCAAATTCCATACTCTAGTCACCCATGGATTCTCTAAGAATCATTAGCTTTGCCTTGTAACAGATGGTCCTACCCACATACAATCCTAACTTCTCTCTGCACAATTCTTGTATTTCCTAAATTTTTTTGGATGATTGTTTAGTTATTTCATCCCTGAATTTGTTTGCTAAGAATTTACAGTACACATTTTTTTCTTATTTGATGGAGAACACTTATTTATAGGATGGTAGTTCTTGATTAAAAAGTTACCAGAATCTCTATCAGTTGCACCATAACACAACCATTTGTATTTTTCTTTAAATTTACATTTAGCCCTCACTCTATGAATTTCATTAGGCTTTAACTTAATCTGATAATTATTTTCTATTGCATAATTTGCCAAAGCCTTTCTAAATTGTTTAGCATTTTCAAAAATTAATCCAAGTTCAAAAATAGAGACTTCACATTCAGCATCATACCTAATATTTTTACTCTTCCTTCTTCCTGATTGATCAACACCCCTAACAACTTCTACATCTACCACATCTGTGCTATTATCACTATCACAGTCTGAGCTATCAATATACTCTTCATCTTCTCCTAATCTGCCAATATATGTATCCTTATTATTTCTTCCAATATCTTCAAAGCCTCTATAAATATCAGCTTCACCTACTGGTATTTCTTCAGATACTTTCTTTTCTCTCTTAGGATTATGATTTCTTTTTTCCTCCTTTCAGATCTAAAGGATCTCAATTCTTCATCAATATTTGAACCATCTTTATCAGGAATGAAATTTATATCTAGTCACTACTAGGCAGATCTGACTCATTCACATCTAAAACATCGTCAGTCTCATTCACATCTGAAACAACCTCATTCTCTACATTTCCAACATTAACAGAGTCTGGCCATGGCAAAAGACCAGCTACAGTTGGCAATTCCTCTAACTTATCAATTTCATAGACCACATAAATATGAAAGTCATCACCATCTATTAAGTCTTTCACATAGTCTAACAATTGAATATCAGAAGTAACTTGGACAAATTCATTGTTAATTTCTTTTTGATAGTAAAAACCCTTCACATTTATGACCCAAGTTCTTCAGTGTATGAAAGAAACTCAACAAGGCTAAAATGATCTTTATCAACGGCAACGACAAATACATCTACTTCTCCTCTATAAGTAGGGTTAGGGTCTATGATAACATGACCCCCATGATGAAAACATGTCAATATATAGTCGTCCATATCTCAAAAACAAATACCCAAAAAGCCCCTTACTTTATCAGTGCAATTTCTAAAAAAAAACCTAGTTACAAAATGCTAACAGACAGTGACACAACCAGAACATACACCTTCTTCTTTAAGGATGAAACATGCAAACACAAACTAATGTCAGTTCAAGAAGCAGATGATAGAAATCTCAAAACACCCAACAAAATTGCAATCTCCAACACTTAATTTCAACCTTTAAACCTGAAAATTGGCAACATAAACAAATATAACAATTAGTACTAACTAAGAATGGAATGAAAATCAAGACATATTGAACTTTCATATACTTACCTAGGTTTTGATTGGTGAAGAAGGAAGAGGGTTTCGTTTGAACTGAAGAGACAATGGAAACAGTGTGTTGAAGATCAATTTTTGGGCACTAAATAAAAGTCGAGGAAGATTGAACTTTGATATACGTAGCTAGGGTTGATCGGTGAAGAAGGAAGAGGGTTTTTTTTGAACTGAAGAGACAAAGGACAGAAGATCAAGTTTGGGGCATTTAATCTTAATGTTATGACATGTAAAGATGGTAGTGTTAGCGGGATTTAATTGGTAAACTAATCTATATGGAGAAAAATGTTATTACACCCCACATCTTTTCACTCAGAATGTTCCTTAAGTTACTTAGAAGCTAGTATGTGAGCTACTTAAGTTACGACCCTATTGAACAACACTAAGAAGGGAGAATGGGACACCCCGTGGTAGGGAAGAATGGAAATAGAGTCAAGAGAAGTCGGAAGGAGTTGGAGGCCAAGTAACGAGTCGTAGGACTCGACTTATCTACATAAACTACTAAGTTAGAAGTCTTACATACTTAAGATATTGGAGTACATACCAAGCTTGTGTAGCATGGGTTACATAGGCTCTTAAAATAAGAAGACATTACGAACCTACGAGAGGGAGCAAGAACTAGTTTCCGAACTTACGAAAGTCAAGCAAGCAGGTGACAAGCAAGCACCTCAAGCAAGCAGGTGACAAGCAAGAAGGTGACTCACCTACTTGCTTGGGGGGGTGGACCCCGCTGCCACGTGGTGGCGAGTGATAGGCCGCATGAGCCTAGGTGGTGTCCTAAGGGGCTGCCACATGTCACCCCTAAAGGGATGCCACGTGGCACCTTCTAAAGAGGGGTATATATGTGGATTTGGATGACTATTAAGTCATTCTTATTCTATTTGAAGCTGAAACTCCAGCAACCAAAATAGAGAGAAAACGTGAGAGGAAGAGGCAACCATGGTTTGAAGACTTTGAGGTGAGTTCTTCAATTTTCCTCCATGAATTAATTATCTACAATGTTTTTCAACCATGTGGGGGTGTATACATGTGTATTAGGATTCCTAAGGAACCATGGTTGCAGTTTACACTTGGAAAGAAATAAGAGAAAGTTCAAGGAGAAAATGTTAAGAACTAATTAACCAACCCGTTTTTGGACTGTTGTTAGTAATATTGGTATACCTTCTTGTGTATAGATTCGTTTTGAGTGATTTAATATGTTTTGGAAAGGTATTTCATGGGTATATAACTTTCATTTAGACTTCCAAATCCAGTTTTGCTTTTATATTCTCGAAAAAGGGTGATGAAGTGTAGAGGAGGTACTGCCCAGATTTTGTTTTGGAAATCCTACACGGACAGCTGTGAGTATTTTGGGCATATATTTTCGTACAAAATTGTTGTAGGGGTAATTCAAAATTATTTATGACCTTTATACACATGTATTTAACTTTAATTGAGGCCACAAATCTTGTTTCCCTCAATTACCCCTCCGAAACTAAGCGACAAAATAAGACAATGGGCTGTCCAGATTTCGCATTTTTGATAGTTTTGGCGAGTTTGACAAGTTTAAAGTAAGGGATTTCCTTTTAAATTGGAGTTTATGGTGTTGTTATATAGGGTATTATACATTGTGTAAGTGTCTGGAAATGTGAAAATATGATGAATATGCTTGACGGCCGAAATAAACTAAATTGGAATCGCTATAGTTAAATTGTATTCGAAATGAGGCGTTGTGCGTGTAGGGGCTCTTTCAGGTGTGTGATGGTGTGTTGCAGGTCCTAAAGGCATTCTAAAAGAGGTGTGGGAGCTTCTGGTTGCAGCCACACGACCCCCCGTTGCGTATAATTAAAGGCGTTACAAAATAAAGACTAGATGCCCTATTGTGCTACCGTATTTTTGAATAAGTCGTTTGGAGTTTATGTTGTATATTGTTGGTGTGAATTGCTGCAGGTTGTTGTTGTTGGTTGACTGTAGGTATTAGGTACCTAATTGTAAATTTGGATAGGGCACATTATAGGGGAAGTGCTGCCCAATTTTCGTCGACGCCTTAGCGAATAACAGAACTAGTCAGGGAAACGAATAAGGAAATAGATTCCATTAATACTAAGATGTAACCTAGGGTGCTGGAAAGTAAAAGGGGTTGATATTCATACTACTTTCATGTTGAATAGGTTCAAAGGACGGCGAGGCAATTAAGATAAGGAATATTCAGACAAGGTATGTAAATCTTTCTCGTGGCATGTTTTGGTATAAGCACGTAAAGTTATCTTTCTTTCCTTTTGGCAAGTCTTATCCTTGAGTGAATTGTATGTGGAATGTGGGAATAATTCCATTCCCAAAACTCTAGGTACGCCCCATAATCCCTAACTACAGTTAAGTGTTGACACCCCTACAAGGATTGAGTATTGCATGTTTAGGCTTCTACGTGCTAAAGAGTAGTGTATGGGAAACTATCTTTCCCTTCTCTTGATATGTATTTGGTACGAAAGTGAAATTTGAATGCCATAATGGCTCACCGAGCCCCATAATGGGCCGGATATGAAATATGTGTATGAAGGTCAACTGAAAGAAAGTACAGACTACATAGAGCTTATTCTCTTTCTTCTCTTGGGCATGTGTCTGTTTAGCTGTAAGTTAAATGTAATCTAAACTCCGGGGTAACTCCATTCTTAAATATTTCTTATTTACTTTTGAACATCGAACTTTGATAGTGGTTGAACTATTTCCCTGGAAACTTGTATATATTAAAGAGGGACCAAATGTACAGGCTCCAAGTCTTAAAGACTATACGAGATTAAGTGTTTTTAATTCTATAAATGATTTGGACCTACATTAATACATGTCTAGGGTCCCCGAGATCACTTTTGAGATAGCCCATAATGGTATTTAGAGGACACTCGAGATGACTACACCGTTACTCGGGTCCTTAAACAAAAGCGTAACTTTCTTATTTGGTCGAGTCTCTGATAATGATTTAAATTGCATATAGTTATTCACGACTCTACTCGTGTATACTGTAATACTTCTTTCACCGAGTCCCGGGTCGGGTACGTTGTCGTGCACAATTCACTGCATTATTCACCGAGCCCCTCACTAGAGGGCCGGGTACATATGTATATATATGATGATGTGTTGTAATAAGGTGGTGATGGCGCCGGGCCTATGATGGTCCTACAGATGTGATTCACCGGACCCCTGAAAGGGTTGGCTATATTGTATAAATTGAGCATACATGCTTTTGTGATTCACAGAGTACAGGTACATGACTTCGATTTAACAATTTGTTCCCCTGCTTCTCTATTTCGAATATACCTCCAGTGTATTATGTTATATTTTACATACTCAGTACATATGTCGTACTGACCCCCTTTCTCGGAGGGCTGCGTTCATGCCCGCAGGTATAGACACAGGTTTGGGAGTCCATCATCTTAGGAGTCTATGCAACTCAGCTGGAAGAGGCTCCATTATTTCAGGGCCTAGTTTTTTATACTGTCCACGGGTGTATAACATTGTTTTGTCTATTCTAGGGTACGGCGGGGGCCCTGTCCTGCTATATGTTGTCATTTATATTTTTAGAGGTCTGCATACATGTATATATGGGTTGTGTATGTCAGTTTGATTCAGCTGGGTCTACATGATATATGTTATTATGTTATGGCAGCCTTGTCGGTTTGCGTGCCCTATCATGTTGTGATATAAAAGAAAAGGTCTACAGATTCATGAAAATATTGTCGCCCAATGGGGCTCTGTTATATAATATTGTTTTATTTACAGTGCAATTTGATCACAGCTAGTAGTTGGGTATACGGGGGGTCCAGGTCCGGCCCCAGTCGTGGCCTATGGGGTTGGGTCATGACAGAAGTGGTATCAGAGTAGTTTGTCCTCGGAGTGTCTGCCGACCGTGTCTAATAGAGTCTTGGTTGTTGATGTGTTGCGCGCCATATCTATAAACAGGAAGCTATAGAACATTTAGGATGTTACATTTCTTCTACATCTGAGATCGTGCTTTAGATCCGAGTCATAGGAAAAAATCCTTATACTAACCTTGGATCTTAATAGAAGGACGACACCCACAGAAGGAAGTAAGTGACGACATGGAAATTTATGAAGCATGCAGGTAAGTGAAGTAAAGCCACGGAAGATATTCGTCGGGTAAGGTATTAAAATATAATGTTGAAACTTGAAAGAAAAGCAGACAGAAAGTGCAACAGATGCAGTTTGAAGTGGGACATATGAGGTAAGTCCAGTATTTTTATATTATTGTTGACGTTGAAAGCCCTGTGTGGCTACGATATGAGATGACATTGAAAGCCCTGTGTGGATGTGATATGATATGTTGGCCCTGTGAGGCATTGTTGGTATTTTCTGCGTGCAGGTTTTGGGATAAGTAAGAAATGTTGAGAAAACTCTGCCGAAATTTTCCTAGAACAAGGAAAAGGAAATGAAGCATAGATTTTTGAAATGTCTGAGAAATTGATACCAAATACCCCTATTTTGTTTAACTAAAGCTGTAAGAGGTATCCTTCAGGTCGCCGACAAGGGGCACCCTTTTTACTTGAAGAATTTTATTTCGGAGGAACAAAAGCTTAATTAAGTAGTAAAGTTCAGATTACGGTATCTCCAGCCGTATTTGTATTGTAGGAATATAAACAGAGGGCTCAGAATGAAGGATAGGATGTCCCGCGAATGAGTCTCACTCTTTTGGGAAAAAAAATACCAAGCCCTCAACTCTTAATTGTAAATTAGACGAGTTGTTCATAACTCGAGGATAAACTCAGAAGGAAACCAGGTAGGTCAAGTACTAAAAGAAGTACTGTGATGTGTAAGAGGTTTTGATTTCTTCCAACAATGATTGGAAAATGATTTATGATAACCGTTTATAGTTCTCCACCGACAAATTGGGGAAAGAGCTTTGAATAGAAGCTCCTCAAAGAAATGGCAGGGACGGAACATGAATACGAATTAAAAGGGGGATATGTAAGTATGAATTGAACAGTGTGATACGAGTATACAGGGATAAAGTAGAACCACTAGTCAGACGCACATAGTACGCGTTGCTAAGTTAAAGTCCTGCGTTGAGAACGCAGTAAGAGCATGGGGCTTACGATACAAAAAAATGACACGTGTACACAACCTCGACCCAAAAATAGTGGAACCCTTAAGGGATGAGGATGCAAAACTTAAGGAACAAATGATGCAACTTCTATTCGTCCCAAGAAACACAGGATATAGGTTGGGACAAAGCCACTGCTTCAAGAAAACTTGGAATAGTTATCGTCGGAATACTAGTACTGCCTAATTGAAATTGAACGACTACAAGTAAAAACAAATGAAAGTGCGAGTACCCTCTAAAGGGGGGAAGTTAATGAGAAAATAGCAAAAGTAAGGTGAAGGCAATCGATATAGGAATATATCTGAGACGAACGTCTTAACTTTAATAAGGTATCTTGCCGAACCAAGTTAAAAAGGTTCGGAGGCTACCAATAGTTGGATGGAAGCCAGAATGCTACATAAGGCAGCGATAAGAAGTTATGACGAGACCCTGAACAACATAACCCTAGAAGGCGGCTATGTATAAAAACAAAATAGTGTAACCATGAAAGGATATCAAATAATTCAAGAGACACTATGAAGGAGAATGACAACATGCTAGACCAAAAGCCAAAACATTGGTTATAGAGTTAGTAGCAAATGATGTTGCGATAGATAAATAACTAAAGGAAAAGGAATAGAAAGCCTCCTGTGGTAGTAAATAAGGAGAACACAAAGTGAATGGAGGATAGTGGAGATAAAGGTCTACGATGACACTGGATGCAAGATAACAGACGAAAGGACAGGGCAAAACATAAAGACTCGCGAGACAACGCTGAGGTAAATCGGGAGCTAAGTTGAGTGCCCCACCCATTATGGTAAGGAATACAATGAAACGCAACACGAAGACTTCCCAGGGAGGTCATCCATCCTAATATTACTCTCGCCCCAGCACGCTTAACTTCAAAATTCGGATGTAACTTAATACGTTAGTGCTGGTATGATCATGTGAGACAGAAGCATCTGACTAGTAACAGAGAAACAAGATGAGATTATGTACCCTGAGTATTATAAGATACGGTAAAGAAAATTGTAACAAGGTCTTAAGAAAAACAAGAAGGATTAGATATTTGCTAACTGACGACACACTTGAATGCCACAACTCTTCAACATAGAACTAGTTAATAAGAGGAAAACCGCAGAATAGCTATATAGGCCAGTGGGCAAGGGAATTTCGACACCACTTGGTAGCCAACTCTGAGGGCGAAAAAGCAAAACCCAAAGGTAAGGGTACTAGCGGATGTAATTTACAAATGATAGGAAGCAGTGCCCAAGGTCGAAAATCCCACAATATGACCAGGACTACAAAACTCATTTTGCACTCCAGCGCCAGATGATTCTGGAGGGAATGTTACTTGTGGAATAACGATATTAGTCCCTACTCCTTCGATCAAAGGTTACCTAATCTGCCGAGAAGGTGTAAAATTGTAGAGTAAAAAAAAGTGGTAGGACCTTACGGAGTCCCCACAGCTATTATCCCAAGCGAAGGAGCCCAAGTTGCAACTAACTACCGAGAGGTGCAAAGATAAGTTAAGCCAAACTACCGAGATGGAATTAGTACTACGGGTGAAGTAAGACATGGCCACGATTGGACCAAAGATCTACCCTGACCTCGAGTGTAGGAAGGGAGGAAAGGCAAGGTAAGACATGAGGACTGGCGAGGTAACGCTAGGATGCTTCTTGTACCCTCTCGTATTCTTGTAAAGGTAAAGAATGACACAAGATAATGTGTCTAGAGGCTTATAAGCGGGGGTAAGGCAAATTTTGAAAAGGTTGAAGTAAAACTGACTGAACTAGCTGGTTACTATAGGATAGCGAGCTTCTATGCCAAAACTCTTTTGGAATTACACCAGATCATGTTAGACAAAGAACAGAATGACTACGAGCGCCGTTATATGGGGGGACTGCAACATTATTCGGTAGCCAACCCTAAGAATTGGAAAAAGAGGGGAAGAAGGACCCAAAAGATCGAATGTCAGTTAAAGTTCTTAAAGGAGTCGAGAAAGACTATACGAGGCTAACGGTTCCCAAATTATCCACGTCATTACGCACCCATTTTATACTCGGTAAGAGTAGGGTGCTATATGAGTTATTGTGATTAGGCTAATGAATCAGCCCATTTGCTTCCAATCAAGAGCACCTATGCTGCTGAAATTAGAGGGAGTTATAGAATATGGACAATGGTAAGATTCCGTGAGGTTTCCTCATCTAATATCCTAGATAAAGGGATTTAAATTATAATTAACGCCTTGAGATCAGTCCAAGAAGAGATCAGGAGCACAGACAGGTCTTAGTACCGCATTTGTCCCTCGAGCTACTAAACAGACTGAGCGCACTATTAGACGCTAGAAGATATGTCACAAGCTGGGAGATTAACTTCGAAGGTAGCCGGAATGATTATCCATCACTTATCAAGTTGCCTACAATAATAATTACTACTCCAATATTCCAATGGCCTCGACATGATTAAGCAAGCTATTGACTAAAAGCCCAGAGTCGGCAGGAATGATATACAGATAATCGACGTCGACATACATAGTTGAAGTTGATGATTGGATGTTCATCATAGGGTCACCTAGAAAAGGAACTTGACCCAGAATATGTTAGACGATATCAAGTTAATCATAAGGTGGACAACGTGGCTGGTAAGTTAAGCTTACCACCTCAGTTGGAAACTATACGCCTAGTCTATTAGATACTGATGAGTCAACCAGGGTATATTCCATAAATGAGGTCCAGTAGATAGAATCCTATGAGGAAAATCCTACCACTATCCTGGATCGGAAAACTGGAAGATTATAGACTAAAGACGTACCTTCTGTCAAGTTATGGTGAAAAAAAAACCCAAAAAAAGGATGATCGAGGAACTGAAGAGAATATGGACTACAAGTATTCGCACCTGTAACCGATGTCTACAGGTAACTCCAACTCTTGAGCACTCGTATGTTAATAATATAGATGGGAATGTATGTGATAGCATAAAGGAAAGGAACCCCTCTATAATTTATATATAGTCTTACATAAAGTTGTATTTAACATTCGGGGACGAATGTTCTAAAGGGGGGAAGGATGTTACACCCACATCTTTGCACTCGGAATATTCCTTAAGTTACTTAGAAGCTAGTATGTGAGCTACTTAAGTTACGACCCTATTGAACAACACTAAGAAGGGAGAATGGGACACCCCGTGGTAGGGAAGATTGGAAATAGGGTCAAGAGAAGTCGGAAGGAGTTGGAGGCTATGTAACGAGTCGTAGGACTCGACTTATCTACATAAAATACTAAGTTAGAAGTCTTACATACTTAAGCTATTGGAGTACATACTAAGCTTGTGTAGCATGGGTTACATAGGCTCTTAAAATAAGAAGAGATTACGAACCTACGAGAGGGAGCAAAAACTAGTTTCCGAACTTACGAAAGTCAAGCAAGCAGGTGACAAGCAAGCACCTCAAGCAAGAAGGTGACAAGCAAGCAGGTGACTCACCTACCTGCTTGGGGGGGTGGACCCCGCTGCTATGTGGTGGCGTGTGATAGGCCGTATGAGCCTAGGTGGCGTCCTAAGGGGCTGCCACGTGTCACCCCTAAAGGGATTCCACGTGGCACCTTCTAAAGAGGGGTATATATGTGGATTTGGATGAATATTAAGTCATTCTTATTCCATTTGAAGCTGAAACTCCAGCAACCAAAATAGAGAGAAAACGTGAGAGGAAGAGGCAACCATGGTTTGAAGACTTTGAGGTGAGTTCTTCAATTTTCCTTCGTGAATTAATTATCTACAATGTTTTTCAACCATGTGGGGGTGTATACATATGTCTTAGGATTCCTAAGGAACCATGGTTGCAGTTTACACTTGGAAAGAAATAAGAGAAAGTTGAAGGAGAAAATGTTAAGAACTAATTAACCAACCCGTTTTTGAAAGGGACTGTTGTTAGTAATATTTGTATAACTTCTTGTGTATAGATTCGTTTTGGAGTGATTTAATATGTTTTGGAAAGGTATTTCATGGGTATATAACTATCATTTAGACTTCCAAATCCAGTTTTTCTTTTAGCTTCTCGAAAAAGGGTGATGAAGTGTAGAGGAGGTACTGCCCAGATTTTGTTTTGGAAATCCTACACGGACAGCTGTGAGTATTTTCGACATATATTTTCGTACAAAATTGTTGTAGGGGTAATTCAAAATTGATTTTGACCTTGATACACATGTCTATAACTTTCATTGAGGCCACAAATACTGTTTCTCTCAATTACCCCTCCGAAATTAAGCGACAAAATAAGACAGTGGGCTGTCCAGATTTTGCATTTTGATAGTTTTGGCGAGTTTGACAAGTTTAAAGTAAGGCCTTTCCTTTTAAATTGGCGTTTATGGTGTTGTTATATAGTGTATTATACATTGTGTAAGTGGCTGGAAATGTGAAAATATGATGAATATGCTTGATGACTGAAATAAACTACATTGGAATCGCTAGAGTTAAATTGTATTCGAAATGAGGCGTTGTGAGTGTAGGGGCTGTTGCAGGTGTGTGATGGTGTGTTGCAGGTCCTAAAGTCATTCTAAAATATGTGTGGGAGCTTCTGGTTGCAGCCACACGACCCCCCGTTGCGTATAATTAAAGGCGTTACAAAATAAAGACTAGACGCCCTATTGTGCTACCGTATTTTTAAATAATTCGTTCAGAGTTTATGTTGTATATTGTTGGTGTGAATTGCTACAGGTTGTTGTTTTTGGTTGGCTGTAGGTCTTAGGTACCTAATTGTAAATTTGGATAGGGCACATTATAGGAGAAGTGCTGCCCAATTTTCGTCGACGCCTTAGCGAATAACATAACTAGTCGGGTAAATGACTAAGGAAATAGATTCCATTAATACTAAGATGTAACCTAGGGTGCTAGAAAGTAAAAGGGGTTGATATTCATACTACTTTCATGTTGAATAGGTTCAAAGGATGGCGAGGCAAGCAGATTAAAGAATATTCAGACAAGGTATGTAAAGCTTTCTCGTGGCATGTTTTGGTATAAGCACGTAAAGTTATCTTTCTTTCCTTTTGGCAAGTCTTAGCCTTGAGTGAATTGTATGTGGAATGTGGGAATAATTCCATTCCCAGAACTCTAGGTACGCCCCATAATCCCTAACTACAGTTAAGTGTTGACACCCCTATAAGGATTGCGTATTGCATGTTTAGGCTTCTACGTGCTAAAGAGTAGTGTATGGGAAACTATGTTTCCCTTTTCTTGATATGTATTTGGTACGAAAGTGAAATTTGAATGCCATAATGGCTAACCGAGCCCCGTAATGGGCCGGATATGAAATATGTGTATGAAGGTCATCTGAAAGAAAGTACAGACTACATAGAGCTTATTCTCTTTCTTCTCTTGGGCATGTGTTTGTTTAGCTGTAAGTTAAATGTAATCTAAACTCCGGGGTAACTCCATTCTTAAATATTTCTTATTTATTTTGGAACATCGAACTTTGATAGTGGTTGAACTATTTCCCTGTAAACTTGTATATATTAAAGAGGGACCAAATGTACAGGCTCTAAGTCTTAAAGACTATACGAGATTAAGTGTTTTTAATTCTATAAATGATTTGGCCCTACGTTAATACATGTCTAGGGTCCCCAAAATCACTTTTGAGACAGCCCATAATGGTATTTAGAGGACACTCAAGATGACTACACCGTTACTCGGGTCCTCAAACAAAACCGTAACTTTCTTATTTGGTCGAGTCTCTGATAATGATTTAAATTGCATATAGTTATTCACGACTCTACTCGTGTATACTATAACACTTCTTTCATCGAGTCTCGAGCCAGATACATTGTCGTGCACAATTCACTGCATTGTTCACTGAGCCCCTCACTAGAGGGCCGGGTATGTATGTATATATATGATAATGTGTTGTAATAAGGTGGTGATGGCGTCGGGCCTATGATAGTCCTACAGATGTGATTCACCGGACCCCTAAAAGGGCCGGCTATATTGTATAAATTGAGCATGCATGCTTTTGTGATTCACAGAGTACAGGTACATGACTTCGATTTAATAATTTGTTCCCCTGCTTCTCTATTTCGAATATACCTCTAGTGTATTATGTTACATTTTACATACTCAGTACATATGTCGTACTGACCCCCTTTCTAGGGGGGCTGCGTTCATGCCCGCAGGTACAGATACAGGTTTGGGAGTCCGTCATCTTAGGATTCCATGCAGCTCAGCTAGAAGAGGCTCCATTGTTTCAGGGCCTAGTTTTTGATACTGTCCATGCGTGTATAACATTGTTTTGTCTATTCTAGGGTACGACAGAGGCCCTGTCCTGCCATATGTTGTCATTTATATTTTTAGAGGTCTGCAGACATGTATATGTGGGTTGTGTATGTCAGTTTGATTCAGCTGGGTCTACATGATATATGTTATTATGTTATGGCAGCCTTGTCGGCTTGCGTGCCCTGTCATGTTGTGATATAAAAGAAAAGGGCTACAGATTCATGAAAATGTTATCGCCCAATAGGGCTCTGTTATATAATATTGTTTTATTTACAGTGCAATTTGATCACAGCTGGTAGTTGGGTATACGGGGGGTCCAGGTCCGGCCCCAGTCGTGGCCTACGGGGTTGGGTCGTGACAAGTGTAATACACACTCTACACTCCAACTTCGAATTATTTAAAAAGTATCAAAATGAAACATTAGACCCTTACATTAGGTATCTAAAATGAATATCTCTTGGTTTAGGTGTCTAAGTGAAAGTTTGTGCCTACTTTAAGGGGCCACCGATGGGTTTGTCCCAATTATAACTAGTTAAACAGTGGAAAAATCAAGAATAAGTATCCCATCCCTAAGATTGATGACTTTTTCAACTAACTTCAGAGTGCCTATAACTTCTCTAAGGTAGACCTCAGATTAGGCTAACTTCAACTCAGAGATAATGTGACATTGCGAAGATGGCCTTCAGGACTCTGTATGGTCACTATGAATTTATGGTTATGTCTTTTGGATTAATATATGCTCCTACAAATTTTATGGATTTGATGAACAAGGTATTCAAACAGTATTTGGATATGTTCTTCATTATATTCATAGATGACAACTTACTTTATTCTCAATACGAGGATGAGCATGTAGGCTATTTGAGAATTTTCTTACAAAATATTAAGGATCGATAATTGTTTCCTAAGTTTTGGTATGAATTTGGGTTGAGTTCAGTAACATTTCTTGGCTATATAGTCTTAGGAGAGGGCATTCATGTTGATCCTCAAAAGACCAAAGCAGTTAGGAACTCACCTAGATCCCTTTCTCTATCAGACGTCAAGAGTTTTTTGGGTTTAGCTGGTTACTACAGACGATTAGTGGAAGGATTTTCCATTATTGTTTATCCTTTGTCTAGATTGACGTAGAAGAAATTCAACTTTCAGTGGCTTGAAGCTTATAAGAAAAAATTTTAAGAGTAGAAGACTCAACTTATAACGACTCCAGTTTTGACTTTTAACTAGACGGTTCAGATTGGTTTGTGGTATATTGTGACACCTCAAGAATTGGGCTAGGTCGTGTGTTGATGCAATATGGAAAGGTCATAGCATATGCTTCTAGGAAAATCAAGGTTATGAGAAAACTACCTGGCTCACGTTCTTGAGTTATCAGCAGTAGTGTTTTCCTTGAATATTTGGAGGTACTACCTTTATGGTGTGCATGTAGATGTGTTATTATATCATAAGATTATATAATCTGTGTTTAATCAAAAGGACAAATCTTTGCTAGAGGAGATGAGTTGAGTTGTTAAATGATTATTACATGAGTATTTTGTACAATTCGGGTAAAGTTAATATAGTGGAAGATTCTCTTAAAAGGTTGTCTGTGAATAGTGTTGCACTTTGAGGATGAGAAGAAAGAGTTTCTTCGAGATTTTTAGAGACTTGCTCTCTTTGGAGTTTGTCTGGTGGATTCAAAAGATAATGGAGTTATCATTCAGAATGGTTCAGAATTATCTCTTATGATGGATGTTAAGGAAAATAAGAATGATGATCCAACCTTGGTTGAGTTGAAAGAAGAAATCTTTTAAAATGCCATTGAGCCTTTCTCCCAAAGGAGAGATAGTGTTCTTCATAACTGTCACGACCCAACCCCGTAGGCCGTGACTGGAGTCCAGCCTGGACCCCCCGTATGCATATAACTTAGGTGTAGTTACACCGGTTTATAAATAATAGAATCATGTACAGGAGAATCCCAATGGGTCATAGCATTTTATGTACCTGTAGCCTCTTTTATTTGTGTCATGACATGAAAGGGCACACAAGCCAACACGGCTACCATAACACATACCTGTAATACATCATGTAGACCCAGCTAAACAAAACTTACACATACAACCCACATATATGTCTACAGACCTCTAAGAGTAGTGACGATATCATATGGCGGGACAAGGCCCCCACCATACCTTTGAATAAATAAATATATACATCAGAGGTTTGGTACCAAAACTCAGCTCCGAATCAATGGAGCTTCTTTTAACTTGCTGGGTGGAATCCTGAGTAAGTGGAAACCTGTGTCTGCACCTGCGGGCATAAAACGCAGCCCCCGAAAGAAAGAGGGTCAGTACGATACATGTACTGAGTATATAAAGCATACAACATCATAATTATGACAACACTGAAATAGGGATGCAGGATACAAGTATAATAGTTAATAAAGCACTATACCTTCGTCTTACAAAATAGAGTCATGTCTACCCTCATCGACCCTGTACCCGGATCGCTAGGGGCTCGATGGTACAAAAACATCATCTATCATGATAGGCATGCATATGCTTTTAGCGTTATGGAACGTACAGTCCGATCCATGTATAACGCAAGTACTTGCCGAGGAACGACGGCCCGATCCATATATCATTTTATAATAATGATAATGCCAAGGTACGATGGCCCGATCCGTATATCATGATGATGCCGAGGAATGATGGCCCGATCCGTGTCTCATATAACAGTGCCGAGGTACGACGGCCCGATCCGTATAATGCATAATAGTGCCGAGGTACGACGGCCCAATCCGTATACATGCATATCATATAACAACGCCGAGGAACGACAGCCCGATCCATATATAATGTAATATGCATATACATACATGTAGGACTCATCAGCATATCAAATATCCCTCAACCATTATCATAAAGTATGCCCAAGAACCCCCAGGTGTAGGAGCTTACACCTCCAATCACTATTTAGCCTATAGAAGGCTCGAGGGTCGTAGTTTAACTACTTTAAGACCCTTAGCATTTAGGAGTGAACTAGAGTAACGAGTTATACTCGCAACTTACAATTGGAACTACCTCTATACTCAAATCGTATCTCAATTTAATTACATTTAAGACATCCCAAAGGGAAGGAGAGATAGGCTTTATACATACTACCTTTTATCATATAAAAGCCCTAAAAGGCAACAACTCAACTATTACAGGAGTTCTGTCATCACGGAGTGAATAAAACTCATAGGTTAGGCTTGGAATTTATGAATGGAATTACTCCAAGCTCATATGCATGTCATTCATTACTTACGTCTAACACATGCAAACATAAGAGAAGAATAGCTTTACATGTACTACCTTTTTATCAATTCAGTAGGTAGTGGACAAAACTCTTAACTCATACTCAGAGTTTTAGAATGGAACAGTTATCAATTTCACATACATAATTCTTACTTCTAAGACATGCCAAAAATAAGAAAGGGTAGCTTCATATACTTATGCCAAAAACATGCCAAAACAAAGCTTCACATACTTATGCCAAAAACATGCCAAAAGAAAGCTTCACATACTTATGCCAAAAACGTGCCAAAAGAAAGCTTCACATACCTCTGGTTAACTGCTTTTAGCCCGGCATGTCTCGTCGTCCTCTGAACCTATTTAACACGAAAGTAATACGAATATCAACTACTCTTAACTTTCCAGCATCTTGGATTACGCCTTAATGTTAATGGAATCTATTTCCATAGTCGTTTCATCGACTAGTCCTTTAGTTTGTTAAGGCGTTAACGAAAATTGGGCAGCACCTCCCCTATAATGTGACCTATCCGAATTTCCAATTAGGTCCCTAAGACCTACAGCCAACCAACAACAACAACCTGCAGCAATTCATACCAACAATATACAACATACACTCCAAACGACTTATTCAAAAATACGATATCTCAATAGGGCGTCTAGCCTTTATTTTGTAACGCCTATAATTATACGCAACAAGGGGTCATGTGGCTTCGACCAGCAGAACCCTAACCCACATTAGGACATATTCAGGCCCTGCAACAACAAGCCACACCCCTGCAGAGCAACTCACAAGAACAACACTTTGTTTCGACAACAATTCAATTATAACGACTACAAATTAGTTTATTCCGAACGCCAAGTATTTCTAAGCCATTTTCATATTTCCAGCCACCAATAGGGCGTGTAACATGCTCCATCAGAACACATAAAGCTCAAATTTAAATAAGAAACCTTACCTTACGTTAAACTTGTCAAACTCGCCAAAACTATCCAAAATGTGAAATCTGGACAGCTTACTGTTTTATCTTGTCGCTTCGTTTCAAAGGGGTAATGGAGGGAAATAGGATTTACGTCCTTCATAAAAGTTATAGGCATGTGTCTTAGGGTCGCAAACAATTTCGAATCATCCCTACATCAATTTTTTTAAAAATGATATGACCAAAATACTTACAGTTGTCCGTGTAGAATTTCCAAAACCAAATCTGAGCAGTACCTCCTCTACACCTCATCACCATTTTTCGAGCTGATACAAGTAAAAATGGATTTTGGAGTCTGAATGAAAGTTATAGAAACACGAAATACCTTTCCAAAACATATTAAATCACTCGAAACGAGTCTGTACACAAGAAGTTATACCAATATTACTATCCGCTGTCCCTTCCAAAAACGGGTTTGTTAACTAGAGTTTTTCTCTTATTTTCTCTTCTAAATTCCAATTGCAAAGCTGGAGTTTTACTTCCATGAAGGTCTTAAAATATATATATACGTATCCACGTACTTAAGGTACACCGTATATAATTAATTCACGGAAGAAAATTGGAAAACTAACCTTTAAACTTCAAGAACCATGGCTGCCTCTCTACTTCTCTCCCTCACGTTTTGTTTCTCTATGTTGTCTGATGTTTTGATGGATAATGAACAGCTTAATAATCATATACACATATATATACACCTTTTTAGAAGGTGCCACGTGGCAGCCCCCTAGGGTGACATGTGGCAGCCTCCTAGTGTGCCACCTCAACTTATTCGGCCAGTCACATGCTGCCATGTGGCAGTGTGGGTCCCACCTAGGTGTGTCACCTACTTGCTTGTCACCTTCCTGCTTGTCACCTGCTTGCTTTGCTTTCATAAGTTCGGAAACTATTTTTTGCTCCCTTTCGTAGGTTTGTCATCTCACTTTTCTTTTTAAGAGCCTATGTAATCCGTGCTATGTAGGCTTGGTATGTCCTCCAGTAGCTCAAGTATATAATACTTTTACATTTATAACTTACGTAGTTAAATCGAGTCCTATGACTTGTTACTTGGGCTCCAATTCCTTCCGGATTCTTATGACTCCATCTCCAACCTTCTCTACTATGAGGTATCACATTCTCCCTCCCTTAGAGTCGTTTGATAGTGTCGTAGTGTATCCGCGCATGATAACTTTTAAGAAACTTAGTAGCCTTCCCAGGAACTTAAAAAGCTTAAGAAACGTTCTAAGGTACCAAAGTACGGGGTGTAACATCCTTCCCCCCTTTAGAACATTCGTCCCCGAATGTTAACCACAATACTAGTAGTCAGTAACTTTGTTACTAACATCTTACCTTCTGTCGAGTATAGCCTAGCTATTCCTTACAGTATGTTTCAGTTCTCATAGTAATTCCCTTATTGTATTCACCCACTTTGTATGCACCCATTCTATGATGTCATACTTATTTAAGGACCTTATCAATAATTCTCAACACTATCGCAGGTATCATCTTGGCTTCTATCCACCCATTGTTGGCTTTTAAATTTTGCCAGCTTGTTCCAACATAAGATCTCACTTGAAATTTAAGTATTCACATTAATACGTTTTATTGTTAATTGGTTTCATTCCACGCTTGTATCTTCCATATCCACTTCCCCCCTTTTGGGGTGTACCCATGTCACTATCTGTTTGGGTTCTACTTTACATCCTTATTTCTAATTTTCTAATACATGTGATTCTTTTCCAACATATTTGATACACTGCATCATATCTATGCCCTCTTTTATATTGTCCATACCTTTGGTTGCCCAGGTACGACAGCTTAGCACTTATCATGAGGTGCTAATTTAGTCTAATTGTTGGTACTTGAGTCACGTAGCAATTTATTCAAAGTGACTTCCCATTTATTTTGATCAATAACTAGCTAGGGCTTATAGTCGTTTCCAATTCTAAAATAGGCAGTACTTACCTTCCAACGCTCGGTGTCCCAAGCTTTGTCATAGCCCTAGCCTTATCCCAGTAGGTACCACTTGTCCTTTTAATGAATTCGCAATGCACTAGTTGTTTTGCAAAGCTACATCCCCTATCTCAAAGGGTGTTATCATCTTTCACGGTGGAGTCACGTATCCACAATGCTTCTTTATATCAACAATGCCATGTAAGGCCAACGCATATATACATGCATATTATCTCATATCACAGCCACACAGGGCTTCCCAGGGGGTCACCCATCCCAATATTACTCTTGCCCAAGCACGCTTAACTTCAGAGTTCTGATGGAATCCAGTGCGTTAGTGCTAGTATGATCGCATCCTGCCCCGTGGGGCACGTAACTACCGAAAAGGACGATGACCCAGCAGCTGATTCGGTAGGCCAGGCTGCAACGCCCAAGTTACCCTTATATTCTCATTACATGGACCACATCCTATCCTTAGCCACTTTCTCACTAGGCTCTACTTTCTTTCATAACGATCCTCGGTATATTCACATCATTATTGTGGGAACGACCTTTCAAGACATTCTACGGCCCTGTATCTCATTTTCTTTTTATTTCTGGAAAATTTGGACAGAGTTTCCTCTATATTTCTTACTATCTCAACACCTGCACGCAAAAAAATACCAACAGTGCCTCACAGGGCCAACACGCATAAGGATACATATATACGTATCATATCACGTCATATTGCAGCCTCACAGGGTGCCCAATATCAACAATAGTATATAATGATGGACTTACCTCGTATGTCCAACTCGAACTACGCCTGTTAGACTTTTCGTCTACTTTTCCTTTCAATTTTTCAACTTTACATGTCAATCGTATTTCAATACCTTACCTGGCACACATCGTTTGCGCCGTAGCTTACCTGCATGCTTTGTAACTTCCAATATCATCAGTCACTTTCTTTTATCGACGTTGTCTTTCATCTGAAATCAAAGGTTAGTATAAGGAATTTTACTTCCTATGACTTGGCTCTATCGCACGACCTTAAATATGAAAGAAAGGAAACATCCTAAATGTCCTGTAGCCTCCTGTTTAAAGATGTGGCGCGCAACACATCAATAATCAAGACTCTACTAGACACGGTCTATAGACACTCCGAGGACAAACAGCTCTGATACCACTTCTGTCATGACCCAACCCCGTAGGCCGTGACTGGAGTCCAGCCTGGACCCCCCGTATGCATATAACTCAGGTGTAGTCACACTGGTTTATAAATAATAGAATCATGACATGAAAGGGCACACAAGCCAACATGGCTGCCATAGCACATACCTGTAATACATCATGTAGACCCAGCTAAACAAAACTTACACATACAACCCACATATATGTCTACAGACCTCTAAGAGTAGTGACGATATCATATGGCGGGACAAGGCCCCCACCATACCTTTCAATAAATAAATATATACATCAGAGGTTTGGTACCAAAACTCAGCTCCGAATCAATAGAGCTTTTTTTAACTTGCTGGGTGGAATCCTGAGCAAGTGGACTCCCAAACCTGTGTCTGCACCTGCGGGCATGAAACGCAGCCCCCGAAAGAAAGAGGGTCAGTACGATACATGTACTGAGTATATAAAGCATACAACATCATAATTATGACAACACTGAAATAGGGATGTAGGATACAAGTATAACAATTAATAAAGCACTATACCTGCGTCTTACAAAATAGAGTCATGTCTACCCTCATCGACCCTGTACCCGGATCTCTAGGGGCTCGATGGTACAAAAACATCATCTATCATGATAGACATACATATGCTTTTAGCGCTGTGGAACGTACAGTCCGATACATGTATAATGCAAGTACCTGCCGAGGAACGACGGCCCGATCCATATATCATTTTATAATAATGATAATGCCAAGGTACGATGGCCCGATCCGTATATCATGATGATGCCGAGGAACGACGGCCCGATCCGTGTCTCATATAACCGTGCCGAGGTACGACGGCCCGATCCGTATAATGCATAATAGTGCCGAGGTACGACGGCCCGATCTGTATACATGCATATCATATAACAACGCCGAGGAACGACAGCCCGATCCATATATAATATAATATGCATATACATACATGTAGGACTCATCAGCATATCAAATATCCCTCAACCATTATCATAAAGTATGCCCAAGAACCCCCAGGTGTAGGAGCTTACACCTCCAATCACTATTCAGCCTATAGAAGGCTCGAGGGTCGTACTTTAACTACTTTAAGACCCTTAGCATTTAGGAGTGAACTAGAGTAACGAGTTATACTCGCAACTTACAATTGGAACTACCTCTATACTCAAATCGTATCTCAATTTAATTACATTTAAGACATCCCAAAGGGAAGGAGAGATAGGCTTTATACATACTACCTTTTATCATATAAAAGCCCTAAAAGGCAACAACTCAACTATTACAGGAGTTCTGTCATCACGGAGTGAATGAAACTCATAGGTCAGGCTTGGAATTTATGAATGGAATTACTCCAAGCTCATATGCATGTCATTCATTACTTACGTCTAACACATGCAAACATAAGAGAAGAATAGCTTTACATGTACTACCTTTTTATCAATTCAGTAGGTAGTGGACAAAACTCTTAACTCATACTCAGAGTTTTAGAATGGAACAGTTATCAATTTCACATACATAATTCTTACTTCTAAGACATGCCAAAAAGAAGAAAGGGTAGCTTCACATACTTATGCCAAAAACATGCCAAAAGAAAGCTTCACATACTTATGCCAAAAACATGCCAAAAGAAAGCTTCACATACTTATGCCAAAAACATGCCAAAAGAAAGCTTCACATACCTCTGGTCGACTGCTTTTAGCCCGGCATGTATCGTCGTCCTCTGAACCTATTTAACACGAAAGTAATACGAATATCAACTACTCTTAACTTTCCAACATCTTGGATTACGCCTTAATGTTAATGGAATCTATTTCCTTAGTCGTTTCATCGACTAGTCCTTTAGTTTGTTAAGGCGTTAACGAAAATTGGGCAGCACCTCCCCTATAATGTGACCTATCCGAATTTCCAATTAGGTCCCTAAGACCTACAGCCAACCAACAACAACAACCTGCAGCAATTCATACCAACAATATACAACATACACTCCAAACGACTTATTCAAAAATACGATATCTCAATAGGGCGTCTAGCCTTTATTTTGTAACGCCTATAATTATATGCAACAAGGGGTCATATGGCTTCGACCAGCAGCACCCTAACCCACATTAGGACATATTCAGGCCCTGCAACAACAAACCACACCCCTGCAGAGCAACTCACAAGAACAACACTTTGTTTCGACAACAATTCAACTATAACGACTACAAATTAGTTTATTCCGAACGCCAAGTATTTCTAAGCCATTTTCATATTTCCAGCCACCAATAGGGCGTGTAACATGCTCCATCAGAACACATAAAGCTCAAATTTAAAGAAGAAACCTTACCTTACGTTAAACTTGTCAAACTCGCCAAAACTATCCAAAATGTAAAATCTGGACAGCTTACTGTTTTATCTTGTCGCTTCGTTTCGAAGGGGTAATGGAGGGAAATAGGATTTACGTCCTTCATAAAAGTTATAGGCATGTGTCTTAGGGTCGCTAACAATTTTGAATCATCCCTACATCAATTTTGTTTAAAAATGATATGACTAAAATACTTACAGCTGTCCGTGTAGAATTTCCAAAACCAAATCTGAGCAGTACCTCCTCTACACCTCATCACCATTTTTCGAGCTGATACAAGTAAAAATGGATTTTGGAGTCTGAAGGAAAGTTATAGAACAACGAAATACCTTTCCAAAGCATATTAAATCACTCAAAACGAGTCTGTACACAAGAAGTTATACCAATATTACTATCCGCTGTCCCTTCCAAAAACGGGTTTGTTAACTAGAGTTTTTCTCTTATTTTCTCTTCTAAATTCCAATTGCAAAGCTGGAGTTTTACTTCCATGAAGGTCTTAAAATATATATATACGTATCCACGTACTTAAGGTACACCGTATATAATTAATTCACGGAAGAAAATTGGAAAACTAACCTTTAAACTTCAAGAACCATGGCTGCCTCTCTACTTCTCTCCCTCACGTTTTGTTTCTCTATGTTGGCTGATGTTTTGATGGATAATGAACAGCTTAAGAATCATATACACATATATATACACCTTTTTAGAAGGTGCCACGTGGCAGCCCCCTAGGGTGACACGTGGCAGCCTCCTAGTGTGCCACCTCAACTTATTCGGCCAGTCACATGCTGCCATGTGGCAGTGTGGGTCCCACCTAGGTGTGTCACCTACTTGCTTGTCACCTTCCTGCTTGTCACCTGCTTGCTTTGCTTTCATAAGTTCGGAAACTATTTTTTGCTCCCTTTCGTAGGTTTGTCATCTCACTTTTCTTTTTAAGAGCCTATGTAATCCGTGCTATGTAGGCTTGGTATGTCCTCCAGTAGCTCAAGTATATAATACTTTTACATTTATAACTTACGTAGTTAAATCGAGTCCTATGACTCGTTACTTGGGCTCCAATTCCTTCCGGATTCTTATGACTCCATCTCCAACCTTCTCTACTATGAGTTATCACATTCTCCCTCCCTTAGAGTTGTTTGATAGTGTCGTAGTGTATCCACGCATGATAACTTTTAAGAAACTTAGTAGCCTTCCCAGGAACTTAAAAAGCTTAAGAAACGTTCTAAGGTACCAAAGTACGGGGTGTAACAATTACCTAGGTTGGTTGGGTGTTCCAGATATGAATGATTTGAGCACCCAAATAATTTCAAAATCACATAGTGTTAGATATTCTATTCACCCGAGAGACACCAAGATGTATGATGATTTGCGAGAAGTCTATTGGTGGAATAGGATGAAGAATGATATTGTGAAATTTGTTGCTAAGTGTCTTAATTTCAATAAGTTAAGTTTGAGTATCTCAAACTAGGAGGTATTACTCAAGATATCAACATTTCTACTTGGCAGTGGGATATTTAAATATGTTCTTCATCACAAGTTTGCCTCGCACTTACGACAACATGATTCTATATGTGTGGTTGTAGACCGAATGACTAAGTCAACATATTTTCTCCTAGATAAGACTTCCTATACAGGCAAGAATTATGCTACACTTTATCTTCAGTAGTTGGTTAAATTGTATGGAGTTTCATTATACATCATATCAGATTGGGGTACTCAGTTCATCTCTTAGTTTTGGAGATCATTTCAGAAAGGCCTTGATACTCAAGTTAAGCTTAGAACATATTTTCATCCTTAGAAAGATGGATAGGCTGAATGAACTATTTAGACCTTGGAGGATATGCTGAGAGCCTGTGTAATTGACTTTAAAGTAATTGAGATGATCATTTACCTTTTATTGAGTTTTTCTATACTAACAATTACCATTTTAGTATTTAGATGGCTCCATTTGAGATGCTTTATGGTAGGAAGTGTATTTGAAAGGGATTAAGTCAGTTCATGATGCTATGAAGAAATTTTGAATTATTAGAGATAGATTGGACACAACCCAGAGTGGACAAAAATCATATACAGACATAAGGAGAAAGGAGTTTGAATTTCCTGTTGTGATTGGGTATATCTAAAAATCCCACCAATGAAGGGGTTGATGAAGTTTGATAAGAAAGGAAAGATTAGTCCCAAATATATTGGCCCTTATCACATTTTGAGGCATTTTAGGAAAGTGGCCTATGAGTTAGATTTGACCGCAGAGCTAGAATCAGTGCACCCAGTTTGTGATGTGTTGATGAAGAAGTGCTTTGGTGATCCGACTTCAGGTTTTCATTTAGAAAGCGTTGGTGTAAAGGAAAGTCTCTTTTACGAAGAGGTCACAATTAAGATTCTTGACCGTTAGATTAGTAAGTTGAGGAACAATGAAGTTGCTTCAGTGAAAGTCCTTTGGAGAAAGCAGTTAGTTGAAAGAGCTACTTGGGAAACATAAGCAGATATGATGGCCAAGTACACCCACCTCTTTCCTTTCAATTCAATTCCAGCGTGAGGCAATAGTTCCTCCATTCTACTCTATTCAGTTTCATGCCACTCAATTATTTTCATGACCTTTAATTAGTCTCATTTATCAATATGTATCAATGTTTACGAAATTAGTTCAGTGTTCATGTTTTATTTTAGAGTCAGTCACTCCATCAGTTTTCAGCATTTAACTTTTAGTTTTGGGATTGTAATCTTTCCCTACTCTTTTCAGCTTAGTTAGACTCCATTCGCGGATGAATATTCTCAAAAGGTAGATATTGTAACACCTCAAAAATTTCTAACTCAGATCAGATCAGGAAGAGTTCAGAAAAATTCCCAAGTCTACAAAATTCAAATTTTGTGGACATTATTTATGATCCATAAATGGAACTACAGATGGTAGATGTGCTACATAGACCAACTATAGAAAATTAGAAATTTGTTCTGATATCTATGAGACAAGTTTACCAGTCAAATTAATATTATGGACCAGACTCAAGTCGTAGATCAACTTGAGAGCCTTAGACTAATAGCTGAAAAAGACAGATTGAATTTATGGTTCGTGGACCATTCTACAGACCGTAGATTGGTCTGTAGGTCAATGTCATGAAACCTAGACTTTCTTATGATTTTTATGAATGGAAAGTACGGATTGTGAAATGGACTATGTGTCATAAAATGGTTTTATAGTTGGAAACTTCAGAAACTCAGGAATTTCCTCTGACTTATACGGAATACATCCGTAGATGACCTCAATAGTTTTTAGTCTATTTCCATTATTTTAATTCTTATACTATGCCATTTTGGACTATTCTAAGTGAAATTAAAAGATTCTTATCAGCCTAAACCCTCCCCTACACGCATAGACCCAAAATCAAGTTTCTTCTCTCTCAAGTCTCCTCTCAAGCAAGAACTTGAGATCCACTCCTTAACTTTCCATTCAAGTAATGTCCAAGTATGTGGGATTTGATCAATGGGTATCCTCTCGCCCATTGAGTCCCCAACTCAGATTTTTAAGTTTATGAATTCTACAAACCTAGGATTTTTAATATTTTCATGGGTTCTTGATGTAATTCATTTCTTCTTCATAATTATTCTTTAATAGCATGTTTTACATATAATTCAATGTTTCATGAACCCTAAGTACACAAGTATTTACATGACGTAGAATTATGTTCTTTCAGAAGCATATTCTTAGTTTATCAGGTTTTATGATTTTATATACTTTCAGATAGTGTCTTTCAGTTATTATCAGTTTATCATGATTTATGAGCTACTCGGTATTTTTAGTCTATTAGATAAGTCAATAATATCAGATTATTATGGTCTTCAGTTGTTAGATATTTATAGGAGTTATACTTAGAACCGAGCGGATTTAGGGATGAAGTATTCTGGCCAATGTCCGTGAACCTTTAGTAGCAATCTCTAAGTTTCAGAACTACGTGTCATTGTAGGATTTAACGGGCTTTCTTTCAGTTGAGGCCAGCTCTTTAGTCTTTATAGACATTAGCTTAGTAGATCAACCTTTTTACCCTAGCAAAGTATATGAACCCCCTTTTATGGGAATTATACATCAAACTCCATGTAGTAGCTCACATGGTCATATGTTGGTTTTCGTCTCTCCCACAGTCAGTCTTTTAGTTATTGCATGACTATGTACTTTAGTACAACTTATTTAGTATTCATTTTCTTTTACTTGGTCATTATATCAATATATTTTACAAGTTCAACATGTTCATTTATCATGTATAATATGCATTATCTTGTATACTCTGTACATTCATAGTACTGATCACATAATTTCTGCCTTTTGTTTACACCCAATTTTGTCCCTCCTTTCTTCTAATTCATTTCCTTGAGCCTCTAAATTCTTAAAAGGTTAAATACTTTATGTTTCACTACTATTTTTGTTTATTACTATTGTTGTCGTTGTTATATGTTAGATACTCTTATTACTATTAGTTTTGTTATTATTATTATCCTTTTATTACCATTTTCACTACTCTTAAATTATATTGCTACTATTACTTTATTACCACGTTTTTTCTTTAATTTGATTGTCGTTACCTTATTTCAAATTCCATGCTTATTAAATTAATTATAAATACTTCATGTTTTCTAAATTAGAAGCTCAGAAGAACTAATTTGAAGAAGGAAAAAAGGCCATGGAAGCCTTTCCATCTCAACCCACTTGCGAGCCCAACATCAAGGAAAACCCATTAGAAAATCTGTCCAAAAGTAGGTCAAATAAGGCCCAAACTCGGAAGCCCTCTTAGACTTCTCTTAACAGATATTTCCAATTTACAAACCCTAATCTTATAGTAGCTCTACGCAGCATCCACCTCTCTCTTTTCCTTTTTTAGCATAAATACAACTTTTTCACAATCATGACAGTACTCTTACCATACTATTTTTGAAAATATATCTTCACACCACAAATGAGTCATTATTCGCGAAAATGGTATGAAGTTTTATCTTTATTTTAATTTTTTTTCTCTTCTCCATCACTTCTTGCTCGAATCAGACCAAATCACGTGAAGCTCAACCAAAGCTATAATGTTCAAATTTCAAATACATCACCTTCAGTTCAAGATCCCGCCCAAATGCAAAGCCTAGAGCCTTAAACTTTTCTATAAATACCTGCCTTGTTAGCCACTGAAAGGAGGTTTTTGGCTTATTGAAACATCACACAAAAATCTTGAACACTCTAATGTCATAACCCAAACCATGCTCTAGACATGACATGACACTTAGGATATCGAGATATTGAAAACAAGCCTCTTAGCATAGCATTCATAAGGTAAGAAAGAAATATCAAAAGAAAATCTTAAATGCGGAAAGCAATTCTTAACATAGTAATCTCGATGGAGGAGAAAATTCAAAATATAGTATCCGAATAGATGGATCTAGATGAACATAGTCTAATAATGCCTTTACTAACTTTGATGGGGGATTAAGACAAGCCTTATCTCACCCAATATGAGAAACTTAAAGTCTTGAAAAAAAGCATAAAACTCATAAGGGTTGTGTCCTCTAAACCTGAGTACTCACCAATAATGTACTCAAGGACCAATCCTGAACTATCCACGTGTGGGAGAATGAGAGTTGAAACCCTATATTATGAGACAATTTAGGTAAAAGTATGCGTTAGTACATGTAATGCACTAAATATATGAGAAACATTCATAAGGCAAACATGATATAGGAATAAGCACAAAACATGAGATGCAAGACCAAGAATCCTCTAAACATGTAAGTTGATCATACTATAAAAATAAAGTCAATGCATCAATTAAAGTACATAAGAGAGCTTGTAAGAAACATAGTTCATTTTGTGGGATATTAGCCTTAACCGACATTTAAGATCATGTGAGCTATAACATAGAATGTGATGTAACCCCCACTCTGAGAAAAAAAAGACTACTTATCAAGGTAAACTCTGTATCATAATCATCATTATGTGTTATATGTGAATCAACTAGGTATGCCAATTAAGGAAACATACATAGGCATGTAGTTTAAGACTAGGGGTTGCTACTAGAGCCCCCCTACCAAGTCTCTACCACAAAGTCTTCTGGTGCAAAGTTAATCCCAAATAAATAAGTAAATCATTTATCATTCATATCATAAGGAAGGGATATCATAAGAATAGCTCCTTCGAAATCATGATCATAACATAATTCATATCAACACTTACCTTTCTAAGGAACTAAATTTTGATTCCTTTCATATTGTGAGAAAGACTTTCACAATTTATTCATTCGTACTTAAAAACATACTTAAAACATCATTCATAACTTTTCATAAATCATTCATAAATCCTTTATAAAGTTCATGATCAAAATACATAGTTCATAATGAAAATCATTGACATAATGCATGGTTTCATGTGAAATCAATTTAAAAGCATGTATTAAAGTTAATTCATGCATAAATATATAGAATATCATTAATTGAAATAAGTTAGAAAAGATCCATGAATAATTGACATAAAACCCTCATAGAATTGGGTAAATTGAGAATGGAGAATTGAGATCCTTTGGGACCCAATGGATTAAATCCTATAGTGAATTCTTACATATCTTAGCTATCAAATCAAACAAACTAATGGAGATTTAAGGTTGAAACAATGATGACCCTTTAAAACCCTACCTTCTTCTTTCTTAAACTTGAGAGAGAACTTGAGAAGATGAGTTGATAGATTTTGAGTATTATGAGGGAATGAGAGGGATTATAGTAGTCTTAAGGGTAAAAATGGCTATAAGGGTGGTTATAGGTCCCAAAATGATGTAGTTTAGGCATTAAATAAGTGGAAAAGGTCCAAAATACACTTTCTTAAGCATTGCCGAAGGAACCTATGGGTCATCAATTGGTCTATGGGCCATCAAAGGGATTCGTGAAATCAGAAAAGAAAATTAGAGTTTCTGAATCTCTTCCTGCATATCCTCCTATGGGTCGTAGGTCCTTCTACGGCTCATAGGGACCTCTTGTAAAACACATGCACCAAAACGGAGCTTAACTTGAGTACTTAGAACCTTTTGGAATGACTTCCAAAACTGAGATATAAACTGAGTACCTTGGATCGAAATGATAGATAAAGGAACCCGTGAAGCTTAACCAACTCGCGAATGTAAAGTCTAGCATAATCTCCAGCTGAATAGGAAGTCTTAACAAGAAAAATATGTTAGTGATTCGGTCAACTACAACCCAAATTGAATCATGTTGCCTACGAGTACGAGGCAAACCTTTAATGAAGTCCATATTCAAGTCTTTCCACTTCCAAGTAGGAATCTCTATGTCTTTACCTAAACCTCCCAAGTTTTATGCTCAATCTTCACTTGTTGACAATTAGGACACTTAGCCACAAACTCCACAATATCCTTTTTCAGTTCATTCCATCAATACACTTTCCTTAAATCACGATACATCTTTGTGGATCTCGGATGAATAGAATATCGTGAACTATGAGCTTCAAACAATATAATTTACCTCAAGCCATCAATATTAGGAACACATAGTTGACGTTGATATCTAAGAAAACCATCATCGCCTTGGAAGAAAGCCTCAATGTCTTTTTCGATAACCATTTTCTTCAACTTAATCAAAGTTAGATCATTGTCTTGCTTTGCCTTAACATCCAACACACGAGACAATTCAAAACCATTTTGCACCACAACACCACTATCCTTGGAATTAACCAAGAAAATAACCAAATAATCTAGCCTATGCACATCTCAATCCAACTCGTTTTCATCCTCAATATGGGCAAAAGTATTCATGGACAACCTACTAAAAGCATCGACAACCACATTTGCTTTTTCCGGATAGTAGAGAACACTCATATACTTCAACAACTCAAGCCACCTCCTTTGTCGAAGGTTCAAATCTTTTTATTTGAACACATATTGCAAATTCGTATGATTAGTGAATACATCAGCATGAACACCATAGAGGTAGTGTCTTCAAATCTTCAAAGTAAACACAGCTGCCACTAACTCCAAGTTATGAGTCAAATAGTTCTTTTCATGCACCTTGAGTTTCCTAAAAGCATAGGATATCACTTTATCATTTTACATCAAAACACAACCAAGCCTAATCCTTAAAGTATCACAATATACAACAAACTCATTGGATCCTTCTGATAAAGTCAACAGTGGAGCAGAAGTAATTCAATGTTTGAACTCTTAGAAGTTTTTCTAACATACCTCGGACCATTGGAATTTCACCTTATTTTTGAGTAAAGTAGTCAAGGAAGATGCAGTGGAAGAAAATCCTTCCATAAACTATATATAATAACTGGCTAAGCCCAAACTTCAAATATCAAAAGGAGATAAAGGTCTATGCCAATTCTTAACTGCCTTGGTTTTATGAAAATCTACCACAATACCCTCATCAAAAAACAATATAACCAAGGAAAGCAACCAACCTCAACCAAAACTCAAACTTGCTAAACTTAGTAAATAATTGATAGTTCTAGAGAATTTGTAATATAATCCTCAAATGATCAACATACTCATCCTTACTCCTATAATAGATAATATATCATCAATGCACACAATAACGAACATATTCAAATATTGCTTGAACACCCTGTTCATCAAATTCGTAAAATCTATAGAAGCATTTGTTAGTCCAAAAGACATAAAAAAAAATTCAAAGTGATCATACAAAGTTGTAAAAGCCATCTTACGATGTCACATTCCCTCACTCAAAGTTGATGATAACCCGATCGAAGAACAATCTTTGAGAAACAACTTGCACCTTTAAGTTGGTCGAACAATTCATCAATCCTTGGAATATAATACTTATTCTTGATTTTTATAAATCGATACATATGCGAAGAGAACTATCGTTCTTCCTAACCAAGAGAATCGGAGCAACGAATGGAGAGATACTTTGTTATACCCCATACTTTTGTACCTTGGAGCATGTTCTTAAGCTTCTTAAGTTTCATGAAAGGTTCGTAAGCTTCTTAGAAGTTACCATGTGAGCCGAATAATCTATAACGCTACTAAACAACTTTAAGGAAGGGAGAATGTGACACCCATAGTAGGAAAGCTTGGAAATATAGTTATAAGAATCCGAAAGGGGTTGAAGGCTAAGTAATGGGTTGTAGGACTCGACTTACTTACGTAAGCTACCAACTTAAAAATGCTACATTCTTAAGCTATTTGAGTCATACTAAGCTTACGTAGCAAGGATTACATAGGTTCGTAAATAAAATGAGATTACGAACCCATGAGGAGAAAAAGAAAGTGAAATGTGGAAGAAGATAGAAGTGCCATATGGAAGCAGCTGAAGCAAGGGGGTGGACCCAACCTTCCACATGGCATCTCATGGTTGTAGGAGGGGGCGCGTTGATCGAATAAGGGCTTGACATGTGTCGCCACTTAGGAGCTGATACGTGTCACCCCATAAGGTAGCACATATATATATGTTTTATGACTTTTAGATTGATCCTTATCCTTTAATTTCATCCTTATCAAAAAAAATTCAAGGAAAAAAGAGAAGAGAAACTTTAAGCTAGAGAGGGAGAGAGCCACAAATTTGGGAGGAAAAAAAGGTAAGTTCTCCAATTTGATTCCATGAATTAATTATCTAGGGTATACCATAAAGGTATGAATGTGTTATTAATGAAAATTAAAATATTTGGAGCAGAACCAAATGGATAACAAACAGCCACGAAGTTTCAGCCGCGCTAAAAGAACTTCTAAGGTTAGTTTTGGTGAGTTTCAGGCAAGGTAAGGCTTTCCCTTTTAAGTTGAATTTTATGATATTGTAATGAGGTATATTACATGTCTTAAATGAGGCTGGAAGTTGAAATTTTTTATAAGGATGCTTGATGTTAGAAACAAACTAAATGGAAGTCCTTAGAGTTAAATCGAAGTCGAGTAGTGTGTTGTGATTGTACTGCTGCAGTTGCAGCTGGGTTGGTTGTGTGTTGCAGGGATAAAAAGTGTGCTAAAAAGGGTGTGGTTTCTTCTGGTTACATCCACACAATCCTCTATTTCGTATGGTTAAAGGTTTTACCAAACAAAGATTAAAAACTCTATTTTGGTATCGTAGTTTTGAGAGAGTTGGTTAGAGTTTGTACTATGTAATTGTGACGTGATTTACTGGTATATATTTTTCTAGTTGTTGTTTTGTGTTGGGTGTGGTAATTAAGGATGTAATTCGAAGTTTGTATAGGGCAAGTTATAAGGGAGATACTGCCCAATTTACGATAACTTCGGAACTAATAATAAACTAGTCGAGGGAAATGGATAAGGAAATGATTCCTATGGATACTTTGTTATAGATTTGGAAGTTGGAAAGTGGAAGGTTATTAATCTTAGTATTTCTTTCATGTTAAATAGGCTCAAAAGATGACGAGGCAAATGTGGTGAAGGGTACTCCATAAGAGGTATGTGAAGCTACCTTCTCTCTCTTGGCATGTCTTTGGCATAAGTATGTAAAACTACCCTTATTTTCTCTTGATATGTCTTTGACATAAGTTATGATATTATGATGAGATATTTATGGTACCGATTCCCTTAATGGGCCAGCTATGGTATATGTGTATAAGGATCGGGCGAACGTTCCTCGGCATATGTTACTATCTAAGGATCGGGCCATACGTTCCTCGGTACATATGTATATGACGACTGCATGAGGAAAAGTAGAGAGTATGTGAAGCTCCCTTCTTTCTTTTGGCATGTCTTAGAATTAAGTAAGGATTAATACGAACTTTGGGGGTAATTCCATTCATAAGTCTCAAGGGTGATTAATGATTCCTGTTCTTAGAGATTCTCCAGTAGTTAATGTCCTTGATTTTTATAAGTTATTTTGTATCGTCTTGATTCATTCCTATTATTTCTAAGGCCCTTTTGATATGATAAATAGTGATATTTGAGGGATGATTTATATGTCTATCGCCCTGATTTTCAAATGACAATTTGTCTTTACTATTTCATTGAGTCTTTGAAAATATTTTAAATTGCATTTAGTTTCTTACTACTCCACTTATGGATGCCTCAATGCTTCTTCTACTGAGCCCATGCCAAAATATGTTATCAAGCGTACTTCTCTGAATTATTCATCGTGCCCCGACGTGAGGGGGTGGGTATGATATGTACATGGGTTATGGTGTATGTTATGCCATATACACATATGTTGATGTCTGATGATATGATATGATATGGCCATCTGATATGATATAATCTGTTAAGGATATGTTCTCCACTCTGGAGTATGTTGTGCTGTGGCGCCAGTGATGGCAGGGCGACCACATTTTGTTCACCGAGTTCCCTAACGGGGCCGGATATGACTTATATATTTCTGCATACATTATCTGTGTTTGTGATAAGTATTTTGACATTCTGGATATTTCGCTCATTTTCTTTACATTCTATTCTAGTTATAATTTTATTTATTACAGTCCATGCTTTTTATATTCAGTATATTTTTCATATTGACCCCCTTTCCTCGAGGGCTATGTTACATGCCCGCAGGTATAGGCACTTGATTTACCGATCCATATGCCTAGGACCTCCATTTTGCTGTTTGACAGTATTCCTTTATCTGGAGCCCCTATTTTGGTATTAACTTTTCTATTGCATATTTGTACATGTTGGTCAGGGGTATGATGGGGACCTGTCCCATCATATGATTAGGCTATGATATTTTAGAGGTCTGTAGATTTTTGTTGTGGGTTCTGTATATATTCTCTGCTTATGTATTTTGTGATGGACATATTATCTTTTGTGTGCTATCTAACGACCTCACTTAATTTCTATATCTATTTATTCTGCTAATATGCTAATTTGGGCTAAGGGTACGTATGGGTGTCCAACTCGGGCACGAGTCGCGGCCTACGGGATTGGGTCGTGATAAAAGTGGTATCAAAGCAGTTTGGTCTTCAGAAGGTCTACAGACCATGTCTAGTAGAGTTTTGTTTATTGGTGTGTTGTGAATCACATCTATAAACAAGAGGCTACAGGACATAGATGATGTTACCTTTCCTTCTTATCTTAGATCGTGCGATAGAGTTGTATTATCAAGATGATTCCTCCCTAATAAAACGAGTTGTTATATTTCCAATGATGCCTCCGAAGAAAGCAGCGGCTGCCCAGAAAGGAAAATCAGCAACGCCTAGTGAGGTTAGTCAGGCCCATAGAGTTACCAGGGCCCGACCTCAGCCTGAGCTGGAGACTGTGACCCCGACAGTCAGCTTTGCGATGCTGCTAGTACCAGAGAGGATTAGGGCAACCTCAGCTGTAGATCAGAGGGCAGCTTCACCGCCAGTTTTTGGAGCCCCAGTACCCGAGCCTCTATCTCTATAGCCAGGAGCTGAGGATGGGGCTATACAAGATGTGATCCAGCTATTGACCAGATTGGTGGCAGGCTAGGAGCACATACACGATTTAGGAAAAGATCAGGTACACATGTCAGATAGTTCGAGGGCTCATGAGTTTCTGACCTGTAATCCCCCAGCGTTCATCGGGAAAGAGCTTGAGGAGGATCCCCAAAAGTTCATTAGGGAGATGCAGTGTACATTATGTCTTATTAAGGCTTCTATGACAGAGTCGGTTGAGTTGACCTCATATAGACTTCAAGAGGTAACTTCTAACTGGTATGAGTCCTGGGAGTTTTTCGGGGGCAAAGTCACTCCTCCAGCAGTATGGGATGAGTTTACAAAGGATTTTCTCAGTCATTTCCTACCTCCTGAGATATAGAGAACCAGGGTGGACAAATTCTTACTGTTGAGGCACTGAGGCCGTAGTGTTCGCGAGTATAGTTTAGAGTTCGACTCATTGGCCCAATATGCATCTGCTTTGGTAGCTGATATGACTGAAAGGATGCACTAATATGTGATGGGCCTAGATCGGTATCTGGATGATAGTTGTTTGGTAATGGCTGCCCAGCTAGGGATGGACATCGCCCGTATACAGGCACATGCTCAAGGCATGGAGGACAGACATAGAGGACACCAGCTCGGCCAAGATTTTGGCACGAGTCATCCTAAGAGGGCCAGATTAGCTGGGTATTCTGTAGAGTTCCGGAGCAGACCATCCTAGATGCAGGGTAGCAGACAGCCCACCCAGCCAGCATGGAGTATGCCTCTACAGTCCTCAGGCCGTAGACTAGGTGGCAAAGGATATTCAGGAGCAGGTTCGAGCTCTAGGGCTTCTAGTTCGCAGCCAGACAGAGGCTCTGGTTAGATGGGACCACTTAGGCCTCAGTGTTCTTATTGTGGCAGGTACCATCAAGGAGAGTGCTACCGTGCTATAGGGGTTTGTTTTTCTTGTGGCCGTCAAGGCCATGCGATGAGAGATTGCCCATATAAGGGTAATTTGGGTGGTGCAGCTTGGACTACCGGATGAGGTTCTGGGTTATTGTCTTCTTTGGTAGTTATGCACCCCATGGGGCAGGGTGTGCCTATACATCCAGGCCATGGTAGAGGCCATAGCGGGGTCTTTAGTTCCAGCAGTCCTTCGAACTGCACTAATGCTTTGGCCATCCGGCAGGATCCGAAGGCATCTCCAGACGTGATTACAGGTACATTATTGATCTTTTCCTAGACAGTATATGCAATAATAGATTTAGGCTCTACATTATCATATATTTCTCCATTGATTGTTGATAAAATTGGGATAAAACTCAAACCAATAGAACCATTCGAGATAGCTACTCCGATAGGGGATTCTATTATAGCAAAACAAGTATATAAAAAAATCTCGGTAATCATATGTGATTGTTACACTAAGGCAGACTTAATAGAGCTGGATATGACTCAATTTGATGTGATTATGGGTATGGATTGGCTATCTTCTTGTTATGCTAATATTGACTATTAACAGAAGGTAGTTCATTTCCAGTTTCTTGGAGAATCATTAGCAGAGACCCTAATAGATGGGTGCATACAAAAAGAGGGTGAACACAATAAGAGAGTAAGACTGAGAGATCTAAGGATTGTGTAAAGAATAGTAAGGCCATGGTTGAGTAAAGATTAAGATGTGGCAACAGAGTTATTGGCCGTTGATATGTGACATACAAGTAGTAGGGAGAAAGATTAGAAAATCTCCTACGGTAGGGAATAAAGATACCAAGGAGTACCCGAAGGAAGTAAAAGGAAGGGGTAGGACAAAATAGTGTTAGCACGAGCAAGTTCTAGTGTGAAGGTTATCTGTAAAGCAAGATAGACCAGGAAACGAAAAAATGCATCTACCTCATACCGGTTATGTAAAAGTGGTTGTGCAACCTATGAATATATATATATAGCATAAGACCAAGTAGAGGAGTATATAATGGAAAAGGGGTTATGATATTTTAAATACGTTATAGAGAAATGCAAAGAGAAGTTAAATCAAATGACCAAAAAGGACATGGTCATGGTTGAACTAAAGATCTACACCGATACCAGTTGTAAGATAAAAGAAAAGAGGGCACGGCAGAACCTGAAGACTAGCAAGACAATGCTATGGTAAATCTTGGGCTAAGTTGAGTGCCTTCGCACATTATTGAAAGAATTGCAATGTAACGTATGGAAGAAGAATTGGAGCCAAATCTAAGGAAAAAGACCATGGAAGAATCTGAACTAACGATGAAGAAACGACACGCGATTATGTACCTAGAGTGTTGTAAGTAGGGTTAAGGGAGTTTTAAAAGGGATTAAGCCAAATGAACAGGAGTATCTGGTTACTAACAAATGGCGCACTGGTATGCCAAAGTTCTGCAACACTATACCAATAACGATAGATAAAACACAGAGCAACTATGAAGGTTATTGTGTGATGAAACTTCAGCACCACTCGGTAGCCAACTCTTATGGGCAAAAAGAAAAACCCAAAAGGTAAGGGTACTAGTTGGTGTCATCTAATGAAGGCAAGAAGTAATACACAAGGTCAAAGATTCCACAACACGACCTTGGCTATGAGACTCTTTTTGCACTCCATGGATGGATAATTTTATATAGAATGTCATCTGCAAATTAATAATATCAATCCATGTTCCTTCAATCAAGGACTACTTGTTCAGCCGAGGTTGTGTGAAATTATAGAATAAGAGAATGGTGAGATTTATGGAGTTCCCATAACTATTATCTTAAATGAAAAAGCCCGAGTTACAGTTAATTACTGAAGATTAGTCCACAAAGAGATTGGGAAGACAGATAGGTCTTCGTTGACCATTATACCCTCAAACCTATGGAAAGACTAAGCTTACTAGATAAATGCTAGAAGATAAGTTGCGGGTCTATATGGTTGACTCCAAAGGTAGCTCAGACAATTGCCTACTACATATCAAGATTATTTACGATATTAACTATCATTCTAGTCTCCAGATGGCCCCGTATAAGCCTTTGTATGGCATAAAGTGTAGGTCTCCATTGGTTAGTTTGATATTGGAAAAACATGACTAACAACCCAAACGTGGTTTAACAAGAAAGAAAGGAGGTAAAGCATATTCAGGGGAGATTACTAGCTGCCCAAAGTCGACAGAAGTCATATGCAGACAATCGATATCGACCTTTGGAATTTCAAGTAAGCAATTGGGTGTTTTTGAAGGTTTCTCCCATGAAAGGAGTAATGAGGTTCGGTAAGAAAGGGGAAGCTGAGTCCGAGATATATTGGTCCTTACAGATCCTTCACTGAATAAGCAAGGTTGCCTATGAGCTAGACCTACCGGCGGATCTAGAAGCAGTACATCCATTCTTCGATGTATCAATGCTTTATAAGTGCGTTCGTGATCCATCCCGAGTATATTCCATAGATGATATCTAGGTCACAGAGGAGATATACTATAAAGAGTAACCTATCGCCATCCTGGATCGATAGATTAAAAGATTACAGACTAAGGACATAGCTTCCATCAAGGTGTTGTGGCAAAATGAGAATCGCGAAGAAATGACCTGGAAAGCTGAAGAGGAAATGGAACACAAGCATCCGTACCTATTCCCTTTGTCTACAGGAATTCTAACTTCTGAAACTCTTAAATTGATGACAGTATGTGTTATTGCAATACAAAAGAATTTTCCCTATAGTCTGTGTAAGATTTTGAAGAATGTTTTGTTTAACATTCGAGGACGAATGTTCTAAAAGGGGAAGGATGTTATACCCCATTCTTTTGAACCTTGGAACGCGTTATTAAGCTTCTTAAGTTTCATGAAAGGTTCGTAAGCTTCTTAGAAGTTACCATGTGAGTCGGGTAATCTATAACGCTACCAAACAACACTAAGGAATTGAAAATATGACACCCCATAGTAGGGAAGATTGGAAATATGGTTATAAGAATCCGGAAGAAGTTGGAGGCCAAGTAATGAGTCGTAGGACTCGACTTACTTATGTAAGCTACCAACTTTAAAATCTTACATTCTTCTACTTGAGTCATACCAAACTTACGTAGCAAGGATTACATAGGTTCATAAAATAAGATGAGATTACGAATCCACGGGGAGGAAAAGAAAGTGCCATGTGGTAGTAGCTGGAAGTGCCATGTGGAAGCAGATGAAGCAAAGGGTGGACCCCACTTTCCACGTGGCAGCCCATGGTTGCAGAAGGGAGTGCGTTAGTCCAATAAGGGCTTGACATGTGTCACCACTTAGGGCATGATATGTGTCATCACCTAAGGTGGCATATATATATATATATATATATATGTTTTATGACTTTTATCTTCATCCTTATCCTTTAGTTTCATCCTTATCAAAAAAATTCAAGGAAAAAGGAGAAGAGAAACTTTAAGCTAGAGAGGGAGAGAGCCACAAATTTGGGAGAAAAAAAAAGGTAAGTTCTCCAATTTCGTTTCATGAATTAATTATCTACGGTATACCATGAGGATATGAAGGTGTTAGTAATGTATATTTATGGTTTGTAGCAGCACCAAATGGATAACAAACAATCACGAAGTTTCTACCATGCTAAAAGAGCTTCCGAGGCGTGTTTTGGTGAGTTTTGGGCAAGGTAAGGCTTTTCCTTTCAAGTTTGAGTTTATGATATTGTTATGATGTATATTAAATGTATTAAATGATGATGGAAGTGGAAAATTGTATAAGGATGCTTGATGTTAGAAACAAACTAAATGGAAGTCGTTAGAGTTAAATTGAAGTCGAGTAGTGTGTTGTGATTGTGGTGCTGATGTTGCAGCTGGGTTGGTTTTGTTTTTTAGGGATGGAAAGTGTGCTAAAAATAGTGTGGTTTCTTCTGGTTTCATCAACACGGCCCTCCATTTTGGATGGTTAAAGGTTTTATGAAACAAAGATTAAAAACTCTATTTTGGTATCGTACTTTAGAGCGAGTTGGTTGGAGTTTGTATTGTGTATGTTAAAGTGATTTACTTGTATATATGCTGATGGTTGTTTTTGTGGGTTGGATTTTGTAATTAATGATGTAATTGTAAGTTTGGATAGGGTAAGTTATAGGGGAGATGCTGCCTGATTTCCGATAACTTCGGAACAAATAATAAACTAGTCAAGGGAAATGGATAAGGAAATAATTCCTATGGATACTTGGTTGTAGATTTGGAAGTTGGAAAGTGGAAGGTTATTAATATTAGTATTTATTTTATGTTAAATAGGCTCAAAAGACGATGAGGCAACGTGGCGAAGGGTAATCCATAAGAGGTATGTGAAGCTACCTTCTCTCTCTTGGCATGTATTTGGCATAAGTATGTAAAGCTACCCTTATTTTCTCTTGATATGCCTTTAACATAAGTTATGATGTTATGATGAGATATTTATGGTACCGAGTCCCTTGATCGGCCAGGTATATTATATGTGTATAAGGATCAAGCCGAAAGTTCCTCGGCATATGTTACTATCTAAGGATCGGGTCATACATTCCTCGACACATATGTATATGACGACTACATGAGGGAAATTAGAGAGTATGTGAAGCTCCCTTCTTTCTTTTTGCATGCCTTAGAATTAAGTAAGGATTAGTATGATATTTGGGGGTAATTCAATTCATAAGTCTCGAGGGTGATTTATGATTCCTGTTCTTAGAGATTCTCCGGTAGTTATGCCCTTGACTTTTATAAGTTATTTTGTATCATCTTGATTCATGACTATGATTTCTAAGGCTCTTTTGATATGATCAAGTGATATTTGAGGGATGATTGATATGACTATCACCCTGATTTTTAAATGACAATTCGTCTTTACTACTTCATTGAGTCTTTGACAATGTTTTATATTGTATTTAGTTTCTCACTACTCCACTCGCGGATACCTCAATGCTTTTTCACTGAGCCCAGACCAAGATATGTTATCAAGCGTACTTCTCTGCATTGTTCGCCATGTCCCGATATGAGAGGGCAGGTATGACATGTACATGGGTTGTGGTGTATGTTGTGCCATGTACACATATGCTGATGTCTGATGATATGATATGATATGGTTATCTAATATGATATGATCTGTTACGGAGATGTTTCCTACTCTGGAGTATATTGTGCTATGGCGCCAGTGATGGGAGGGTGACTACATTTTGTTCACCGAGTCCCTTAATAGGGCCGGATATGACTTATATTTTTCTGCATTCATTATCTATATTTTTGATAAGCATTTTGACTTTCTGGATATTTCGCTCATTTTCTGCACATTCTATTCTAGTTATAACTTTATTTATTACAGTCCATGATTTACTTATTTAGTATATTTTCCATACTGACCCTCTTTCCTCGGGGGATGCATTATATATCCGCAGGTACAGACGCTCGATTTGCCGATTTGTTTACCTAGGATATCCACTCTGCTGTTTGATAGTGCTCCTTTATCTGAAGCCCCTATTTTGGTACTAACGTTTCTGTTGCATATTTGTACACATTGGTCAGGGGTACGACGGGGCCCTACCCCATCATATGATTAGGATACCATTCTATAGAGGTCTGTAGATTTGTGTTGTGGGTTCTGTATATATTCTAGGATTTTGTATTCCATGACGGCCGTATCGGGTTTTGTGTGCTATCTAGCGACCTCACTTGATTTCTATATCTATTTATTCTGTTAATATGCTAATTTTGGCTAAGAGTACATATGGTTGTCCAATTCGGGCACGAGTTGCGGCCTATGTGGTTGTTTTGTGACATACTTAGTCTAATGAAACCCATATCTAACAATTTATTTAATTGATCCTTAACTCTTTAAGTTTAGTTGGGACAATTATGTAAGGATGGATAGAGATGGGCTGGGTATCGATAAGAATATCAATATCGAAGTCTATCTCCTTTTTGGGAAGGATACCTGGAAGATCGTTAGGAAATACTTCCGACAACTCATTAATGACCAAAACTGACTCAAAAGTAGCTTCAAAATTTGTATCCCTACCTGTATGAAAAAGTAAATACAACCTTTAGAAATCATTTTCCAAGCTTAAAGGCACAAGATGAACTGACCCTTAAATACAACAATACTACTCTTCCATTCTAGGATTGGCTGTTGACTAAACTAAAATTTAACCACACGGGTTTTACAATCAATGAAAGCATAGCATGCATGAAGTCAATCCATACCAAGAATAACATCAAAATCTAGAATATCAAGCTCTACTAGATCAACTGATGTGATTTTATGCAAAACCATGACTGGATCTTCTAGCCAAGAATGAATCACCAATAGGAGTATAGACTGAAAAAGTCTATAACAAGACCTTGGGCTAACATCAAATTTTATGGTAAGATAAAGAGTAAATAAAGAGAGAGTAGCACCTAGATTTAACAATGCATAAACATCAATATCAAATTCTTGGTGAGACTATAGAGTATAAAATCTATTTTGGTGCTAACCACCACGAAACCTGAAGTATAACCCTGTTATACCTATCAGACTGAAATAGTTTGAGTCTGAGATCGACCACCTCCACCTCTAGTAGAAATTGAAGGACGATCTTTAACTTGGTAAACCATTTTGCCTCACCCAAAGAATGCACCCAAACCTACCAAGAACTCTACTTGATAGCTTTTCCCACACTTCTTGCATGTAGGGATAGTTTGACCACTCGAAGCTCCTTCTTGAGGCTTAGATTTATGTACCTGATCTTTGTTAAAATTTGGAGCCAGAGTTGTAGAAGAATTTTGGCAAGAGAACATTTAGGGAAATTTAGAATAACCACCATTACCGGACTTTGAATGCAAAAAGTCACCACTATCGGTCCTTGCTCTTTTTGATTCTCTAGCCTTGTCCTTGAGTTTCTCTTCCTTAATTTAATCGGTGTGTATCATCAACCTTGATATATACATCTATTGAATCAACATGGATGGCATACATTCTTTGACAATCAAATTTGACACACCCAAAACAAACTTGCTCATACAAGCTCTAGAGTCGGCAACCAATGAAGCATATTTCAATAATTATGTGAAATTTAATGCATATTATCTCACACTCATGCTTCATTATTTCGAGTTAATAAAATCTTGGATCTTATCTTCCCTCAACTCCAACAGAAAGAAGCAACTAAGTAAATCACCTTTGAACCCCTCGCAATTGACGAGACCTACATCCCTACCTCTCTCACCCTTCCATTGATCGAATCTAATTTGAGAAACTGCCTTAATTTGATAAGAATCCAAATGCACCTTCTCCACTAGTGAAACTCCCATGACATCCATAATCTTTTGGATTTCTTCAATAATGTCATGACCTAAGCTAGGACCTAAGTGTGACACGACGATCGTAATCCCAGAGGACTCCAACCAAGCATCTTAGCATAACATTCATGAGTATACATAAGGTAAGAAAAGAAATAAAGCTAAGACATAAATGCAGAAATAAATTCTCAGTATGGAAAGTCTCAATAAAACAGAGCAAGTCTCAAACTCAAAATGAAAAGATAATATAGACTCTATGACATCCAACATGCCTCTATTGAACTAGATGGGGACATAAGACAAGCTTCTAGCTCACCTAGAAAAACATAAAAAAGCCATAAGAATGATGAAAAGATAAAAGTATTATCCTCGAAGCATAAGGACTCACCAACTATAAGAAAGTAAAGCTCAATTCTCTTCACGAGTGGAAGGTGTGTGATGATTATTTGATCCTACATTATGATACGATATAGGCCAAAAGTATGCATTAGTAAATAGAATGTACTAAGTATGTAAGAAGTATGCATGAACAATAAAAAATGACATAATCATTATGAACATGAGATGCATGACCAATATCTTAAAACATAAGAAAAACCTTAAAATATCATAATCATGTGGCCAATGCATCAAAACGTCATCATGAGGACTTTATACCTTTTCATATACCTTGGTATGGGATAGGAACTTAACCGAAACTTAAGACCATGCGAGCTATAATATGGAATCTTATATACTCACACTTCGAGAAGGGAGAGACTACTTTCCAAAGTAGACTCCGTGATGGGACCTTTCTTTAACTTTGAGCTATTTATGGATGTAATTTCCATGCCATATTGGCACTTTAAACCTATGCATGCAACATAGTTAGGGGCTAAAGGTTGCTACTAGGATTCCCTTGGGTAGCTACTTTGGCTATAGGACCGAACTCCACCTTTAAGTCTTCTCGGTGCTTAGTCATTATCCCAACGAAATTTATGAAATGCAGTCACTAATATTATTAGGAAAGACAATAAAAGTTATCAATCCTCATCATAAAACAATCATAAGAGTACCTCATTCATCATATTTATCATTAATGTGTGAGGAAAACCAATCACAGCCTTTATAATTTGCTTGAAGCATCTTTTGAACATCACTCATAACTTTTCATGAGTAATTCATAAGAATTGATAATCATTCATAAACATTTCTTAAAATCCTTAACATGATCATAAATCCTTCAAAATCATAGTTGAAAATAACACATAGCATGGGTCATTGAAATTCAATTTAAAATAATGCAATATGATGTGAATTATGCATAATTTGATCAATAATAATAAGATAAATCATAATTAAGAAGAACCAATGCAAATTCATGAAAACTAGGGCTTGGAGAAAAAATTCGTAAAAGAGAATTTGAGAAAAACCTTGGGACTCAATGGGTGAAAGAACATATGGATGAATCTCCATATATCTTAGACTTTAGAACTCCTAATTTGCTCTTGACTTGATTTCTCTTGGAATTAGCTTGAGCAAGAAAAAGACTCTTGAGAGAGAAGATTTTGGGATTTTAGTGTTAGAGTGAGAATGAGAGAGTTAGGAGGGCTTAGGTAGTTCATAGGATAGAATAAATTCTCTTAAACCAACACATTAATTAATGAGTTTATAGGGAAAATTCCAAAACTCCCCTTAACTTAACTGAAATGGATCCTGCATAGAAGGGCCACCATGGTCCGTGAAGTCCATATCGTCTAGAGGAGGCTTTGACTTGGGTTGGAGGGTGTGGCTCCCAAGGAGGCCACCATGGCTCGTGGTTCCCACTAGAGGTCATGGTCTCCCCTGTGGTCCTCACCCTACTCATAAGTCTTGGGATGTTGTGTCCACGGATGGGATTATGGTCCACGGGGTCCACCACTAGTCGTGAACCCCTCCTTCAACCTTCAAAAAACTACCAAATGCACCATGGCTTGACTACACTGCCCCTTCACGACCCGTGAAGGGCTCAATAAAGTCTACCTGGTGCCCAAAAAGCTGCATTTTCCATGGTTTTCCTTTTTAAACTTTATTTTCCGTCTTTCCAATTATAGGGTCTTACAATATCTCCCTCTTGGGAACATTCTTCCTTGAATAGGACACAAACTAGCATGAATAGAATAGAAAAGAGACATAGCAACCCAACATGAATGCAAAACATATCAAAAAGCATAAAAATGGATTATTCATTCCTAAGCTAAAACATGACTTAAAACTTATTTCATTAACATGAATGCATATGAAAATATGAGTGTGACTGAAACATGTGGTTTTGACGAAGTGGATCATGAAGGAACTCAATACCTTAACAAGGAACAGAAGGAAAGAGATGAGGATATCATGGCATTATATCGGCTTCGGTTTCCTATGTAGCACCTTTAACCTCTTGTTTCCTCCATAACACCTTAACTGAAGATATTTTCTTGTTCCTCAACTTTCTAACTTGTCGGTCTATGGTCTAAACCGTAACCTCCTCATATGAAAGACTCTCTTACATACCAATGCTTTCCAAGGGCACAATGGATCTAGGATCACGAAAACATTTCCTTAACAAAGACACATGGAACACCAGATGCACCGATGCCAACATAGAAGGAAAATCCAACTCATGCCACCTTGACAATATGCCTCAAAATTTGATATGGATTAACATATGTAACTAACCAAGTTTAGGGCCTAGACATGACACGATGAATGAGAAACTCAAAAATACCTCAAACAAGCGTCTTAGCATTCTTTTAGCCTTTCATAGGTAATGACAATAAATAAATAAGTAGAAACCATAATAGTAAATATTTACCTTACATATGTCCAACAATACCTCTAACTTTTAGATTTAACGAGGCTAGCTTACCCTCAATCATAATAGAAACAAATGCCATAGTAAGTGTCTAAAAGTCTCAACATATCATAACCTAGAAAGATATAGGATTATTATTCTCGGAACATGGGAACTCACCAAAAGTAGCCTTCAAACGAAATCCCAACTAGCCCCGTAGAGGAGAATGAGGAGCACCAGTCTCTATATGGTGATATCATGTATGCAAAATACTATGCATATAGGTTAACACTGCTTCATACCATAAAGACTTTTGAAGATTCATCACTTTGAATGTACTAAGTATGTAGGCATGCATTACAAACTAAAATATTTAGGACGTTTATAAGGTAAAGTACATAACTGAGTGCATGCATGAGTAATCAAGTAGATATCATTTAAATCATACATATGTGGATATATAAATGCATGAGTAATCGTATAAATTGCATTTGAAACATTAATTTGTGGAAAGTTGAATATATCCGACATTAAGACCATGTGAGCTATTACATGGAATTCAACATAAACCCCTATGTTGGACAGAGAGTCTACTTGCCTAGGGTAGAATTCTGTCAACTTTACATTATACTTTAACTTTAAGGGTTTTCGTGGATACATTAGCCTAAGCCTACAAGGGTTTCTATGTTGGCACATAGTTAATGAGACAAGGGGTTGCTACTAGGATTTTATTACCGAATAACACCTCAATGACCTATTCGGTGCTAAGCCAATCCGACAAATAGTTTAATACTTTAAAGTAGTCATAGCATATAGCTTGAGAATTCAAAATATCATATTCAGTGGAATAGCTCATTAAAATCTCTGGTGATTCAAATATGTAAAAATTATCCTTATTGCATAAATAATCCATCATTCATAGCATTTCATCATTATTTTATCCCTTTTGATAATAGACATTGCTATCATAAATATTTATTTGGAGTCAAAGCTTTCAAGTCAAGCTTCATTGAAAACATAGTAAAACTAGGTGGCTTCAAATCACTTCAACTTTCAAACATATATGTAAATGAAATTATGCATATATACTTTGAAATACATCAATTAAAACTCATGTTTTAAACAACCCACGATGAATTGAAAGAACCTTTAAAGAGCTAAGTAGAGAAAATACTTGCAAACCAATAATCCATACATATAAAATGATTTTGCATTAAAATAGTCCATTTATCATTAGTTTAAGCATGATTCATGCTATTAAGTATAAATAAGAATTACCCATAAGAAAATCTTACTTGAAATCAAGAGATTTAGTTGAAAGAATTTTGAACTACATGGGTGGAAAAACCCATGGATAAACATCCACATACCTTAGAGTAAAGCTTGAAAAGAATTGGGTAAATAAACATAATTTATCATATAATCAAAATACTTTAGGCATGAGAGTGGAAGGAATACTCTAATTGAAGCCTTACATACATGGAATCCGATGCTTTACTTAGAATTGAAGGACTTAATGAACACACTTGAATCCTAGCCTTTTCTCCTCGCCGGAGCATTTTGTGTACTACCCGGAGTATATGAATCACCGGAATAGTATTTCTACACTACTAAGAATTAAAACTATATTTTGAGAATGACTAAATAAGTTTATAGAGAGAAGAGTTGCTTGATGAACAAAATGATGAAATAAGGTGGATATTTATAGGTGTGAAGGAGTGACCTAACAATAATTAAATATAATTATAAAGAAAAATCTAAAAATTTAATGGAGGATTGTGATGTCATGGGTGATGTCAAATGGATGACTATTGATGTCATGGGTGATGTAAAATGGATCTCGATCTTCCATGGTTGGTGATGAATCTTCTTTTTATGGAATACTATGTTTTGGAGCTACGTTTGGACAAGATAACTTCCTAATTAGGATTTGATGTCTTCATATGAATTGTATCTCTAGAAGTATACTTTCATGTCGATCAAGAATCAACGGAATGGGATCAACATACAGTGAGATATAATTTTTCTTCTACAAATATTCTATTTCATCACAACACTAGGTCTTGCAAAGATTAATTTATTTGACTGATTTAGCCTCCGAAACTTAAGCTATGTCATCACAAAGGTTGAACATAATGATGTTAGGGTTATTAATAAATTTGAATCACCTAATTTAGACCATCCTATGAAACGTTATGCCCAAAATACAAAAGTAGTATCATTTTCGTCGAGAATTGGAATACCATATACAACATTTTAGGCGGTATTACAACATAGCATGGACTAAGTTTCCCTTTCTTGCAAAAATACATCACGCCCTTCATGGGTGAAATTCTCAAGTAAATTCAACCACTTACCTTAAATTCTAGATCCCGTCTCCTAACATCTAAATAGGACTTTTGTCGACTCTAGCAGTCTTCAATCTTTCTTTGATCTATCTAACCTTATCCATAGCCTCATATACCAACTCGATTCCTATCAAGGAAACCTTACCAACTTCGAAACAACTAATAGGAGGCCTACACCTCCTACCATATAAGGCCTCAAATAGAGCCATTTGAATGCTAGAATTGTAACTATTATTATAAGAAAATTCTATCAATGGAAAATGATCATCCTAGTTACCTTTGAAATCTATGACGTGGGCTCTCAACATGTCCTCCAAGGTTTAAATTGTACACTCGATTTGACCATCAGTTTGAGTGTGAAAAATTGTACTAAGCTTAACTTGAGTACCACCCTTTTAGAAAGATCTCCACAATTGAGGTGTAAACTGAGTATCTCGATCTAAAATGATAGACAATGGGACACGATGAAGCTTTACCAATTCTAGAAAACATAATCTAGCATATTCCTCAAATGAATAAGAAGTCTAATCAGGAATAAAATGAACCGACTTAGTCATTCGGTCAACAAGCACCCAAAATTGAATCACGTTGCCTATGAGTATGAGGAAAACCTATAATGAAGTCCATATTCAAGGCTTCCTACTTCTAAGTAGGAACAAACTCCACAATATCCATTTTCATGCCTTCCACCAATACACTTCCCTCAAGAACTATTTGCTTCAAAAAATATTATTTGCCTCAAGGCATCAACATGGGGAACACACAGTCGGCCTTGATATCTCAATACACAATCTCCACTTTCGTAGAAACCCTTAATAGATTTTTCGAAAACCTTTTTCTTAAACTCAACTAAAGTGGTATCTTTATCTTACTTGGCCTTAACATCTTCTACAAGAGATTATTCAGAGCCATTCTAAACAACAACACTACCATCCTCAAAATCAACTAATCTATGAATATTGCAGACTAACCACTTTGTTTGTATACTCAACATGGGCTTTATTCATGAACATTCTACTTGGAGCATCGGCAACCACATTCGCTTTTCCAAAATGCTACTATACACTCATTTAATCGTCTTTCATCAACTCAAGCCATCTCCTTTATCGAAGGTTCGTGCTATTTTGGTTGAACACATATTGCTAACTCTTATGGTTAGTGAACACAATTACTAACATATCCAAATATTTCTTGAACACCTTGTTCATTAACTCCATAAAAGTTGTAGGAGTATTCGTTAGTCCAAAAAACATAACCAAGAATTCAAAGTTACGTTGTCGAGTTTTAAAAGTAGTCTTCAAAATGTCATATTTCCTTACTCATAGCTGATGAAATCCCAATCGAAGAGTAATTTTGAAAAGTAGCTTGCTTCTTGAAGTTGATCGCATAAGTCATCAAATCCTAGAAATGAGATACTTATTCTTAATTGTGACCTTATTCAATTGCCTATAGTCAATACGCATATGGAGAGAACCATCCTTCTTCCTGACAAAGAGAACTGGAGCACCCCATGGAGAAATACTCAGTCTAATTAAATCCTCATCCAACAAATCATTTAACTGATCCTTTAAATCCTTTAATGCTGCCTAGGCCATTCGATAAGTAGGAATAGAGATGGGTTGGGTATCTAGGAGAAGATTGATAAAAAATTCTATTCTCCTTTTAGGAGGGACATTTGGGAGATAATCGAGGTAGACTTCTGCAAATTCATTAACAACTGAAATTGACTAAAGAGTAGGAGCTTATGAGTTGGTATTTATAACTTAGACCAGATCATAGATGCAAACCTTAGAAATCATTCTTCGGGATTTAAGGCATGAAATGAATTGACTTTTAAACACAGAACTACTACCTTTCCATTCTAGGACTGCCTCATTAAGAAACTAAAACTTGACCACACTAGTTCTACAACTATAGAAGCATAACACGCATGAAGCCAATCCATACAAAGAATAACATCAAATTCGGTCATATCAAGTTGTACGAGATCAATTGAGGTGATTTTATGGAAAACTAAAACTGGGAAATTTTGATAGACTCTTTTAGCCACAACTGACTCAACAACGGAAGCATAAACTTACCTCAAATTTCATAGATAGATAAGGAGTAACAAAAGAAAATTTGTTCCCAGATCTAACATGGTGTAAACATCAAACATAAAGGCTTATATCATACCACTGAAGTATCCTGCTGAGTGGGATGGTCAAAAGAAAGGTAGGGATGAGCTCGCCAACGACTATCCCCATTATTTTTGGCAATCGAAGGACAATCCCTCACATTGTATCCAATCTTACCACATCCAAAACATACTCTGTTACCGGCTAAACAGCCTCCCTGATAATTCTTTCTGCACTTGCACATGATGGGCAGGACTTTTCCTTGTGATCAACCTTCTTAGAACAAGAGCCAGATGCTTCCCCTTTTGACATCTTCTGACAGTTAAAGTAATTCCTCCTCCTAATATTTCTTTTGCTCACCTATTTCCTTTTCTTAACACTCATGTTCACAAGAGTTACTAATTATTGATTTAATTGAGTGGCCACCACCCAAGCCAATAATAAGATAGAATCACGAAACTCTGTATTAGAGATATCGAAACTTGAAAGTGGGTCAATCAGAGCAAAAAGGCTACCATCTTGATTAATCTTCTGGATGCTCTCTTCTTGATGATATATATTATGAAATGCATAAGAAACAATTTATAATGTATCCTTATAGGGTTCAACTCTATCATATAATAGAAGAATGATGAAAGAAGTTGAGTGTTTCTTAAAATGCCTCATAGCCACCTATTTATAGATGTGACGCACTTCACATCGATGAACAAGACTTTACTCAATGCATCATGTTAGGCTCCATAAATCACTTTAAACTTTGTGCTCTGATACCAAATTTGTCATGACCCAAGCTAGGCCCTAGTTGTGACACGACGATTGGAATCCCAAAGGACTCCAACAAGCCTCTTAGCATAACATTCATGAGCATACATAAGGTAATTAAAGAAATAAAGTTAAGATATAGATGTGGAAAGAAAGTCTCAATAGAAGAGAGCAAGTCTCAAACTCAAAATGAAACGATAATTTAGACTCCATGACATTTAACATGCCTCTACTAAACTAGATGGGGGAATAAGACAAGCTCCTATCTCACCCATTACAACATATAAAAGCCATAAGAATGATGAAAAGATTAAGTCTTGTCCTCGAATCATAAGGACTCACCAACTATAAGAAAGTAAAACTCAACTCAATCCATGAGTGGGAGGTGTGCGATGATCGTTCGACCCTACATTATGATACAATATAGGCCAAATTTATGAGTTAGTATATGGAATTCACTAAGTATATAAGAAGTATACATGAACAAGGAAAACAGGAAACACTCAATAAGAACATGAGTTGCATTACCAATATCTTAAAACATGAGAAAAACCTTAAAACATCATAATCATGTGGTCAATGTATCAAACATCATCATGAGGTCTTTGTACCTTTTCATATACATTAATATAGGATAGGACCTTAACTGACACTTAAAATTCGTATATACTATAATATGGAATTCGATGTATTACCACATCGAGAAGGGGAGGCTACTTTCCAAAGTAGACTCCGTGATGGGACCTTTCCTTAAATTTCATCTTTTTTTGGATCTACTAGCCTCACTATATTGGTAATTTAAACCAACGCGAGCAATATCGTTAGGGACTAAAGATTGCTACTATTATTCCCTTGGGTAGCTACTTTGGCTAACAGACTAAACCCCATCTTAAAGTCCTCTCGGTTCTTAGTCATTATCCCAACGGAATTCATGAAAACATATTCATTCACATTATTAGGAAAGACAATGATAGATATCAATCCTCATCATATAACAATCATAAAAGTAGCTCATTCATCATCTTTATCACAAACTTGTGAGGAAAACCCATCACAACCTTTATACTTTGCTTGACGCATCATTGGAACATCATTCATAACTTTTCATGAGTCATTCGTAAGCTGTCACAATCCAAGCCTAGGGCCTAGACGTGATAAAGCGAATGAGGAACCCAAAAGTACCTTAAACAAGCCTCTTCGCATTCTTTTAGCCTTTCATAAGTAATGATGATAAATAAACAAGCGGAAATCATAATAGTAAATCTTCAACTTATATATGTCCAACAATACCTCTAACTTTTAGATTTAACGGGGCTAAGACAAGTCCCTTAGCTCACCCTCAATCATAATAGAAGAAATGCTATAGTAAAATATCTCAAAATATCATAAGCTAGAAAGATAAAGTAGTATTATTCGCGAAACACGGAAACTCACCAAAAGTAGTCTTTAACAAAATCTCAACTAGCCACGTGGAGAAGAATGAGGAGGAGCACTGGTCCCTACATGGTGATATCATGTAGGCGAAAGAATATGTGTTAGTACTTTGAATGTACTAAGTATGTAAGGATTCATGAACATTGGGGAAACATTAAAACATTTATGTAATATGGAACATGATGTAATGCATGCATAATAAATCATATAGATATCCTTTAAAACATTCATTTTATGGGAAAATGACCATAACCGACATTTAATACCATGCGAGATATTACATGGAATCCAACATAACCCCCTACGTTGGCCGGGGAGACTACTTGCCGGGTAGAACTCCGTCAACTTTATTTATTTCTTTAACTTAAACTTTAAGAGCTTTAATGGATCCATTAGCCTAAGCCTACAAGGGCTCTTATATTGGCATATAATTAATGAGACAAGGGGTTGCTACTAGGACTCCCTTACCGAATCTCACCTCAATGACCCATTCGATGCTAAGTCAAACCCACGAAATAGTTTAATACTTCAAAATAGTCATAGCATATAGCTTGAGAATTCAAATATTATATTCGGTACAATAGCTCATTAAAACATTTGATAATTCAAATATGCAAGAATTGTCCTTATTGCATAAAGAATACATCATTCATATCATTTCATCATTCTTTCATTTCATAAGACTCCCTTTTGATCATAGATATTGCTTTCATAAACATTCATTTGGAGTTAAAGCTTTTCAAGCCAAACTTTATTGAAAACATAGTAAAAATAGGTGGTTTCAAATCACTTCAACTTGCAAATATATATATAAATAAATATACATAAATACTTTAAAATCCATTAATTAAAAATCATATTTAAACAACCCACCATGAATTTCAACAACCTTTAAAGAGATAAATAGAGAAATTACTTGCAAACCATCATTTCATACATATGAAATTATGTTGCATCAAAATAGACCAATAATCATTAGTTTAACCATGATTCATGCAATTAAGTAAAAAATAATAATTACCCACAAGAAAATATTACTTGAAATCAAAAAATTTAAATTGAAAGAGTTTTTGGACTACATGGGTGGAAGAACCCATGGATAAACACCCACATAACTTAGAGTAAAGCTTAAAGAAAATAAACATAGTTTATCATATAATTAAAATACTTTAGGCATGAGATGGAAGAAATACTCTCATTGAAGCCTTACATACCTAGAATCCGAAGCTTTAGTAGAAACCGAAGGACTTAATGAACACTCTTGAGTCCTAGCTTTTCTCCTCGCCAGAATGTTTTGTGTACTACCCGGAGTATATGAATCACCGGAATAGTATTTTTTCACTACTAAAAACTAAAACTATATTTGAGAATGAGTAAAGAAGTGTATAGAGAGAAGAGTTGCTTGAGAAAGCTTGATGAATAAAAAGAGAAAATAAGGTGGGTATTTATAGGTGTAGAAGAGGGACCTAAAAATAAATAAAAATAATTACAAAGGATGATCTTGAAAATTCAATTGAGGATTTTGATGTCATTGATGATGTCAAAGAGTTCTAGATCATTCCATGGTAGGTGAGATGAGTTTTGTTTAACTGAATACTCTTTTTCGGAGCTGCATTTGAACAAGATAAAATTCCTTATTTGGTTTTTATGTCTTCATAAGAATTATAGATATGGAAGTCTAGTTTTTGGTTGTTCAAGAATCAACCAATTTGGAGCATCCTACAGTGAGGTATGATTTTTATTCTATAAATACTCTATTCTATCACATCATCCTGTCTTACAACAATTAATTTATTTGACATACTTAACCTTCGAAAATTAAAATATGATATTCAGAAATGTTGTAGGTAATGATATTGTGGTTATGCAGAAATTTGAATCATCTAATTTCGACTATCCTATGAAAATTTATGCCCAAAATACAGAGGCTATATCATTTATTTTTTTGGCGAGAATTGAAATATCGTATACAACGTTTTTAGGGGATGTTACATTATCTCCCCTTTGGGAACATTCGTCCTCGAATGAGGAAAGACTTAGATTGAGTAGAGTAAAGTGTAAACCAACAACCCATCATTAATGCAATAGTGTAATTTAAAACATCATTTGAAACATATTTCATAATTTTGCAAGCATATGACAAGAAAAGTTGAGATGCTAAGATTTCAAGTAATTGAGCAAGGAAAACTTAACACCTTAGGTTTGGGTAGAGGGAAAACGATAAGGGTATCTCTTAATCATAACCGTTTCTGCTTCCCATGTTGCACTTTCTATTTGCTGATTCCTCCAAAGGACTTTAACAGATACAACTTCTTTGTTCATCAATCTCTTAACTTGCCGGTCCAAAATTTCGACAGGAACTTCTTCATAGGTCAAGTTTTCTTCAATATTCATTACTCCCATAGGTACAATAGACCTAGGATCACCCACACTTTTTTTCAACATAGACACATGAAACACCGGATGAACCATGTCCATTTCCAATGGTAATTCCAATTTATATGCAACTTTGCCAACACGTCTCACGATTCTATAAGGCCCTCCTACATACCTAGTGCTCAATTTCCCCTTTTTACCAAATCGAACCACACCCTTTATGGGTGAAACCTTTAGATACACCCAATCATCCACATTAAACTCAAGATCCCTTCTTCTAGTGTTGGAATAGGACTTTTGAGAACTTTGACCCATCTTCAACCTTTCTCTAATGATCTTCACCTTCTCTAAAGCATCAACTACCAAATCGGGGACCAACAAGGTCATCTCGCCTACTTTGAACCAACCAACCGGTAATCTACATCATTTCCCATATAAAGCCTCAAATGGTGCCATCTTAATACTTGAGTAGTAACTATTATTATAGGCAAACTCGATGAGTGGTAGATGATCATTTTAATTTTCTTTAAACTCCAACACACAAGCCCTTAACAATCCTCTAGTGTTTGAATTGTCCTTTCGACTTGCCCATCATTTGAGGATGGAATGTTGTGCTCAACTTTACCTTAGTACCGAGGCCTTTGTGAAATAATCTCCAGAAGTGAGAAGTGAATTGGGTACCATGATACGAAATAATAGATAATAGCACACCATGCAACCTCACCAACACCTGAATATACAACTTGGCATAGTCTTCGGCACTATAGGAAATCTTCACCGGTAGGAAGAGAGCTGACTTAGTCATTCTATCAATAATTACCCAAATCGAGTCATGACGCTTCCGGGTATGAGGCAAACACACTACAAAATCCATATTCATATCTTTCCACTTCTAAGTAGGGATTTCAATATCTTGGGCTAGCCCACCCAGCCTTTGATGTTTGGTCTTCACTTGTTGGCAATTCGTACATTCAGACACAAACCTTGCTATGTCTTTTTTCATGACACCCAACCAATACAACTCCTTTAAGTCTCGGTATATTTTTGTTGAACCGGGATAAATGGAGTATGTATAATTATGAGCCTCTATCAAGATCAAACTCCTTAGGCCATCAACATTTAGAAGACATATCCGACCTTGGTAGTATAGCACCTCATATCCCCCTTGGGAAAAGACCTCTATCTTCATTTCCTTTACCAACTTGTTTAACTCGATAAACTTCGGGTCAAGATCTTGCTTTGATTTAACATCCACCACCAAAGAGGATTCAGACCTATTTTGAACAACTATACCACCATCATTAGTACCACACAATTTCACCTCTAATCTACCCAACTGGTGAATATCTTTCACCAAATCCCTCTTCCTTTCATCCACATGGGACAAACTCTCCATAGACACTCTATTAGGTGCATCAGCAACCACATTGGCTTACTCGGATAAAGTGCACACTCATGTCATAGTCTTTAAGGAGTTCTAGCCACCTCATTTGCCTTAGATTAAGGTCTTTTGGGTGAACACATATTGAAGACTTTTATGATCAATATACATATCCACATGTACCCTATAGAGGTAATGCCTCCAATTCTTCAGATCAAAAACAATGGCCACCAATTCAAGGTCATAGGTAGGGTAGTTACGCTCATGCATCTTTAATTGCCTAGAAGAATAGGCTATGACCTTGACATTTTGTATTAATACACAACCTAAACCAATCTTTGAAGCATCACAATAAACTACAAACCCTTCTAATCCTTCTGGGAGAGTCAAAATAGAAGCAGATGTAAGTCAATCTTTCAAGGTCTAGAAACTCTTTTCACACTCATCCGTCCATATGAATTTGGCTTTCTTTTGGGTCAATTTTGTTATAGGAAATGAGATGGAAGAAAAACCTTTGGCGAACCTTCTATAGTACTCGGCTAGACCCTAGAAGCTCCTAATATCTGAAGGAGACAACATTCTAGGCCAATTCTTGACTGCCTCTATTTTCTTAGGATCAACCTTGATTCCATCACCAGATACTACGTGACCAAGAAATGCCACCTCTTTTAACCAAAATTCACACTTACTAAATTTTGCAAACAATTGCCTATCCCTCAACGTTTGAAGCACGACTCTCAAGTGATTTTTATGTTTTTTCTCACCCCGAGAGTAAATCAAAATATCATCAATGAAGATCACCATAAAAGTATCAAGGTAATGTTTGAACACCCTATTCATCAAGTCCATGAATACCGCCGGTGCATTCGTCAACCCAAAACTCATCATCACAAACTCAAAGTGACCATACCTTGTTCGGAAGGCCATTTTGGGAATGTCACACTCCCTCACCCATAGTTGGTGATATCCAGACCGAAGGTCGATCTTGGAGAAGTGACTTACCCTTTGTAATTGATCAAACAAGTCATCTATTCTAGGGAGTGGGTACTTGTTCTTAATAGTTATCTTATTTAATTGTTGATAGTCTATACACATTCAAAGTGACTCATCCTTCTTTCTCACAAATAGAACGGGAGAACCCCATGGCAAAATACTTGGTCTTATTAACCCCTTCTCTAACAAATCCTTTAATTGTTCCTTCAACTCTTTCAATTCTGTTGGGGCCATATGGTAAGGAGGAATAGATATAGGTTGGGTATCGACCAGGACATCGATACCAAAATCAACTTCCTTTTCGGGAGAGACACTAGGAAGGTCATCGGGAAAGACATCGAGGAATTCAATGACTATAGAAACCGACTCAAGAGGAGGAATTTTGGAGTCAACATCCCTAACCCTCATAATGTGGTAAATACAACCCTTAGAAATCATTATTCGGGCCTTAAGATAAGAAATAAACTTACCCTTTACCACCAAATCACGACTCTCCCATTCAATAATAGGCTCATTTGGAAATTGGAATTTGACTCGATGAGTTCTACAATCTATAGAAGCATAAAATGCATGTAACCAATCCACCCCAAGAATGACATCGAAATCTATCATGTCAAGCTCAATGAGATCACAAGGAATAACTTTATGCAAGATGGACACAAGGCAACCCCTATAGACCTTTTTAGTAACATTTCAGGTAAAACATCAAATCTATTAGCAAGAAATGGAGTCACAAAAGATAAATTTGCACTCAGATCTAATAGTGTATACACATCAAAAGAAAAGACCTTTAACATATTAGTAATGACATTGGGTGCATCCTCAACCTCTCATCTCTATGCAAGGCATAAAAGCAGTTGGTGCGTTGGACACCTCCTTGGACTTGTTGACCATGAGCAATTTGAGGCCTACCACCACCATATCTACAATCCTTAGTATGGTGGCCCAGCTTGCCTCACTTAAAGCATGCATTAGAGCAGGCTAAGCATTCCCCTTTGTGAGTCCTTCCACACTTCTTACAAGTGGGGAAAGTTTGAGTAGCAACATTCTCTCTTCGAATCATTGGTTTACCACTCTTGTCCTAGTTGAACCTTAGAGGAGGATTATTGGTGGAACCTTGTCCCACAAATCGTTGCCCACCTTGGCCTTTGCCATTGTTACCATAATCGGACCTTTGATGGTTAAACCCTCCACCATCCACTCTAGCCTTTATGAACCCCTTTGATCTATCTCTAAGCTTCTCTTCTTCAATTTGTTCTACGTAAGTCATTAACCAAGAGATTTCCATCTCCTTGACCAACATGGCCATTTTGCACTCCTTGGATACCAAGCTTGAGACACTAAAAATAAACTTGCTCATCCTAGCTCTTAGATCGGAGACCATAAAGGGAGCATACTTTGACAACTTAGTGAATTTGAGAGCATACTCCCTCACGCTCATACTTCCTTGATGGAGGTTGATGAACTCTTGGATTTTGTCCTCCCTTAGCTCTAATGGGAAGAAGCGGTCTAGGAAGGCACTTTTGAACTCTTCCCATCCTATCGACCCTATTTCTTCATCCCTCTCAACAACCCATTATTCGTACCAAACTTAAGCCATACCTTTGAGTTGATAGGCCACTAGCTCGGCCTTCTCATTTGGTGGCACACCCATGATAGCCAAAATCTGGTATACCTCATTAATGAACTCTATAGGGACCTCATCTAGTTTAGAACCATCGAACTCGGGCAGATTCATCCTTTAGAAATTCAAATCCTAGAGGCTGGATTTTGCATTTGGGGAGAAGGAACACCTAAATACCCTTGGTTGGCTACAACTTGAACTAACAAAGTAATAATACTGCGAAAATCAACATGGGTTACCCCATTCTCATGATGTGAGGCATTGGGAACCAGAGGAGTTTGGTCCTCATTGTCAACCCTTGCTTTTTGAGGTTCTCTTCCATGAGTCATTATCTAGAGAACAGGAAATGGGTCATTAGTTAAAGGAAATCTTAGGACACTCTAAGGCATGACATGAATTTGAAAAAAGTGAAAATTTTGCTAAACGCCTCATAGTCTCCTATTCATAATTGTGGCGCACTTCACAACCATGAATAAGACCCTATTCGATGCGGTATGTTGGACTCCAAGGACTATTCAAAACCTAGAGCTCTGATACTAAGTTTTTCATGACCCAAGCCTAGGGCCTAGACGTGACATGGAGAATGGGGAATTCGAAAGTACCTCAAACAAGACTCTTACCATTCTTTTAGCCTTTCATAGGTAATGATGATAAATAAACAAGCAAAAATCATAATAGTAAATCTTCAACTTATATATGTCCAATAATACCTCTAAATTTTAGATTTAATGGGGCTAACACAAGTCCCTTAGCTCACCCTCAATCATAATAGAAGAAATGCCATAGTAAAATATCTCAACATATCATAAGGTAGAAAGATAAAGGAGTATTATTCCAGGAACATGGAAACTTACCAAAAGTAGTCTTCAACGGAATCTCAACTAGCCACGTGGAGGAGATGAGGAGGAGCACTGGTCCCTACATGGTGATATCATTTAGGCAAAAAAATATGTGTTAGTACTTTGAATGTACTAAGTATGTAAGGATGCATGACCATTGATAAAACATTAAAACATTTATGTAATATGGAACATAATATAATGCATGCATAATAAATCATATAGATATCCTTTAAAACATTCATTTTGTGGGAAAATGACCATAACCGATATTTAAGACCATGCGAGCTATTACATGATATCTAACATAACCCCCTACGTTGGCCGAGGAGACTACTTGCCGGGTGGAACTTTGTCAACTTCATTCATTTCTTTAACTTTAACTTTAAGGGTTTATATGGATCCATTAGCCTAAGCCTACAAGGGCTCCTATGTTGGCACATAGTTAATGAGATAAGGGGTTGCTACTAGGACTCCCTTACCGAATCCCACCTCATTGACCCATTCGATGCTAAGTCAAACCCACGAAATAGTTTAATACTTCAAAATAATCATAGAATATAGCTTGAGAATTCAAATATTATATTCGGTAGAATAGTTCATTAAAACATTTGGTAATTCAAATATGCAAGAATTATCCTTATAGAATAAAGAATACATCATTCATATCATTTCATCATTCTTTTATTTCATAAGACTCTCTTTTGATCATAGATATTGCTTTCATAAACATTCATTTGGAGTTAAAGCCTTTCAAGCCAAACTTTATTGAAAACATAGTAAAACTAGGTGGGTTCAAATCACTTCAACTTGCAAACATATATGTAAATAAATATACATAAATACTTTGAAATTCATTAATTAAAAATCATGCTTTAAATAACCCACCATGAATTTCAAGAACCTTTAAAGAGATAAATAGAGAAATTACTTGTAAACCATCAATTCATACATATGAAATTATGTTGCATCAAAATAGACCAATAATCATTAGTTTAACCATAATTAATGCTATTAAGTAAAAAATAAGAATTACCCACAAGAAAATATTATTTGAAATCAAGAGATTTAAATTGAAAGAGTTTTTGGACTACATGGGTGGAAGAACCCATGAATAAACACCCACATAACTTAGAGTAAAGCTTAAAGAAAATAAACATAGTTTATCATATAATTAAAATACTTTGGGCATGAGATGGAAGAAATACTCTCATTGAAGCCTTACATACCTAGAATCCGAAGCTTTAGTAGAAACCGAAGGACATAATGAACACTCTTGAGTCCTAGCTTTTCTCCTCGCCAGAATGTTTTGTGTACTACCCGGAGTATATGAATCACCGGAATAGTATTTCTTCACTACTAAGAACTAAAACTATATTTGAGAAGGAGTAAAGAAGTGTATAGAGAGAAGAGTTGCTTGAGAAAGCTTGATAAATAAAAAGAGGAAATAAGGTGGGTATTTATAGGTATAGAAGAGGGACCTAACAATAAATAAAAATAATTACAAAGGATGATCTTGAAAATTCAATTGAGTATTTTGATGTCATTGATGATGTCAAAGAGTTCTAGATCATTCCATGGTAGGTGAGATGAGTTATGTTTAACAGAATACTCTTTTTCGGAGTTGCAAATTGCATAAAGCATGGGTCATTGAAGTTCAATTTAAAATCAGGAAATATGATGTAAATTATGAATAATTTGATCAATAATTATAAGATAAATCATAATTAAGAAGATTCGATGCAAACTTACAAAAACTAGGGCTTGGAAGAAAATTCATAAAAGAGAATTTGAGAAAACCCTTGGGACTCCATAGGTGAAAGGACCCATGGATAAATCCCCATATATCTTAGACTTTAGAAGCCCTAATTTTCTCTTGACTTGAAGACTTGACATGATTTCTCATGGAATTAGCTTGAGGAAGAAGACCCTTGTGAGAGAGAGAAGATTTTGGGATTTGAGTATTAAGGTGAGAATGAGAGATTTAAGAGGGCTTAGGGTAGTTAATAAGATAGAATAAACCCTCAAAAAACATCCACAATCATTAATGGCTTGATAAGGAAAAGACCAAAACAACCCTTAACTTAACTGAAATGGCTTCTTCATAGAAGGGCTACCATGGTCCATAAAGCCCACTACAGCCCATGGTGGTGGTCGTGGTAAGGGTTATTGGCTATGGGTTGGAGAGGGTGACTCCCATAGAGGCCACCACAGCCCGTGGTGCCCACCACGAGTTGTGGTCCCCCTCATGGTCCTCACTCTACTCATGAGTCATAGGGGGTTGTGTTCATGGAAAGGATTACGGTCCGTGGGGTCTACTACAAGTTGTGAACCCCTTAGTGCTGAACCACGCTGCCCCTTCACAGCCAATGGTCCCCATCACGACCCGTGAAAGGCTTCATGAAGTCCATCTGGTGCCTAAAAAGCTGTACTTTCCATGGTTTCCCTTTTTAAGCTTTTCTTTTTTTTCTTTCCAACTTTTGGGGTCTTAAAAATAAACTCTTGGAGATCCTCATCCAACTTGGACCATGAAATTCCAAGAAATTCATCCTATTAAAGTCATAAATTCTTATCATTGTCGTACCCATATTTGGGTTCAGGGGAGCAACGACCTCTCTATTGGCTTGTACCACCATAGCTTAGGCAAACACTTGAAACACCACTCGAAATTTTGCAGGTGAAACTTGTTCGACTAGAGAGTCATTAGGAACTTGTGCATCTTGTTTCTCTTATCAATATTAGTATTTCCATTCCTTCAGATGTAAGCTCTTCGGAGAGGCATGATTTTATAACTCAAAGAATACGAGTTAGAAGGAAAACCTTAGAGTTCAACTCTATAGCACGACTAAAGAATGATGAAAGAACTGAAGTTTCCTAAAATGCCTCATAGACTCTCATTCATAGATATGGCATGCTTCACCTCTATGAACAAGAATCTACTCGATGCGAAATTCACAAACCCTAGAACTCTTTAAACCTTAGGCTCTAGTACCATATTTTTTAAGACTCAAGCTAGGACCTAGATGTGACACACTCTTAGGATCCTGAGAGACCCCCAAATAAGCCTCTTAGCATAGCATACATATGGTAAGTAAGAAATATCAAAAGAAAATCATAAAAGAGGAAGACAAATCTTAATATAGTAATCTCGATAAAATAGAAAAATCAAAATATAATATTTGAATAGACGGACTACATGACCTTAGTCCAAAAATGCCTCTACTAACTTCGTCAGGGGCATAGGTCAAGCCCTAGATCACCCAACATATGAAACTAAAAGTCTTGAAAGAAAGAATAAAACACTTAAGGGTTGTATCCTTGAAAGATGAGAACTCAACAATAATGTACTCAGGAGCAATCCTGAACTAGCCATATACGAGAGTATGAGAGTCAGATCCTACATTATGAGACAAAGTTGGAAAAAGTATGTTTTAGTACATGGAATGCACTAAATATGTGTGAAACATGTATAAGGAAAACACGATATCAGAATGAGCACAAAACCTTAGATGCAAGACCAAGAATCCTCTAAAGGATGTAAGTAGATCATAATATATGAAATAAAGTCAATTCATCATTTAAAGGACATATGAGAGCTTGTAAGAAACATAGTCCATTTTATTGGATATTAGCTTTAACTGATATTTCAGACCATGTGAGATTTAATATGGAATCCGATGTAACTCCCACACCAAGAGGAGAGAGACTACTTATAAAGATAGACACTATTTCATAATCATCATCATGTACTATATGTGGATCCACTAGCTAGGACAATTAAAGAAACCTATGAGGACACGTAGTTTCGGACTAGAGGTTCCTACTAGAGACTCTGCTACTAAATCTCCACCACAAAGTTGTTAGGTAATAAGTTAATCATAAAAGAATAAGTAAATCATTTATCATTCATATCATAAGGCAGGGCAATGATCAATATCAATTCACATCATAAAATATATCATAAGAATAGCTCCTTGAAAATCATGATCATAACATAATTCATATTCCTTTCATATTGTGATAAAATCTTTCACAATTTATTCGTTCATACTTAAAAATGTACTTGAAAAATCATTCATAGCTTTCATAAATTATTCATAAATCCTTTATAAAATTCATGATCAAAATACATAGTTTATAATAAAAATTATTGATATAATGCATGGGTTCATGTCAAATCAATTGAAAAGGATGTATTAAAGTAAATTCATGCACAAATAAATAGAATACCATTAATTGAAATCAATTAGAAAAGACCTATAAAGAATTAGCATAAAACCCTCATAGAATTGGATGAATTGAAATTGGAGAATTGAGATTCTTTGGGACCAAATGGATGGATAAAATCCATTGGCGAATTTCTACATACCTTAGCTATCAAAGCCCAAAATGAAATGGAGATTGAAGGTTGAAATCTTGATGATCTTTGAAAACCCTAGCTTCTTCTTCCTTGAACTTGAGAGAGAATTTTAGAAGATGAATTTAGAGATTTTGAGTATTGTAAGTGTAGTGACCTCCAAGGTCATTTCAGTGCTTTTGTGTGTTTTTACCATTTTATTCTTTATTCTTTATAGCTCTTATGTGATATTGGGATGGATGGTACGATCCCCAAGGTGTTCGGTTGAGTTTTGAGGTGCTTTGGCCATTTTTGAGGTTTAAGTCTTGAAAGAGTTAACTTTAGTCAAAATTTGTGATTCTGATATCAAATGATAATTGCGTTGGTTCCATCAGCTCCGGAAGGTCCATTTTGATCTAGAAGGAAGGTTGTTTTGGGTTTTGGAGTCTTCCTTTTGAGTTTGTATGGTTTTGTTGTTTTAACTTTATGTTTTGGCCAAGTTTGACTTTAGTCAACTTTTTCAGTAAACGTGCTTGGATGAAAATTCCATCAACACAGTTAACTTCGGAACACCAAGTTTGGTATAGAACAACCTTTGGTTTGGTTTTTGAGATGCTCGGAATGAGTTTTAGGTCATTTGTTCATTTTAGGTGTTTTCATTGAAAAGTGTTGACGTTGGTCAACATATTGATGAGACGACCTCCGTTGGTCATTTCATCTATTTCATTGAGTCTAGAATGACATTTCCAATTGTGTAGCATAGTCTGTTTGCTTTCATGGGGTTTCAAATGAATTTCTGACCCCTGTTAGAGGAAATGCAAGGCCTTAAAGTTCAGCACCAGTTAAACTGCTAGTGTAGAGTCTTTTAATCATCGTGTTTGTGACCCAAGGGTCTGCATTCATGAAGGCCTGAAACATTGGGCATCATAATCATGTGGTTGGCCGTCATGATTGAAATAGGTTAGTTGGGTCATACCTCACGATCGTGAGGCCCATCTTGCAATCGCGAAGGGGAAATTTCACTGATTTCAGTAAATATATCAGTCCCATTCAAGCAACCAAGTCCTATTTTGGGACTTAGTAAAATTTTAATTTTGAGAGCTCCTTTTGATCTTTTTTGACGATTCTTGTTCTGGTGAGTTGGAAATTCTTGCGGGGACATTCTGGGACTCTTTCTCATCCTAAAACTCTTGTAAGTTTCATATAAATTCATTGTTTCTTTACATTCTTTTCTATACTAGGGCTTGAAATTGCTGAGGTTGTTTTGATCTCTTTCGGTGCTCAGAATGTTCCCAATTTTGGGGCACAAGTTCCTTGTGCTATTTGACGTAGTTGTTTTTTGATTTCATGTGCGAGTCCCAATGTCAAATTTTGACCCAATTTTGAGTTAGATTTTAACTATAGTAATATGGGTATCATTGGCTTTATTTTGATGTATTCTTCGATAATTTAATAGATTGGCATCATTCATAGGCGATCCAAAAAGGAAAAGCTCTAATTTAGCTGTTCGTGTGTGGTTCCATCCTTGAGGTAGGTGATGGATTCCTCTTGTTAGACTTGTCTTGGTTAGAATTGGTATATTTTTAGTAGTAACATGTGATTAAGTTTGTGATATGGGTGTTGATATCCTATTGACAAATTTGGAGTCGATGATTATCGCTAGTAACTAGTTTGAATTTTTGTTGTTAGAGCATTAGTCTAGGTGTTGTTTTAACTTGGTTGCATTGCTTACAATCCTTAGAACTTGGTTCTAGCTGAGTTAAACTTAAGATGCCACTTTTTTGACTTGTTTGATTTCAGTTGCCCGTTTTTTATGATTTTGGCTTATGCTTATGTCTTCTTTTCTTTTGGTATTGAAATGTTGGGCCCGAAGGTGTTCTTTTGATACACCAGAGTCTTAGGTTAGTGAATTAATACCTTTGGCTGAATTATACCCTGCTTGAGTGAAATATGACCTTGACATGCTAGTTGTCTTGATTTACCTCACTGATGTTTCAAAACCTTTGAAAAGAAAGAATAAATGGTATATTAAGACTCTTGGTAGATGAATAACTATAAGGAATTTAAAGAAATACCAGTGATATGTTGTTTATGACATTTCATTATTTTATGAGCTAGAGGTATGATTTCGGGTAGCCCTTTTATTGACTTTGGGCTACACTTTTATATTCACTGATTATAAGTTCGAGGTGTGAATTTCGGGTGGCCCATTGATACATATTTTAGGTTATTACTTCAATATTGATGATCTTGAGGGTTGTTCTGGGCGCTCTATGATACTTTTGGGGAATATTTAACCATATATACTAGTTTGCATTTATGCATTCTTTCGCTATTTTATTAGTTGAGATTATTATTGTGATTACCTGATTAGTTGAGTTTACTTGACTATTGTATGATCTTTCCGTGCCCTCTTTCCCCATAAACTTAGTTTTATGCTTCTTTCCTATTATTATTAGTATCGTCATGTTACTTATTATATATCTATTTTTTCTGAGCTCAATCGTCCTATAATGCCTACTAAGTACCCCTATTTTGTACTGATGCTGCACTTCTGCATCTTTTTAATGCAGCTCCTAGCTCAAGCCACACCCAGTACATACCTGATCATCCGTAGCGGTGCCAGATCTGGATTGTGGTGAGCTCCCGGCGTTTAAAGACTTGCTACCTTCCTTCTTTTGTAATTGCTTGTATTTAGCAATTAGATAGTTAGTTATGTATTGTATATAGATATTGTCAATTTTTGTACTTAGTAGCTCCTGTACATGTGACACCAGTTCTGGGGTTTGGTCTAGTATCAGTCCCTCATATTTTTGGTCAGTTTTGGGCCTTTTATATTTTATATCGTATTTACATATCTATACCTTGGCTCGATAAATTTTGTTCTATTAGTCATTACTTCTGTCTTCTTATGGTATCTTATTTATTTAATTAAATTTGTATAAATTTTTTGCTTTTTAGTTCGGTTGGCTTGCCTACTCAGGGCTTATAGTAGGCGTTATTATGGCCCAGATTTAGGGTCATGATAGAGTGGTATCAGAGCTTAGGTTCATTGATCTCACTATTACAAGAGCAAGTGTCTAGTAAAGTCTCATAGATTGGTACAATGACGTCGATGTCCAATCTTTATGAGGCTATAAGGCATTATTAGGAATTAAGTCACTATTTTTGTTTCTAATCTTGTGCTAATGATAGTAAACACCTCTGAATCCTATTTGTTTCACTATTCTCATATGGAGAGGACGAGATCTACTCATGGCGGATGAGGAACCCGTGGCCTACAGATAGAGCCTCAGCTCATGGTAGAGGTTGAGGTCGACATAGAGGCCAAGATAGATCCAAGGCCGCACAACCAATGCTTGAGCTAGACATAGAGGCTGCACAGTTCGAGATCCAGCCAATGAAGGTAGACCCAGCCCAGCCCCCACTCGAATTTATGGCCACACCGGTGTTGCAGGATACTCTAGCTTAGATCCTTAGCTTTATGGAGGGTATATCCCATAAAGGGACACTACTTAGCACTTCAGCCGAACCTCAGGTGTGAGAGGAGGCTTAGACTTCAGGATAGGCAGGGGCACAGTATGATGTGGCTCTAGTCCTACAACCTACTACTATAGCTTACCGTCTAGTAATTCAACCTATTCCTACAACCATTTAGCACATAGCAGCTAGGGCGGTTATGACTGTGAAGGAGAAGAAAATTTTGAGGAGGTTTATTAGATTGGGTCCCCCCAGATTCTCCGATACTATGGGTGAAGATGCCTATGAGTTTTCAATTTGTATACAGGATAGGTTGCATAACCTTAGGTTGGTGGAGTCTGACATGATGGCTAACGCTGCTTCCAAGTTAGATGGACTAACAAGTAGTGGTGGAGGTCCTATCTTAGCTATAGACCCACGGGATTGCCATCAATTACATGAACCCAGTTCTTCAAGGCTTTTTTGGTGAAGTATGTAACTCGCGGTTTGAGAGAGAGGCCAAGGGAAGAGTTCACAGCATAAGTGTAGGGACCGATGACAATTACAGAGTATGAGTCCCAGTTCTATGAGTTATCTAGGCATGCCACCATTATTATGTCGACAGAGAAGGAATGAGATGTACTAGTTTATCAGAGGGTTTTCTGTTCCTTTGAGGTTGGCTACGGAATAGATGGTTGTATTGGGCTATTCTTTCTTATAGATAGTAGAACATGCCCATACTATTGAGGCTATACGTTATGAGTCCTATGGAGGCACCGACAAGAGGCCTCACTGCTAGGGTAGTTTTAGTGGATGATAATCACATGGTAGGGGTTCCTTCAAAAGAGGTCATACCTAGTAGTATCTACCTAGCCAATCGATTTAGCTATCATTACAACTTACCAATGATGGATTAGTAGGTACTGGTGGCTATAATGGTCATACTTCAAGTCAGTCTTCTCGGAGTTATACTCCTAGGTATTCAAGTCATGGTGGCCATTCAAGTTTAGCTAGGATATCATAGGGAGGTTCATTCAGAGGGACGTTCTATGAGTCTTGTGTGATAAGCCACTTTTTAGGGAGTGTCCTATTATTAGCCATCGCAAATGCTACATTCAGCAAGGTCAGTAGGTTTAGGCCCCAAGGTCCCAGTTTAGCCACCTAGGAAGGGTGTACAAGGTGGCAGAGGTGATACTCACGGTACTATAGGTGGTTCCCAGGCAGGCCAGATAGGTGGTAGAGGTGCACGTAGTTATATGTATGTTTTTCTAGCTATGAAGGAGGTGGAGGCATCAAATGCTATCATTATAGGTTTGATCTCTATCTCTCATCATCATGCCTATGCTTTAATTGATCTGGGGTATACTTACTCATATGTGTATGCTTATTATGACACTTGATGGGATATTTTATGTGAGCCATTTCGTGTGTCTATGTATGTAGCTACCCCCGTAGGTAATTCTTAAGTACTGGATTGAGTGTATCGATCCTATGTGGTGACCATCTTGGGGTATGATACTAGAGCGGACTTGATTGTGCTAGATATAGTAGACTTTGAGTTGATTCTATGCATAGATTGGTTGTCTACTCACCATGCCTTTTCGTATTGCTTGTCCAAGACTGTTACCTTATGTATACCCGACATTTCTCCGATCGTGTGGGCAGATGCAGTTAGTCATGTGCAGTTTGGTATGATCTCCTTCCTCAAGGCTTAGCAATTAGGAGGAAAGGGGTTTCTAGCTTATCTTTCTTATGTCTATGACACTAGTGCTGACACTCCTTTTTTTTATTCTGTTTCGGTGATTTAGGAGTTTCCTTGATATTTTTGCCATAAGTCTACCTGGTCTTCCTCCTGAGCGTGACATTAATTTTGAGATTGATGTTGATCCAGGTACATAGCCAGTCTCTATTCCACCATATCAGATTGCTCTAGTTGAGTTGAGAGAGCTTAAGGTGTAGCTCTAGGATCTCTTGAGTAAGGAGTTTATCAAGGCTTGTATGTCTCCCTGGGGTGCTCTTGTTCTATTTGTGAAAAAGAAAGATTTGTACCTTGTATATATATATTGATTACATGTAGCTGAATAAGAAGACCATCAAGAATATGTACCTGATGCCGCGTATTGATGACCTATTTGACCAGCTCTAGTGTGAAGAAGTGTTCTCTAAGATAGACTTGAGATCAGGGTATCACCACTTGAGGATTAGGGAGGCAGACATCCCTAAGACTGCTTTTAGGACTCGATATGGTCACTATGATTTCATAGTCATGTCTTTTGGGTTGACTAATGTCCCCGCAATATTCATGAATTTGATGAATCATATGTTTAGACCCTACTTGGAAACCTTCTTTGTTGTGTTTATTGATGATATACTAGTCTACTCCGGGAGTAGAGAGCAGCATGAGCAGCGTCTTAAGATAGTACTTTATACCTTACAAGATCAGCAATTATATGCCAAATTCACGAAGTATGAGTTTTGTCTTGAGTCTATGATATTATTGGGGCTCGTGATATCCAAGTACGAGATTATGATAGATACGGCAAAGATAGGAGCAATTCGTGATTGGGTTAGGGCCACTTCTCCTACTGAGGTTTATAGTTTTATCGGGTTGGCAAGATATTATATATGGTTTGTGGAGGGGTTCTCCTCTATTACAGCACCTTTGACCAGATTAACTCAGAAGAATATTCCTTTCTATTGGTTTGACGAGTGTGAGGCGAGCTTCCTGAAGTTCAAGGCCTTGTTGACTTCATCTCCGATTCTTACTCTTCTAGTTGAGGTCCAGGAATGTACAGTATATTGTGATGCTTTATGTGTTGTCTTGGGTTGCGTTCTAATACAGCAGGGTAGAGTTGTTGCATATGCTTCCAGATCAGCTGAAGGTGCATGAGTGGTACTACTTTACACATGATTTAGAGTTGGCGGCAGTAGTCTTTGCATTGAAGATTTGGAGGCATTATTTATATGATGCCCATTATGAGATCTACACTGATCATTATAGTCTTCAGTATATCTTCGACAACGCAGATGGTTAGAGCTACTGAAGGATTGTGATGTCACTATTCTCTATCACCCGAGCAAGGCAAATGTAGTGGAAGATACTTTGAGCTGGAAGGAGGTGAGTATGGGGATTTTGGCATTCTTATCTATTAAGGAGCGACCTTTAGCTTTGTACATTCAGTCCTTAACTAGCTGGATGGTTCGTCTTGATATTTTTAAGCCGGGAAGGGTACTTGCTTGTGTAATAGCTAGGTCTTCCTTGATAGAGCAGATTCTGGCATATTAATTTAATGACCCACAACTGAGGATAATTCGTGATAAGGTACTCAGTGGGGAGGCTAGAAAGGTAATGTTAGATATCAAGGGCATTTTAACGATAGAGGAGCACTTTATGTTCCCCAAGTTGGAGATGTAGTCATGCTCATTCTTGAGGAGGCCCATTGTTCCAGATACTCCATTCATCCCACTACAGCGAAGATGTGTCATAACGTATGAAAACATTACTGGTGGTGTGGGATGACGAGGGACAATGCAAATTTTATGGCTAGATGCTAGAACTATCAGCCAGTTAAGTTTGAGCATCATACGCCACGTGGTTTGACCTAGCGCCTACCCATTTTCGAATGGAAGCGGGAGAAGATAGCTATGGACTTTGTTGTTGGTTTAGCATGTAACTTCCAGGATTTTGATTTTATTTGGTTCATCTTAGATCGATTGATCAAGTCTGCTCACTTCTTACCAATTTAGACTATCTACACTTTAGAGAAATTGAACGTAATTTACCTCTGAGAGGTATTCCGATTCCATAGGTGTAGGTATCTATCATTTCAGACCATGGTACTTAGTTCACTTCATATTTTGAGGATCTATTCAAAGAGAGTTGGTTACTCGGGTTGAGCTCAGCACAACTTTCCACCCCCAGACTGATGGTCAGTTTGAGAAGACTATGTAGGTTTTGGAGGACATGTTACGGGCATGTACTATTGATTTTGCGAGCCAATAGGATCAGTCCTTGGCTTTGGAATTGTTTACATATAATAATAGCTATCATTCAAGCATTGAGATAGCTTCCTTTGAGGCATTGTATGGTAGGAGATGTTGTTACAAGTAGGCTTGTTTGATGCTTTTGAGGTTTGACCTTAGGGCACTGATTTATTATGTGATTAATGGATTGAGTTTGTATGATCCAGGAGAGGCTTTATATTTTCCAGAGTATGCAGAAGGTTTATATTGATCAGAGAGTTCAGCCTTTGGAGTTTATGGTTGGGGAGTGGGTATTCCTACGGGTATCACCTACAAAGGGAATGATGAGATTCAGTAGGAAGGGTAAGCTTAGCCCTAGGTTTATCGGCATATTTAAGATCTTGAGATGAGTAGGGGAGGTAGCTTATGAGTTGTCCTTGTTTAACACCCCACAACTTTTCCTTTTAGAATCTGAATCATTCTTTATAAGTATCTAAGCTTGAACCGAGTAGTTTTCTACTTGTGCTTATGTGTTAAGATTTATTACAATTAGTGGAAAGTGTATTGGAAGTGCTTTAGGGTCATAAGAGACCCATAGTACTTAGTTGAGTTCAAAACCTCTCTATTGGCTGAGTTTTCACATTAATCCATGCAAGGGTCAACTATACATGATCATAACTTCTTGTATGCAAAGAATTGAGTGGCCCATGACCTGTCAAATTAAAGTTCATTGAGTCCTCTTTCCAATACAAGTTAATTTTCCTCATTTTAAGTTAAAAGTAAAATGTTATGCCCATTTTAGTGAAGCCCTATCAGGCAGTCACATGTTTACGACCACCACTACAGACCATGATGATCATTACGGACCGTATTGCCTTTTGTGAAGGCCTGCTGAAATATTTTTAAGCAACTTTCTGCATGAGTCCTAGGGTTATTTGGTCATTTCTAAAACTTTTTAACCCTATTCAAAGTTGTTTTTTTGGGTGTTTTGAAGGAATATATTATTCCACTAACTTTTTTTCTCTCATAATCATCAATCTAAATAATTTAGTATCAAGAAACTCTCTCAAAACTAACCTAGAGTTCCTCTTCTTCATCAAGAACCTTAAAGCTCTCAAGTCAAAAATTCAAGAATCAAAGAGAACCCTTCAACCAAGGTTTTCTCAAGTTCTTTCATCTAAGAACTTCATAAAGGACTTTATTTTTCTCAAGATCAAGCATCGAGGTTCCAAAATCAAAGGTTTCCTCAAAGAAAGCTAATTTTTTTGAGATTCGATTATAATATCAACCTTCCAGGTATGTAAAGTTAATTACAATGGTTGATTGAGTTAGTCCATGTGCCCTACATCTAATGCTGTCGATTGTTGAGAATGAGTTGAATCTAACCTAGTTTCTTGAATTGTAAATGAGTTAATTCTTCTTCTATTGAGTTTCGTATAATTATGTATTGAGATTATTATTATTTTATATATCTCACACGATTGGAATTGTTGTTCATGGCTACTTTCCTGTGAACCCTAATTGATTTCATAATCATGATTTTTACATATATATTTTTGAGTAAATATGATGGATTTTATGCATCGATGAAGAGAGGGAGTTTAACTAATATATTAAATACATATATATAGCCTAAATGAATTTGATTTTTTTATATGAATTGAGTTCTTAAGAATTTCCTTAAATTTTAAAATATTATAAATAATATTGCGTAATGGATGTTTTTCACAAACTTGTCTCTTGAAAAAATGATTTAAACTAATTATTTCATAAACCCTAATAGTATTTTCACTAATATTTGATGTATATGCCTGAGTATTGAGTCTAGAGCCTTGAACTTATGAATGTATGATTGTGATTGGGATGTGAGTATGATGTAGTCTTGATGAAACTTGATTGTCCTTTATATCTTCATAATTGAACCCAATTGAATGGTCTCAACTAAATGTTTTCATAAATAATTGTCCAAACTTCTTTTAAATAAATGATTGAGAAATTGATTTGTTGAAAGGATTGATCTGATAGAATTGATGAACCGGTAAGAATCCATTTGAGACTTCTTGATTTTGTTTTATTTTGATTGATTGTCTTATAAGCTTTGAGTCTTGGGAAGAGTATCGAGCACCGAATTGGGTAAGAGTAAGTAATAATTTGAACCCAATATCTATGTTGCCAAATGTAGGAGAGGATTGAACCATTAAGATAGATGTTTCCTAACTTGTTGTCCTGACATGATAGGACTCAATTCGTTTTGGATCCATGATTGGTTTATTTGTTCTTACTGTGGCAAGGTATTGAACAGACATGGAAATAACATCAGCTTATTATACTATCATTGGATCACAAGTGATGGTTGTCGAATAAGAGAACTCCCTTATAGGTCTTGATAATACTCTGGTTTGATTGGATTGTATCTGATTGGTTTCTGTTTAAATCTTATTATTACTTTTGATTTAGGACATCTTGAATGAGTTGTTCCCCTTCTTGATTTGAGTAGTCTAAACTGATATTATTCTACCTTGATGCATGATTCATTTGGCTATATTACATACGCGTATATTTCATGTACTGACATCCATTTGGACCTGCATTATTTCATGATGGAGAGAAAGGTTCTAGAGATCATCGATAAGAGAACCATTGAAGATCCATTTTCTTCCTGATAGCGGTAAGACCTCCTTACTTTTAGAGGAATCATAATTCCTTTATTCAATTCTTATGAGTAGTTTTCTTTTGAGGTAGCCATGGGCTTATCTCATCACTTTCTTGATAATTGATAGAGGCTTCATCGACATAGACTGAGTAGATTGGATTTGACATCCTTTTTGAGTCTATTTTTCTCAAACTTTTATTGATTAGATTGGGTTGATTTTCAAAGATTGTCTAATTAAAACTATTGTTTTATTTGAGTTGTTGAATTGGTGAGCCCACTAGAATATTTCTTGTTATTGCATTAAGTCTCTCATTGATTGATTGAGTGATCGAACCAATTGGTTCTCTTGGGGACCAATAATGGTTTTCAAGTATCGACCACGCCTAGGGTACCCTCTTGGAGCATGAAAAACTTGGTATCAGAGCATAGAGTTTAAGTTTTCTAGGGTGACTATGAAGCCGTGTTAGTAGGGTTTTATTTATGGTTGTGAGAGCCCCACTTCTATGAATGAGGGACTATTGATATTTAAGAAAAGTTTCCATTCTTTTGAATTCTACATCATGCCACAAAGTTGTTCTCTAAGAAACTTATTCAAATTTATGTGTTTCTCAGATTCGTTCAACTATCCCTCATACTCAAGGTGATTGGAATAGTAAAACTCAGATCCTTATAGATGAGTTACTTTCCAATAAACTTTTCCAAAGTGTAAAGATACTGCACCAAGCTTGAGAGGAGCCTATTAATGTGCATAAACTTATTGATTCGAAAGAATGTACTCTTATTCATATGAATCGTGCATGGGTTGAGCCAGAGCAAGATGTATTCCAAGACTTTCTTCTCTAAAACTTGCTTCAAATATTATCCTTGAGATGAAAGTTATGTCCTTAAATTCTTAGTGTTACCACCTGAGAGAATGTGATTTGAAGCATTGTAAGTTATAATTAGTAGAATGATTCTAGAATTAGAAAGATGGAGTTAAAAGGAGTAGAAACAAAGCCAAATAATAATAGCGGTGATTGATTGAGGCATGTGCATAGAGTTAGGTATCTATAAGGTAAGCAATGGTATTAGAAGTCAAGTCCCTTTCACTTTGACTAAAGATGTGTAAGTATCATCTAGCTTTTATGATAGAAGGTAGAGGAAGAGTTGTTGGTTAGAATGAGCTAGAGTATACTTAAACCTAGAAATGAGTTATGTTGATGTGTCAGTGTATTAATAAAGACCAATTATAGGTGGTGGACTAAATGGAGTAGTAGTCATGAATTAGTAGATCTAAGCTGGGCTTATGATGTTGTAGGAAGAGCCCCATGATATTCATAGGGTCATGAACATAGCTAGGCAACGAGGTGTAATGAATGACTAAATAGAACCTAGGTTCTTAAAAATGATGTGGTGATAGACTATAATTAGATAGATTGTGAGATAAATATCGATTACTCTTCATGAGGTCTTTAGGTGAGTCTTTCTTAAATTTCACTGAGTAATTATAAGATGGTATAGTATGCGAGAAGTATGTAAGATACATGTTGGAACTAGACTCTAAGCTTGAATTTTAGATAAGCATTGCTAATACGGGTTAGCATTATGAGAGTGACAATGTTGGTTTTAAAAGTTTCTCTAGTATGATTGAGATAGCATATACGAAAGTTTAAGATGTTGATATGTAGGAAGTGTGAAGCTAGAGTATGGTGCATGTGACCTTTAGAGGGAAATAATGAATTAGGGCTAATTCAATAGGTAAGAAAAGGCCTAAGGTGTGTATTTGAGATAGCATATAGTGGTATGAGGCTTTAAATTTACTATTTTCTATGGGTACTTAAATAGTATAATTCAGTTGTCAATGTAGAGACGGGTGATGTAAGCATTCCTTATCATCTCGAAGAGTTGGGTCGAAAGGGGTTATGTATAGATAATAATGAGTCTCCTGTTACAATAAAAGTTTTCTTTAGTCAGATGTATGAGAGCCTAGAAGTTGAGTATTGACAGGCTTAAAAGAATAGATTTGATCATAAGGGTTATAGAAAGCGGCTATTTATACTAATACGAGTACTAGGTAGAAGAAAGCTAAGAGTGGTATCTTAGAACAAATTCCTAGTAGCAATTTCATATCTTTGAGTATAGTGTAACTAGAGAGTTTAAGTGTTCTTATGGATAGTGATGCCCCAACCATTGGAGAGCTATTCTTATAACATAGAAAAAAAAATAGTTCACAGACTTAAGGAGGTGACCTTTGACCCAAGGGGGAGATGATAAGGTAATGAACCAAAGTTATTCTTGAGCTTTCGATAGTGATGAGTTAACCGGGATGAGACATTAATAATTTTCCATCTCATATATTTGTTATACTTTTATCGAGGTGATACCTTATTCTATCTTGTGTATGAGTGCCATACCCATGTTTTTCATGTTAATTCACGTTCACACTCAGTTTCATGAATTCATGATATGTCCTAAACGACTAGAGGAACCATGCTACACCATAAATGTTCTTATTTGAAATTTCTTGAATGAATCATGGTTATGATCTTTCTCTCTAATCTTTCGAGTGATCTTTCGTTTTTAGTCTTGATAGAAATATTAATGATAGTAATTGAGTTATGGCAGATGGGGAAGAGTGGGTGTTGTTCCTTATTGTGATAGTTGTATGTGTTTATTCCATTAAGGTTATAAATGTAGAGGAGGAGTGTGATGTGGTTTTGTTATGTGCAATAAATAGGTAAGAGTATATTAGTGTGCCTCTTAGTAGGAGTCAATGCAATTACGGGTGTAAAGATGCTAAGGTCGACATGAAAATTCTTAAGTGATGTTGACTTCAAAAAATCCATAAAGTAGTTAGAATGATATGCCTAACTGTGTGGTTGTTGTTATGTTAGTGATTATAGTAGTCTATTAATGACTTTTTGTTAAGGGTTCTAGTGAGTGTGTTGGAGTGGAAAGAAGGAGAAATATCCTTTAATGGAAAGTCCCTATAGAAGCATAGAACATGAATTCCGTAGTTCAGATTAGTATGATCATCTTGTGTGTAGTACTTTCTGATTTTGAGTTAGTCTTGAACACAGTAAGAGAATGCAGTTAGACTTAGAACTTGATAGAAGTAGTCATATGTACCATTGTGGGAGTTATGAGTTGTAGCTTATTAAGAGTTGTATGTAGAAAGAAGAGCATAGTTGAGAAAATTCGCCAAGCTTGAAAGATATCAGTTGTATCACTTAACATATAGTAGCCCTATTCTTATTCCATGCCCATAATTCTTTTCCAGAAGGTTATGGAGAATCTTGATGAAAGAGTTTGAGATTATGGTCTCCTCGCATTTCATATTCAGTACCTATTCGTTCCTCTAAGTGTCACTATTGAAAGTAACATTCCTATTGGTATCTCTGATTTAGAACCTTCTTGAGTTTGAGTAATTAAGTAAGTATTCTTGAGCTTGAGTCTTTGAGTTCTTATATTGCATTCGTGCCTTGTGTATGTTCCTAGCTTGGCCATCATTCGAGGATGAATGATCCCAAGGGGGACATATTGTAACACCCCACAAATTTTCCTTTTAGAATCTAAATCTTTCTTCATAAGAATCTATGCTTAAAATGGGCAATGTCTTACTTGTTCTTATGTGTTAAGGTTCATTACAATTAGTTGGAAGTGTATTGGAAGTGCTTTAGGATCATAAGTGCCCCTAGTACTTAGTTGAATTCAAAACCTCTCTATCTGTTAAGTTTTTCACATTAGCTCATGCAAGGGTCAACTTTACATGATCATAACTTCTTGTATATAAATATTTAGGTTGCCCATGACCAGTCAAAAAAAAAGGTCTCTGATTTCACTTTCCAACGCCATTGAGTTTGCCATATTTGTTTAGAGTAAAATGTTTTGCCCATTTTAGTGAAGCCCTATCAGGCAGTTGCATGTTCAGGACCACAACTATGGACAATGAAGATCATTACGGACCGTATTGCCTTTCGTGAAGGCTTGCTGAAACTTTTATACAACAACTTTCTATATCCTAGGGTTAATTTCGTCCTTTCTAAAGCTATCTAACCCTATTTTAAGCCATTTTGGGGTGTTTTGAAGGAATATATCATTCTACTAACTTGTTTTCCTCTCATAATCATCAATCTAAACAATTTAGTATCAAGAAGCTCCCTCAATACTATCTTAGGGTTTCTCTTCTTTATAAAGAACCCTAAAGCTCTAAAGTCAAAAATTCAAGAATCAAAGAGAGGCCCTTTACCCAAGGTTTTCTCAAGTTCTTCCATCTAAGAACTTCATAAAGGAGTTTATTTTTCTCAAGATCAAGCATTGAGGTTCCAAGATCAATGGTTTCCTGTAAGAAAGCTAGTGTTTTTGAGTTTTGGTTGTAATATCAATTTTTTCCAGGTATGTAAGGCTAATCACAATGTTGGATTGAGTTAGTCCACATGCCCTACATCTAATTCTATCGATTATTGAGTTAATTCTTCCTCTATTGAGTTTCATACAATTATGTATTGAGATTATTGTTATTTTGTATCTCTCACTCAATAGGAATTATTGTTCATGGCTACTTTCTTATGAACCCAAATTGATTTGATAATCATGATTTTTACATATATATTTCTTAGTAAAGATGATGGCTTTTATACATTGATGAAGAGGGTGATTTAAACTAATATTAATAGAGTCTAAATGAATTTGAGTTTTTTATATGAATGAGTTCTTGAGAATTTCCTTAAATTTAACATATTTTAGATAATTACAGTTTCCTCGAACTTGTTTCTTGAACAAATAATTTGAACTACTTATTTCATAAGCCATAATAGTATTTTGACTAATATTGGATGTATATGCCTAAGGATTGAGTCTAGAGTCTTGAACATGTGAATGCATGATTGTGATTGGGATATGAGCATGATGATAATCTTGATGAAACTTGATAGTCCTTTATATCTTCGTAATTGAAACCAATTTAATGGTCTATACTAAATGTTGTCATAAATGATTATCCAAATTCTCTTAAATAAATGATTGAGAAATTGATTGATTGATAGGATTGATTTGATAGAATTGATAAACTGATAAGAGTTCATTTGAGACTTCTTGATTTGGTTTAATTTGGGTTTATTGTCTTATGAGCTTTGTGTCTTAAAAGATATATCGAGCACCGAATTGGATAAGAGTAACTAATAACTTGAACCTAATAACTACGTCGCCAAACATAGGAGAGAATTGAACCGTTAAGTTAGATATTTTCTAACTTATTGTCCTAAAATGATAGGACTTGATTGGTTTTGGATCAATGATTGGTTAATTCGTTCTTACCCTAGAAAACTATTGAATGGACGAGTCAACAACATCGTCTTGTTGTACTATCACTGGCTCATAAGTGATAGTTGTCGGATAAGAGAAACTCCCTTATAGGCATTGATAGTAATCTGATTTGATTGGATTGTATCTAATTGGTTTCTGTCTAAATCTTATTATTTCTTTAGATTTAGGACATCTTGATTGAGTTGTTCCCCTTCTTGATTTGAGGTATCTGAACTGATATTATTCTACCTTGTCGCATATTTCATTTGTTCATATTACATACTCTTACATTCCATGTACTGACGTCCATTTAGACCTACATCATTTTATGATACAGAGATATGTTTTAGATATCATCGACAGGAGTACCGTTGAAGATCTATTTAGTTCCTGAGAGTGGTGAGACCTCCTTACTTTTGGAGGAATCATCATTATTTTATTCATTGCTTATGAGTAGTTTTCTTTTGAAGTAGTCATGGGCTTGTCTCAACACCTTCTTTATAGTTGATAGAGGCTTCATGGACATAGACTGAGTAGATTAGAGTTGACATCCCTTTTGAGTCTGTTTAGCTTAAACTTTTATTTATGAGATTGGGTTGATTTCAAATATAGTCTAATTAAAACTATTATTTTAGTTGAGTTGTTGAATTGGTCAGCCCACTAGAACGTCTCTTGTTATTGCATTGAGTCTTTCGCTAATTGGTTGAATGAGGGATCGAACCAAGTAATTTGCTTGGGGACCAGCAGTAATTTTCAAGTGCTGGCTACGCTTAGGGTACCCTCTTAGGGTGTGACACCTAGCCCCTAACATTTTCAGGTGTTCACTTTGTATTCCATATTTCTATGTTGTGGCAGTATGTTCTAGATGAGTCTCACATGCTTCAATGGGATTCGGTTCAGCTTGATGAGTTCTTAGCCTTTAAAGAGGAGCATGTGACCTTTTTGGACAGGCAGTTTAGGAAGTTGAGGTCTAAGCAGATCCCATTGTTGAATGTCCAATGGAGTCATCATCTGGTCGAGGAGTCTACTTGAGAGATCGAGCAGGACATGGAGACCCGATATCCTCATCTGTTTGAGCCACCAGGTATCTTTTCTTCCTTGACTTTTGAGGACAAAGGTCCCTTTAGTAGTGGATGTTGTAATGACCTCTAAGGTCATTTCTGTACTTTTAAGTATTTTTACCATTTTACCCCTTCCCATAGCTCTTTTATAACCCTTATGTGATTTTAAAATTGGTGGCATGCTCCTCAAGGTGTTCGATTGAGTTTTGAGGTTATTTGGCCAATTTTGAGGCTTAAGCCTTGAAAGAGTTGACTTTAGTCAACATTCAAAGATTCTAATATTGGATGACAATTTCATACATTCCATCAGCTCCGAAGGTCCATTTTAGTCTAGAAGAAAGGTTGGTTTGGGTCTTGGAGTCTTTGCTTGAGTTAGTGTGGTTTTGCCATTTAAACTTTTATGTTTTGTCCAAGTTTGACTTCGGTCAACATTTTGAGTAAATAAGCTCGGATGAAAATTTTATCAACACGGTTAGCTCTGAAATGTCAAGTTTAGTCTATAATGACCTTTGGTTTAGTTACCGAGGTGGTTGAAATGATTTTTAGGCCTTTTATGCATTTTAAGTATTTTCTTTGAAGAGTGTTGACTTTGTTCAATATTTCGACGAGATGACCTTCTTTGGTTATTTCATCGATTCCATTGTGTCTGAAATGTTATTTTTAGTTAGGTAGCATTGTTCATTTGCGTTCATGCAGTTTCAAATGAATTTCATACCCCAGGAGGAATTTCAAGGCCCTAAAGTTCAACACCACTGAACTACTAGTGCAGGGCTTTTTACTCATCACATTCGCGACCCAAGAGTCCACGATCGTAAAGGCCTGAAAACTTGGGCATTAAGATCAGAGATGGTTGGCCGTCATGATCGCGATGGGTTAGTTGGGCCAGACCTCGCAATTGTGAAGCCCAGCTCGCGATCGCAAAAGGGAAATTTCATTGATTTTGGTGAATATATCAGACCCATTCCAGCGGCTAAGTCCTATTTCGGGAATTAGTAAAATTTCAAATTTGAGAGCTCCTTTTGGTCTTTTTTGACAATTCTTATTCTGGTGAGTTGGAAATTCTTGCAGGACATTCCAAGACCCTTTCTCATCCTAAAATACTTGTAAGACTTGCATAATTTCGTTGTTTTCTTGCATTCTTGGCTATTCTAGGGCTTTAAATTAGTGGGGTTGTTTTGATCTCTTTCAGTGCTTGGTATGTGCCCATTTTTGGGGGCATAAATTCCTTGAGCTATTTGGGACCTTATGACGGTGTTGGTTTTTTTATTTCATGCGCGGGTCCAATATCAATTTTGACCTAATTTTTAGTCTTATTTTAATTATAGTAATATGGGTATCATTGTCTTTATTTTGATATTTTCTTCAATAATTTAATTGAGTGGCATCGTTTGGAGGTGGTCCGAAAAAGATAATCCTTGGTTTAGCGGTTCGTGTGCGGTTCTGGCCTTGAGTAGGTTATGGCTTCCTCTTGTTAGACTTGGCTTGGTTAGAAGTGGTATATTTTGAGTAGTAACATGTGATTAGGTCGGTGATTTAGATATTGATATCCTATTGAGCAATTTGGAGTCAATGATCATCGCTAGTAACTAGTTCGGGTTTTAGCCGTTGGAGCCTTAGTCTAGGTGTTATCTTGACTTGTTTCCATCGCTTAGAATCATTAGAACTTGCTTCTAGGTTATTTGAACTTAAGATTTGGCTTGTTTTACTTGTTTGAATTTGGCTACTTGCTTGTTGTGATTTTGGCTTATGCTTATGTCTTGTTTGCTTTTGGCATTGAAATGTTGGGCCCGAGGCCGTGCTTTTGGTACACTGGAGTTTCATATTAGTGAATTGATGCCATTGGACGGATTTTACCCGGCTTGAGTAAAATATGATTTTGACATGCTACTTGTCTTGATAAGCTCGAGGAATGATTCTTGTCGCACCTTCATTGACTTTGTGCTACACTTTTATATTCACCATTTATAAATTTGAGTTATAAATTCCAGGCGGCCAATTGATACATATTCTGGGTTATTACTTTGATATTGATAAGCTCGAGGGTTGGTCTCTGCTCTCTATGATACTTTTGGAGAATATTGAACCATACCTACTAGTTTATATTTATGCATTCTTCCGATATTTTATGAGTTGAGATTATTATTGTGGTTACCGGATTGGTTGGATTTTCTTGACTAATTTATGATCTTTCCATAACCCCTTTACCCATAACCATAGTTTTATGCTTCTCTCCTATTATTATTAGTATCATCGTGTTGCTTATTAAATATTTATTCTTTCTAAGCTCGGTCGGCTTATGATTCCTACTAAGTACCCTATGTTTTGGTACTCATACTGCACTTCTGCATCTTTTTAATGCAGCTCCCAGTTCGAGCCACCCCCAGTGCTCGCCTGATCATCTGTAGAAGTGCCAGATTCAGATTGTGGTGAGCTTCGGACGTTTAGAGACTTTCTACATTCCTTCCTTTGTACTGGGTTATATTTAGCACCTGGACAGTCTATTCTCTATAGTATATAGATATTTTCAGCTTTTGTACTTAGTAGCTCCTGTACAGGTGACATTAGGTTCGGGGTTTTGTCTAGTGTCAGTCTGTCAAATTTTTGGTCACTTTCGAGCCTTGTATATTTTGTATCTCATTGACATATCTATATCTTGGCCCGATATCTTTTGCTATATTAGTCATTGCTTCCATCTTTTTATGATATCTTATTTCTTTTAATAAAATTTGTATAAAATTTCTGCTTTATAGTTGGGTTCGCTTTCCTACTCGGGGGTTATAGTATGCACCATCATGGCCAGGATTTGTATCATGAAAGTAAGGGAATGAGAGAGATTAAAGTAGTATTAAGGGTACAAATGGTTATGAGTGTAGTTATAGGTCACAAAATGACGTAGTTTAGGCATTAATTAACTGGGAAAGTTCCAAAATACTCTTTCTTAAAAACTGCCAAAGGGACCTTCGAGTGGGAACCTACGGGTTGTCGATTGGTCTATGGGTCATCAAAGGAATTCGTGAAATCAGACATGAAAATCAAGATTTATGAATCTCTTCCTACGAACCCTTCTATGTCTCATAGGGACCTCCCGTATAACTTATGCACAAAAACTTGAGGCTACTAGAATTGCCCTTAGACCCTACGAGTTGGATCTATGGGTCATAGAATATATGATGGACTATATATGTCATGACCCAAGCTAGGTCGTAGGTGTAATATGATGATTAAAAGAGGAAACAACTCTAAAAGAAATATCTCAATAAAAAGACGAAACAACTCTAAAAGAAATATGGCATCATAGACTCCATGAACATCTAACATGTCTTTACTAGTCTAGATAGGGGCATAAGACAAGTTTCTAGCTCATCCATGATAAGAGATAAAGTCATAGAAATAATAAAAAGGTAAATGCCTTGTCCTTGAAACATGAGTATTCACCAACACTGAGAAAGTAATGCTCAATTGTAGCCACTAGTGGGATGTGCGTGATCATCGTACCATACATTATAATACAATATAGGAAAAAAGTATGTATTAGTACATGAAATACACTATGTGAGAATCATGCATGAATAATGATAATAGGATATAAAAAATATGAACATGGGATGCATGACCAATCATGTGGTTAATGCATCATAAGATATGATGAAGACTTGTACCTTAATATATACTAGGGTGGGGTATTAAAAGTCATTTTGAAATCCATAAGTCTTTTGAGAGATAAGTTAATGGACATTTAAGACCATATGAGCTATAATATGGAATTCCAATGTAACTCCCACATCAAGAAGAGAGAGGATACTCGCCAAGGTAGACTCCGTAATGCTTAAGTGGATCCACTAAACTACAAAGAAATCAAGCCTCCACTAACGGGTGAACCTTTCTATGGAATCAATCCTGTACTAATGGGTGATCCCTCTTTCTACGATGGCATGTTACTATAGGACAATGGAATTTCTTCTAACGATCTCATGCCTCTACTAATGATTGAGCCTCTATCCCAAGGTCCACTCGATGCGAGGTCAACTCTCAACAGAATATCATATGTAACATACCATAAGCTTTGAAGATAGAAAGAATCTAGTAATACCAAGTTCATCAGCATACTTAGAAATCATAAGAATATATCCTTCAACATATAATGACATCATAACATAATCATAAAAATACTTATCTAAAGCATCAAAGTCATGATATGCTTTTTCATAAAATTCATAATGATACTTTATCTAGAAGCATCCTTGAAAACCATAGTTCATCATCATTCGTTACCTTTGTGAGGCATTCATAAGTCCTTGATATCATTCATATATCATTCATAGACATCCTTTATAAATCATGACCATAAATCTTTGAAATTATACTTGAAAATAGCATATAATATGGGTCAGTGAATTGTGTATAATATGATCAACAATATTGAACTAAACCATAATTGAGAAGAACCATTGTAATATTATAAGAATTAGGGCTTTAGAACGAAATTTCATAAAGAGAATTGAAGTAAAATCTTGGGACTCCATGGATGGAAGGATCTATGGATGAATTCCCACACACCTTAGTGATCAAAGCCCTAAGTGCAAGCTTATAGCGATGGATACTTGATCTTGACCTTGGAGCCCTAACTTGACTTGAGGAACAAGAAAGACCTTTGGGAGAGAAATTCAAAAGTGATAATTTTTATGCTAGGTGTTTGAGAGGGAATGAGGGATTAAAGAGGGCTTTGGGTATTTATAGATTATGGGGAAAAGGGCCTAAAAATGTCCAACTATTCATATAAAAGAGTGGGTAATGACCAAAACACCCCTAAGAAAAATAATTGAATGGGTCACTTATATGGGAGGTCACCATGGACTATCAAAGTCAGCATGGTCTGTGGTGACAGTTATGAACCTGAGGGTGAAGATCTCCACGAATCGTAGAGTAGTTCGTGAAAATTGCCATGGCCAAGTCTTGGTGAGGACCTTTGACAGAAGGGGACCACAGGCCGCCGTGAAGATCTCAACAAGCAATGGTAGCCCTTATTAAGATGGCCCACTTTAAAGGAGTGTTGGTTACCATGGACTGCTTGATGGTCCATGAACATGACCGCGGGCTATGAACTCGATTTTGGTCCTCTTCTGATTTTATTTCCCTATTTTCTGGCATTTCCACGGCTCTTTCCCATAGGTCGAGATGCTGAGTACGGACCATGATGAGCATCGTGGACCTCAATTGATGCAAATTTTTCTGATCTTTAATTCTTACATTCCTTTCTACCTTCCCAACTTCCAGGATCTTGCAGTATACCTTGTTCATCCTGCTAACTTTTCAAAAACCTCATAACCCAAGTCTTTAATCCTTCTATATAGGTCGACCCTATGGATCGTATAACTTTCTACGATCTGTAGGACCTCTTCGTAGTGAGACTTTACACGTAGTCAAATTTCTATTTCTTCACGGTATTCCTACAATCCATAGTTATGACTCGTCATGACTTCTATGACCCGTCAAATGGTCTCATAGACCAATACTAAAATTTTTCAATTTTTCCCAAGGGCCGGGCTGACCTACGACTGCCTTCTTACAGCCCGTAGGTCTTCCTACGTGTGGATCGTAGGTTGGCTCATAGGAGCCTGTACTAAATTGATTTTCCGCACCACTCTTTTACATTTCAATATTATCTTACGAAAAACATTCTACTCTACTCTCTGGTTTGTTTGATATTGTTGGAGAAATAAGCATAGATTCTTGATCGATGATCTAGCTTCACTGCACCACAAAAGCTCACCTTTTTTTCTTCTTTAAACATTGTTTCTCTTTTCATTGTAGCCAGAAGGTCAAGTATGAGTTTGCCCTATTATTCTTCGTGTCAATGAAATAATGTGTTCCTTGATAATAAAAATTATATCAATAATGTTCTCCATACTCTATCAATATAAATAGTTCTATTCTTTCTCGAATGCTGAGACAAAATGTGACATCTGACTCTATTTTGGTACAATAAATTACTTTATTTTAAAGAAGTTTATAAGAGACCGTGATTATAATTATTCTACTCAAAATTACATTCGCAAGATCTTAAAATCTGTTATATGCACACTATATGTTTGAGTATAGTAAATTATAGTAATGGTTCTGCATGCTTCTATGTTAAGTAAATGGTCATGATGTGATGTTTTCATTTTTTAGTTTTGATTTGTTTGGTAAGGATTTCATGATTAAGAAATACTTTAGAAATTTGGTTTAGGCAACTACTATTGTCTATATATGTGGACTTGTTGCATAGAAATTAATTTCGCTTTCCGTTCCATTATATACTATACGTCAATATGTTGTGAATTATCTACATCTAAATCCCCGATGGTTTACACCACACAAGCTCTTCCGCTAGATCAACCACCCCTTCCATTGATAGAGCGGGAACTACAGGGTAAAGTCATGTTCTTTATGATAAATCTAAATAGATAGGAGGTAATGATAATCTTGCAAAACATGAACTTTCTTTCCTAATTAATCTAGGAAGGCGTGAAGCTGCGATAGACAATTACCTGGACCATCTTTGTCTCAACAACATGTAGCACCACTACGGACTCTTCTCTCACTTAAATACTCTTCTCAGTCCAATGATGTCACGACCCAACTCCGTAGGCCATGACTGGTGCCCAAGTTGAGCACCCATACATACCCTTAGCCCTACTTAGCGCGTTAGCAGAATAAATAAAAGTAGAAATTGAAAAGGGGTCGCTAGAGGGCGCACGAAAATAGATGTAGCACACGAAGGCCGTTAAGGCCATCCTTGAACACAAGCTAAAAATACATATGCAGAACCCACCACACAAGTCTACAGACCTCTATAAAAAGATAGCATAATCATATGATAGGATAGGGACCCATCGTACCCTTAACCATTATGTATAAATATACAACAAAAAAGTTAGTGCCAAAATAGGGCTCCAAATAAAGGAGCACTGCCAACCAACAAGGTAGATGTCCTAGACGAGCGGATCAACAAACCGAGCATATGTACCTGTGGGCATGTAACACAGCCCCCCAAAGAAAGAGGGTTATTACGGAAAATGTACCGAGTATGTAAAGCTTGGAATATAATAAGTAAAGTCATTACCAGAGCAGAATGTGCAAAAATGAGCAAAGTATCCAGAAATATCAAAATGCTTATCATAACCACAGATAATATATGCAGAAAAGCATATGCCATATTCGGTTCCATTATGGGACTCGGTGAATAAATCATGGTTGCCGCCCCGTCACTAGCCCCAAAGCACATCATAACTCCAGAGTAGAGAATATCTCCATAATAGATCATATCATATCAGATTATCATATCAGATCATATCATATCATATGTGTACATGGCACATCATAACTCCACAAATCCCATGTACAGATCATACCTGTCCCCTCATGTCGGGGCACGGCGAATAATGTAGAGAAATATGCATGATAACAAATCCTGACCTGGACTCAGTGAAAGAAGCATTAAGGCATCCATGAGTGGAGTAGTGAGAAACTAAATTCAATATGAAATAAAAATTATTTCCATAGACTCGAAAGCATAACTCCGATGACAAGTCATATAAGAGAAATTGAATGATAATCATAGAGCCTGTCTTTAAGATATCACGACGGTCTATGTCAAAATAGTCTTTCTGAAATCATTTCTATATCTCAAAATATATTATGGGGCTCAGTGTAATAACTAAAATAACAGTCGTTTAATATTTGGAAGCGTAGCAAAAAGTTTCCTTTGAATTATACTTAACATAAGTCAAATGGAATAATTAAAATGAGCTATCGTTCAAAATCAGGATAAGAGTCATATCAAGTACCTTTTGAAAGTCACTATGGATTATATCAAAATAGAACTTTTGGAATTATATACTCGTATCAAAGTGTAATAAAATGTATTTTGAGAAATCAAGAAATTGGCCATCCTAGTGGCTCTAGGAATAGGAACCTCCTTTGAACCATATGAAATTCATATATTTGTGTCATAAAGACCATGCCAAAAGAAAGATTACTTTACATACTTATGGCAAATCATACCAAGAGAAAGAATAAGCTTTACATACTTATGCCAAAAGAAGGAAACGTTAGCTTTACATACCTCTTACGGATTACTCTTAACACGTTCGCCTCGTCGACTCTTGAACCTATTTAACATTAAAGTAATTATAAGCTTAGTGACCTTTGACTTACCAGCTTGTAATTATACCACCACTTACCTATAGGAACCAATCCCTTATCCATTTCCTTAGACTAAGTTCATTACTAGTTCCTTAGCTAGTTAAGGAGTTAACGGAAATTGGGAAGCACCTCCCCTATAACATGTCGTATCCAAACTTCCAATTATATCCCTAATTACCACAGCCAACCAACAATGACAACCTGAAGCACACATATAAGTAATTCACTTCAACATTACAAGATACAAACTCCAAACAACTCGTTCAAAACTACTATACCAAAATAGGGTGTTTAGTCTCTATTTCATAAAACCTTTAACCCTACAAAACGGAGGGTTGTATGGTTGAAACCAGAAGAATATACACCCCTCTTAGAACACTTTCCATCCCTTCAACCCAAATCAAACCACCTGCAAGAACAGCACAAGAACTACAACACACTACTCGACTTCGGTTTAACTATAACGACCTTAGTTTAGTTTGTTTCTAACGTCAAGCATCCTTGTGCAATTTTTATACTTCCAGCCACATATACGATGTGTAATATAATCCATAACTACCATAAAATCCAAATTGATAGGAAAACCCTTACCTTACCCGAAATTGGCCAAAGCATGCCAAAACTTGCCTTGGAAGTTCTTCTTGCACGGCCGTAGCATCGTGGCTGTTTGTTGTCCTTTTTTGCTTCTACAAACCTTAACCTTAAATTATTAACACCCTAATAACATGTACAAACCCTTACCAAAACGTGGGATAAGAGAACCAAGCCATAATTTGCTAAAACTTGTCTAGAAGGTTCTCTTAACATGCTGAAAAATTAGCGGACTGTTTGTATCTCTTCCTTGCTTCCCCAAAATGAAATTTTACGTTATTAAAAATCGCTATATCAACATATTATACCTTAAATAATTCATTCACGGAATAGAATTGGAGCCTTACCTCAAGTTGAGCCAAACCCATGGCTCTCTTTCTCTTGTTCCTCACGTTTTTCTCTCTTTTTTCCAAGTTTAGAATGCTGAAAATGAAGGTTTAGTCATAAGATGACTAATATATAACCTTCCTTAGAGGGTGACACATGGAAGACCCCTAGGGCACCACCTCATTCATGCATCCAACCCGAAGCCACCACGTGGCAGCATAGAACCCATATTAAGTAGGTCTGTCACCTACTTGGTCCAAGTAGGTGCATCACCTACTTAGTCCAAGTAGGTGCTACGTCTCCTTATTTCTCTTCTGTGGGTTTGTAATCTCGAGGAGTAGGCTTCCCGATGCTGAACTATATTTCTTAGGTTCGGAGGTTCATAGGTTAGTAGGAGGAGCCTTATGTTGTAGGACCATCACCTACTTGGACCAAGTAGGTGACACACCTACTTGTTTCAAGTAGGTGCTACTTCTCCTTATTTCTCTTCTGTGGGGTTCGTAATCTCATCTCACTTTAATAGCCTATGTGTGTCACCTACTTGGTCCAAGTAGGTGCATCACCTACTTAGTCCAAGTAGGTGCATCAACTACTTGTTTCAAGTAGGTGCTACGTCTCCTTATTTCTCTTCTATGGGTTTGTAATCTTGAGGAGTAGGCTTTCCGATGCTGAACTATATTCCTTAGGTTCGGAAGTTCATAGGTTAGTAGGAGGAGCCTTATGTCGTAGGACCATCACCTACTTGGACCAAGTAGGTGCTACATCTCCTTATTTTTCTTCCGTGGATTTATAATCTCGTCTCACTTTAAGAGCCTATGTATCCCTTGCTACTTAATCTTGATGTACTCTCTAGTAGCTTAGTTATGTAAGACATCCAAGTTGGTGGCGTACGTGAGTAAGTTGAGTCTTATGACCCATTACTTGGCCTCCAACTCCTTCTGGATTCTTATAACCCTATTTCCAATCCTCCCTATTATTGGGTTATCTCATTCTCCCCTCCTTAGGGTTGTTTGATAGCGTTATAGATTATCCGACTCATATGATAACTTCTAATAAACTTAAGAGACTTCCTAGAAACTTAAGAAGCTTAAGAAGCGTTCCTAGGTACCAAAGTATGCAGTGTAACAAATGACAATCCAAAATCTCCCCTTTTTTGTTCTATGGGATTCTACCCAGGAAAAACCAATATTCTTCCCTTGGGTAGCACAACCACCACAAGAGATGACCCCTTTATCAGTGACAATTCTGACAAAAAAATCCTCATTTGAGTCCAAACTTAGAAATAGAAGAGGTTCCACAAATGGACACATTTACAAAAATATTAGTTCCAAAAGAAGCATCCCTTCTCTTATTTCCAGAGATGGAAGAAAAGAAGTATATCTTCTTGTGTCCCCCAACGCTGGAGAATTCCATTGTAATGACCCTCCTGGTCATTTCCATTACTTTCTAATCTTTTTAATATTTAGAGCTTTCCTATAGTGATCCCAAGTAATTTATTACTTGCTGACACTGATAGTTCTGTCACCTGGTCATTCATTTGGGTTTTATGCCTATTTCCCTATTTTGGAGCTCGTGGAGTTTGAACGGTTGACTTCAGTCAAAATATGAAGAAAATGACCTCAAAATGAAATTCTAATGGTTCTTTCAGCTCTAAAATGGTCATTTTAGGCTAGCAGCATATTCGGTTAAAGTCCCGAGGCTTTCGATTCGAGTTTAAGCCATTAGGCGTTTTAGCCTTTAAGATTTAGCATAAGTTTTAGTTTGATCAACATTCTTGGTAAATGTGCTTGGATTGGATTTATGTTAGTGCGATTAGATTCGGAATATTGAGTTTGATCTAAAATGACCTTTTATGTGATACCCAGGGCTTTTGGTCTCATTTCAAGATTCTTTGTGGAATTTGGCTTAAAATGGTGCTTGGGTGTGGGTCCTACTTTTTGACAAGATGATCTCAGATGGAAATTTTGAATGTGCTTTTAAGCCTGGAACATTGAATTTATTAGGATAGCATAATTCATGAATTTTCCTCAATTTGAGAGTGTGCTAGTGCACTACTGCTGGAGCAGCGGAGATTTGTTCTCCGCTTTCTCAAAAGATTCTCCATATTCTGGGAGTGGGAGGAGTTTGTTCTCTGTATTTGTGGAGGGACAAGATTTTATTCTTCACATTCACAAGAGAAGCACCGCATTTGTGGAGAGTTGTTGGGTATGGCCTCTGCGTTCGCCGGCTTGGGCACTCCGCGTTCACGGAGGGTTAAATGCCTAGCAACTTAAAAGTCTTAAAGACCTATTTTTAGCTTATTCTCTCAATATTCAAAATGTGATTTCTCAAGCTTGGGAGCTTTGATTGAGGTGATTCAAAGTGTGGTTGGTCCAGAATTAGCGTGGCTATGTTTTGGAGTGTTCAAGAAAGTGGGGGAAGCATCGTGAAGAGGTAATTTCTGCCCGAAAGAGAGTATCCAAGCTTTATTTTTTTAGGGCTTTAATGGCGACTTTGTGCATGATTTGTTTTAGTTGAATTTCAAACACATTTTACACCCACTATTGGGGCACAAGTTCCTAGAACTATTTAGGACCTTTTAACGAATTCAATTTTGGAATTCTAGCATGGGTCCCACAATCCCATTTTAGACCCGATTTTTGGTCCATCTTTGATTAAGGCGAATTTGGTGTCAAAAAAATTATATTGACATTGTGATCAATACTTTTACAGTGTGACGATGAACGAAGGGGATTCAAAAGGTCAAAGAATCAGATTCATGGACTTTAGAGCACGCTTGATCGCCTCCGAGGTAGGTTACAACAGTCTACTTATTTTAGATTGTGCGTCATAAGATATTATTTAGAATATTTTGCATGTGAGTTAGGATTGTATGTGAAAGATTTAGTATTTTCCTTCCTTATTCTTATTTCTTGATTCCCTTGTGAGCCTTAACCTAGTTTAGTATTGTGAGACCCTTAGTTTTTGTTGGAAATTCCTAGCTTTTACCTAATTCTAGTGTTAGCCTCTCTTTGGTTGATAGTTGATGCTTTATATCACCTAGTATGTTTAGCACCTTCGGGCGTGTTTTGGTGATTCTTGTTAGTATATTTGCTTTCGATGAGTATTTCTTTGGATTGGTACCATTTTCTAGTGCGGGGATCGTGAGTTGATTTTGTTATTTTGGAGATTAACTCTTATTAGGCTTGTAGCTATAATAGGGTCCCTCTCTCTGGGATAGTTTTGGATCCTGAGATGCTTATTATCGATGTAGGATAAAGTTAGTTGTGCTTGGTTCCTTTGGTTGGTACCTTTAGGTAGATGTGGAAGTTCTTGAGTTACTCTTTTGAATGTTTTCCTTTTCACTCCTTTTCTTGCTTTAACAGAGTTGTTCCTTCTTAAATTTTATCTTGATAGAGTTTGTTAGAGTATCTTTGGGCATGAGGCCTTAGTCAAGGACCACCTAAATTCTAGGTTAGTTTCTTTGCTCTAGGAGTGAGGCACTGGTTTTATATTGTATTGTATGTGATTTGGAAGTGTTTTTTGGATGTTAATGGTGATGTGCATTTCATTGGTTTCTCATTCTCACGTGTTTTGTGGTATGATTCTAGTGCATGTATTGATGTTTACCATTATTTTTCAAGGAAATAAGGTTGTTGCCCTTTTTACTACTTAACTTATATTTTAATGGGAGTAGTACCACCTGGATCATTTTGATATACTAATTTTAGATATTCACGACGCGTTAAGGATGTACTTTTTTTTGACTTGAAATATTAGAGAGATCTAGGATGTACTCACTTTATACTTGATCGGTCGGTGATTAGTGGACTGTTGTGATGATTTTTTGGAATTTTGTATAAATATATCTGGTCATCACGATGGAAGGGATCCAAGAGGATCGAGGATATAAGACCTAGATTGGGATTAAGTAAGTATATATGGACATTCCTGAGTCTCTCATTGATTTCTCTCTATCTGTGATCAACGAAATGGGAGAAGAAAGGCACATAGGTCCTACCTCACTGGTTGGGACTGAGAGGTAGGTGTATATACCTTGGCACTATGGTACTAATTGTTTTATTGCATTAATCTCATTCATATGCATTGCCTATCACAACATAATTAGTTGTGGTGTGTGTACCTATTTATCTTATGGGGGGCGTATGGGTTTAGTTTGTGATTTTGTACCTTCTAGGCACATAGGGGATCGATAAGGTCTTGGTTGACTACTTATTTTCTTATGGTGGTACGAAGGGAGGTTATTTTGTTTGAATGCAGGTACTGCCCTTATTCCTTCCTATTTGGCTCTTGTTATGTAGGATTTGGTTTAGAATAGTCTTCCTAGCTTTTACATGCTTTTTGTGGTTATTTGTATTAGTATGTCTTTAGCTAGTTGTATCCCTTAGCAGAGTTTGGTCATGTATAAGTTGATGGGCTAGCAAATCCATGTTCGTTCCCTACTTCTTTTACCTTCTTCCTTTACTCTTTTTCAGTACTTGCAGCTTGTTCTTATAATGAGTTTTTTGTTGTTTCTTTCCTACTTATTATATATGCTCCTTCCTTACATGCCTATTATGCTTATTTTATTGTTGGAACTCAATCAGCCTATGCCTACTGAGTGCCACTTATTGGTACTCATACTATATTTCTACACCCAGTCGATCATAGTAAGGGTTCTCGTAGCTGATTTATACCTCATGCGGAGTAGGTCTTGGGAGTTGGAGAATGGGGTAAGCTTCGGGCGTTCAGAGTTGCCTATCTCTCTCTATACTAGATAGATCTGGGCTTTATTTTATTTTTAGAGACAACATATACTTATATCTTGTTTTTGTAAAAGCTTACACTTTTGACTAGAAGCTCGACTATCGATTGATACCATGTCTTAGGAGTTATTTCTATATTCATTTGGTTATCTCTCTCGCTTACTTTTTATTATTGTAATTCTTTTTTCGCAAATCAATTTTTCTGCGTGATAGCCCATTGTTTATAGCTCCCAGCTATGGGTTAGGCTTACCTATTGTTTGGTAGATACACTGACTAGTAAATGACTGATCGCATTGATTTGGTTTGCTAAGATTAGTACAATGTTATGAAGTAATTCCTGCGAGTTGGTTAGACTATAAGTGCATTGTATAAGTGAAGTCAGGCATGTGGTTTATGTTGTAGGGCTACTATATATATTTTCTATGAGTTGCTTGTATTTGTGTATCGTTTGGTTTTATGCTGTGTTATTGCTTAAGGACAAGAAATAATTCTAAGTTGAGGGTGTTTATGTGTCTCCAAAATACGACATTTACAACGGCCAAAACATATAATTATTGTAAGCTCTCAAATGTGTTTTGTTAGTTTGATATGTGTTTTTGTTTAGTTTTTACGAAATTGAAGTGTGCTTGAATTGATGAACATTTGATTGTTTTATGTGGAAATTTGTTTACATTTGTACTAAGGTGGAATGATGGTGTTGAGAAGAGAGCAAAAGGGAGGGAAAATTTCACAAGTGGTGCTCAAACACTTAGTATTGGTGAGGTTTTGTGACAACTTGAAAGGAGAAAGCGACAAATGAACCTCACCATGCCATAACATTCCATGTACTGGACACTTGGAGGTCGAAGCTACATATTTGGACTAAGGATGCATACCATGAGACCCTTCAAGGGACATGGTGCATACCACTGGTCGTGAAGAGAAGGCCTCTATTTGTGAAGGAACCATCTAGGAAAGCAGCCAAGAATTTGGCTAAGGCACAAACCAAGGAAGCACTACCATGAGTTGTGGTGCACACCACTGGTTGTAGTGGTTGCCTTGGTGGGATGTCCAGCAGTATTTGTCTAAGTACAACACCAAGAGTCTTACCATTGAACTTAAAAAGCATCACTAGTCGTGAAGATGCCCAGGCAACACATTAAAACTTTTTCTAGTTCTATTAGATTTGTTTTCCTACTTAGTTTAGAATTAGGTTTCAACTTCTATAAATACACCACTTTGTTCTAGGTTTAGGGGAAAGTTTTTCCTATTTTTTTGAAGCTACATTGCACTACTAAAAGCATTATTTTTGAGATCTTTCCATCATAAAAAACATTGTTGGACAGTAGCACAAGAACACACACCACAACTTGCTTCTTGGCTAATTTGGAATACTTAAATCAAGTTTTGATTGCTTGTTTTAATTGTTTGGTTCTTGTGTTGATTTTCTATATCTTTGTAAGTATTGTTTCATGATTTATACAAAAATTCTGGTTGCTTTACTTATAATCATGCATAGCTAATCCCACAACTAGAGTTGTGGGAACTATGACGACTTAACTACAATAGACAAACGTAGAATTGATATTTATAAATTGTTTTTGCATCTATTGTGATTTCTTTATTCAAAAGTTATTCTTAGTGAGTGCACACATTAAGAACTTTCCTGTATTCATTGCTTTTCTGGGAGGAAGATAGTGATTAAGAAAAGAATATCACAACAGAAATTCACAGAGTCTGACTTCGAAATGAGTGATAAACTTATTCTAAATTACTTGAGACTAGGAGGAGATAGTACTCTGAGATCCAGGTAGAGGGTTAGTAAAGTATACATTTTGAAATCGGGAGGAGATGAATGAGATACGCCTAAGAAATATCGGGTGGTGAATTAGATGTTACCTAACTCGATAGATTTTGCATGCAATACATTATATTGATATCATGAATATGAACTGTCTTTTAAGTTATATGTCATGGGGATCATAACCCTAGTCTAGTATTTATATTATTTACAACCTTAATCTTGTTTACTTATAATTACTTTATTGTTTGTTCTTAAATCATAATCAAAACCCCCATTTTTACTTTGTGAATCTTTATTTTTGAGAAATAGCTACTATAACTGAATAGTGATAGCTAATAGAACTGTTTCAACCTATTCCTTGTGGGTTTGACCTCGACTCTTAGTTGGGTAAAATATACTATTAACGATTGTCTATATTTCTTTCGAGAGGTATAATTGAGCATTATCAAGAGTGTCCCCTGCGTGGGACGGCTACACGGTCATCTCAGCTTGGAAAACCTCTTGGGTTTATGGCACCCCTGGTAAGAGGTGGTGCCTCGAGTATTGTAGTAAGAAAGATAGATATTCATGTCAAGGTCAGACACATTCTTTTCGTTGCTTCTATGGTAAATACTAGGTTTGAGGTCCCAGATATCTATAGTATGAATGTGATCTTGTAATTTTTCTACCTTTTGTCCGCTTATAATATGTGGATTTAGGTTTTCATATCCATACATACTTATGTGCCTTGATGACTATTTGCTATTTGTTATGAAACCTTTATTTGGCATTATATGTTTGTGTTTATCCCTCGTAGATGATTTCTTTTAGTAGTGGATTATTTTGGCATCGTATATGTAGTTGGATTAGTGGTTGAATAACTCTTTTTATCTTTGTGCATGACTGTTTTGTTTCTTTAAGCTTTTATTTTCATCTTTGGCTTTACTTGGCTTAGACGACTACGTTCGTTGCTTAGCATCATTCGGTTAGTAGGTGGTGGCTAAGTTGTGAATTCTACTCCTTCGCGTTATAGCATTGGATAGCTTTATTAGAGTTAGGAAGGTTGGAAATGGGCTTGTTTTAGAATGCTCTAAGTATAGCGATGACTTGGCCAAAATTGTTCTATGGAAGGTTTCTGTGGGATTCATGGAAGAGTTAGAGTAATACACTTATGATTGACCAGCGATTAGGTGAAAAGGGTAATTATGAAGAGAGGGTGTCTATTTTGTTGTGTATTGATTCATCAGACCAGCTTTGAGGTATTTTTTTCATTTATGGACTTTCTAGTGTTTAGCGATCATTGTTCGGGATCCCAATTATGAGTATGTTCTATATTAGTTGTGTTAGTAGTTTTGGGGGTTGAACTTTTATTGGGGTTATGTGTGGTGGCGTTCATTGGCAGCTTCTAAACTACAATCTTTATTAAAGATTGGGAATTTGCTTAGCAGACTCACTTTTAGGATAGAGTCAAAGTAATTTGTGGGATTAACGACTCTTTACTTACTTCAGGATGCGAGGTTTGTATAATTATCTTGTGGTGTTTATTGCGGTGGTTTGGTTTTATTTTGGTCACTCTAGATATGTTGATATGCTTGTTCGCTAACTACAAGCTCAGTTCTCGTTGGATTAGGATATCTTACTCAGGTTTGCACTCGAGGAGTGGATTCATGGAATCAATTTCCATCACTTTTGTCTTAGATTTTGTTATTGGTTTAGTTTTCTAGGAGTTCTGTTAGTAGTAGAATGATAGTGGAGTTGGGCTTAGTATGGTTTTCCAAATGTGGATTTGGTCGTCCCTTGGAGTAGCTTGTTCAGTTTTTCAAGGTAGCTTTCTAACTCAAGATGTAGGTTTCAAGAGTTATTGGAATTGAACTTTGGCTTGTGCCCTAGGCTGAGTTACTTATTTTGGCTTTTGCCACTCTTCGACGTTCAGGTGGTGCTTGTCTTCCTTTCATGGTTGTTGTTCACATATTTATTTGGGCATTGTTCAGATGGTGATGGGAAATGTTAATATGGTTTAGGATGGGTAGAATACCCATGATGACTAGACGGTGTTGAGTTTAGAGGATAAAGTAGAAAATTTGACTTATGAGCCAGTTAGCATCTTTTCTTATTTATTGGTCGCTAAGTTCTGTGGTATCTATGTGGTATTGTTTCATCTCAGATTAGCCAGTTGCATTCAGTTGAGTCTGGTCTAGTTGGATGGAAATCAGTATCAAATGGAAAGAATTGGTGGTTGGTTTAAGTTTTTGAGAGAAGAAGTGAATATGAGAGTTTCACTTGGCTTGGGTCCTGAGTTGGCGTCATTCATTATGAGCGGGTGTCCGAGGGTCTGGCAGAGCTTGCGGGCCTGGTACCTTTGTCTTTTTGTGACTTCAAGCATTTTTTTAGTCCATTAACTTTCGAGGACGAAAGTCCTTTTAGTAGTGGATGTTCTAATAATCCTCCCAGTCATTTCCATTGTTTTCCTATCTTTCACATTCAGAGCTTTTCTGTAGACACCCCAAGTCACTTATGACTTGCTGGAACTAACAGTTCGGTCACCTGGTCATTCGTTTAGATTTTAAACCAGTTTCCCTGTTCTAGAGCTTTGGAGTTTTGAATGGTTGAATTTTTTCAAAATTCTAGGAAAACGACTTCAAAATGGAATTTTAATGGTTCATCAGCTCCAAAATGGAATTTTAATGGTTCATCAGCTCCAAAATGGTAATTTTAGGCTAGTAGCATGTTCGGCTCGAGTCCCGATGCTTTTGATGTGAGTTTGCGTCATTAGACATTTTAGCCTTTAAGCTTTAGCCAAAGTTTGACTTTGGTCAACATTCTTGGTAAATGTGCTCGAATTGGAATTTTGTTAATACGATTAGCTCTAAAATATCGAGTTTGGTCGAGAATGACCTTTCATGTGGTTCTTGAGACTTTTGGTCTCATTTCGAGCCTCCTTGTAGATTTTGGCATAAAATGGCATTGGGTATGGGACCTATTTTTTGATAACATGACCTCAAATAGAAATTTTAAAGGCACCGTTCAGTCTAAAATGTCAAATTTAGAGGGGTAACATAGTTTGTTTACATTCACGAGGTTCTAAATGAGTTCTGGACCCTTGTTGGAACTTTTCATCAACCTAAGAGTGTGTTGGAGCAGCAGAGATTTATTCTCCGCATTCATAGAAGATTCTCTGCGTTCGCATGGAGATTTTCTACATTAGCAAGGAGATTCTACGCATTCAGAGAGAGACAAGAGTTTGTTCTCTATGTTAGCGAGAGAAGTTTCGCGTTCAAGGAAAGTTGATCTGCCCGGCCTCTACTTCGTGGGCTTTAGGGCTCTGCCTTCGTGGAGGGTTAAATGTTTGGAAACTTAAAATCCTTAAAGAACCATTTTCAACTTATTCTCTCAATATTCAAAATGTGATTTCTCATTTAAGAGAGCTCCGATTAGGGTGATTCAAAGTGTGGTTGGTCTTGAATTAGCGTGGCTAAGTGTTGGAGTGTTCAGTGTGGGTAGCCTCTTTCAGAGGCAATTCTACACGAAAGGAGTTGCCCAAGCTTTATTTTGGGGCTTTGATGGTGAATTTATGCATGATCTGTTTTAGCTCAATTTCAAGCTCAGTTTGCGCCCATTTTCGAGGCATGAGTTCCTAAAGCTATTTAGGACCTGTCACTGAGTCAATTTTGGTTTTGTTGATACAGGTCCCATAATTATGTTTTAGACTCAATTTTGGGTCCATCTCCAATTAAGAAAGAATAGGTGTCAAAATGTTCGTATTGACATCGTGATCAATATTCTGATAGCGTGACGGCAATTGGAGGTGATTCAGAAGGTCAAAGCTTCAAATTCGTGGACTTTGGAGTGAGCGTGATTGTCTTCAAGGTAGACTATGGTCTACTTGTTTTAGATTATGCTTCATAATATATTATTTAGCATATTTTGCATGTGAGTTAGGATTGCATGTGGTGGGCTTAGGAATTTCCTTCCATATCCTTAATTCTTGATTCCCGTATGAGCCTTAGGCTAGTTTAGTATTGTGAGGCCCTTAGTTTTGGTTTGAAATTCCTAGCTTTTGCCTTAGTCTAGGGTTGTTATCCTATCTTTGGTTGGCAGTTGATGCTTTATAGTACACAGTACGTTTAGCACTTTCGAGTAAGTTTTGGTGATTCTTGTTAGTATAGTTACTTCCAATGAGTATTTCCTTAGATTAGTACCCTTTTCAAGGGCATGGATGAAGAGGACGTTTGGGTATTTTTGAGATTCACGCTTCTTAGGCTTGAAGCTTTAATAGGGTCCCTCTCTTTGGGCTAGTTTTGGATCCTTCGATGCTTATTAATCATTGTAGGATGGAGTTAGCTGTGCATTGTTCCTTTGTTTTGTATTTTTAGGTAGATGTGGAGGTTCTTGAGTTACTCTTTGGAATGTTGTTTCCTTTTCACTCTTATCGTTACTTGAATAGAGTTGTTCCTCCTTATATTTTATCTTAATGAAGTTTGTCGGAGTATCTTTAGGCCCGAGGCCTTGGTCGAGGACTTGCTGGATTCTAGGTTAGTTTATATTATCTAGAAGTAAGGTACTTGCTACTTTATATGGTATTGTATGTGATTTGGATATGTTATTTGGATGTTGGTGGTGATATGTAATGCATTCGTTGCTCATTCTTATTTGTTTTGCGGTATGATCTTGGTGCATGCATTGGTTTTAACCATTATTTTTTGAGGAAATAGGGTTGTTGCCCTTTTTACTTCTAAGCTTATCTTTTAATGGGGGTTGTACCACTTGGATCATTTTGATATATTGATTTTAGATATTTACGAGGCTTCGAGGATGTACTTCTTTTCTACTTAAAATATTAGAGGCATCTGGGATGTACTCATTTTTTACTTAATTGGTCAGGGATAAGTGGATTGTTGTGATGATTTTCTGGCTTTTTGTATACATATATATGGTCATCACGATGAAAGGGATCTAAGAGGATTGAGGATATAAGACTTGGATCAGAACCAAACAGGTATATACGGACGTTCCCAAGTTCCTAATGGATTCCTCTCTACTTGTGATCCACGGAACAGGAGAAGAAAGGCACATGGGTCCTACCTCGCTGGTCGGGACTAAGGGGTAGGTGTATATACCTTGCAACTTTGGCACTATGGTACTACTGGTTTTATTGCATTACTCTCATTCATACGTATTGTCTATCACTATCATAATTGGTTGTGGTGTGTACTTATTGGTCTTATGGGGGGTTGTACGGATTTAGTTTGTCATTTTGTACCTTCTGGGTACATAAGGGCTCGGTAAGGTCTTGGTTGACCACTTGTTTACTTATGGTAGTATGAAGGGTGGTTCTTTTGTCTGATGGTAGGTACTTCCCTTGTTCCTTGCTATTTGACTCTTTTTATGTAGGGTTTATTTTATAATAGTCTTCTCAGCTTTTACATGTTGTTTTTGGTTATTTCTATTAGTATGTCTTTGGCTAGTTCTCTCCCTTAGCAAAGTTTGGTCGTGTGTAGGTTGGTGCTAGATAATAGTGTTCTTAGATTTTACGTGTTGTTTGTGGTTATTTCTATTAGTATGTCTTTGGCTAGTTCCCTCCCTTAGAAGAGTTTGGTTGTGTGTAGGTTGATAGGCTAGCACCTATAGGTTCGTTGCTTACTTCTTTTACCTGCTTCCTTTACTCTCTTTCAATGCTTGTAGCTTGTTCTAATTATGAGTTTCTTGTAGTGTCTTTATTACTTATGATATATGCTCTTTTCTTACATGCCTATTATGTTTGTATCCTTGGAGCTCAGTCGTTCTATGCCTACTGAGTTCCACTTGTTGCGACTCACACTACACTTCTGCACCTATAGATCATAGTATGGGTTCTCGTTGATGAGTTGAACCTTGTGCGGAGCCACTCTTGGGATTCGGAGACTAGGTGATCTCTTGGCATTCGGAATTGCCTATCTCTCTCTATACTGGATAAGACTAGTCTTTATTTTATTTTTGGAGACAACCTATACTTATATTTTGTTTTTATAAGAGCTTGTACTCTTTTTTTGACTAGAAGTTGGACTACCGACGGATACCAAGCCTTGGGGTTATTTCTGTATTCATTTGGCTATCTCTTTCCCTTAGTTTGATTATTTTATTCTTTTTCCACAAATAGTTTCTTCTGTATGATAGCTCGTTGTTTATGGATCTGAGCTATGGATTAGGCTTACTTACTGGAATGATAAAGTAGGTGTCATCATGACCTGAGAAATAGGTCATGACATCCATAGGCATTCCTCTACCAACCAGCAGTTAACATTCTTAAATAACAGGTTAAACAATAAAATATTAAGTTCCCATAAACCAAATCTTTAACAAAAATAATTTCAAAACTAATCCCTTAGAAAGTGAAAGTCGTGTACTAAAATTCTAAAATGTCAAAAAACGAGGACTGCAACCCCAAACAAGAAACATAAATCTAACATGTCTAAACAGTCTGTGTCCAAATAGATAGACTAGGAACTAAAAAAGAATTCATGGCAGCACAGAATAAGTAGCTCACCCTTGGATTCAGATAACGGAGGTCTCGTAGTTGAGATCGTGAAGCAATTGCCTGAATGTGCCATATACTCAACAAAGAAAGAGTAAATGAAGTATCAATACACAACCTACAGTGTACGAGTAGAATCATTGGCAAGTTCCAAAGATATGAATACAGACAAGTAACTATAGCATAGTAGCACGGGACAACAAACGTATAAAACAAATTATAAACCAAGTCAGGTCAGTAATACAATCATACTCCCACTCACCCATAGTCACCTATTTTGACTTAACCTTTGAATGCAAAATATCCCAATTATCACATAAATATATACCCGATACACTCAAGGAACCATCACACATGTAAGCATTCATACATGTACACAACCAAACATGTACTAGGCGTAGTACCCAAGCCAATTGATAATTTGTATCAGGCGTGGTATCTGAGATAGCTAAGAGATTCTTATACTACGCATGATACTTGATCCAATCAATAATATGTACCAAACATGGTGTCCGAGCCAACCAGCAATCTCAAACATCACACACAATCACACATATAATGAAATAACCACACTTCTAAAGCCATAAGCAAATTAAATAAGTTAATTGCATGATTGACAACAAGATATTATTTCACATTCATTCCTTATATTTTTTCCAACATGCATTATACAAGTAATACTATAAAATAGTTAGCATGCACACATTATAGAATATGGAAAATAAACAACCATCATCTACCTCCAATCAAGCCTTCGAGGTCTATTGAACCTAAGTCTTCCCCTTATTTGAATCCTAGCTTGTTCTTGGTCTAAAAATAACCCAACATACAAATCAATGACAAAATGCCCTAAATATTTCCATATTACAACTTAATCCTAAACCCCAAGACAAACTCATGATCTTCCCACTCAATCCAGGGCTTTCCCACCATTAATTCTCCTAGAACTACTGATTTCATGGTTATATAGTGAATTGTGATAAATAAAGCAAGAATAATCATTCTTAAGAACAACTTAAGGTATTACACCTAAAAATCTTCATTAATTCTGGATCTTCCTACCTTAGGATGAACCCAAACCCTCCCCGAAGACCACAATACTTCCTTTAAGGCCTAAAAATCAAGGTATCGAATTAGGAGAGTGATTTTCTTACATTTACAGATGTTTTTGATAGATAGTTGTAATGACCTTGAGGGTCATTTTTAGAAATTTTCGCAAAATTACCATTTTACACCTATCGTTAGTGCCCCAAGTGTTATTTGATCTGTTTGTGTGGTTGGATGTGTTAAAGTCTTTATAGTTTGTGAATTGGGTTAGTTCTTGAGTATTATAGAGTTAAGTTTCTACAAAGTGGTATTCTATACCAATTGGAGCTACGGGTCTTGAAATAAAATTTCATCAGCTCCATTAGCTCTAGAATGTGGAAATTGGTCTAGGGGAGTAGTCGGAATCAGATTTGGAGTTGATATGTGAATTTGGGGTCTGATGTTTGAAAGTTAGTCTTAAAAGAGCTAAGTTTGAATTTGGTCAACAAATCAAGTTCAGAGGCTTGAATTGGATTTCCGATAATTCCAATGGTTTTAGGGGGTGATTCTAACTCTATAAATGTCTTGTTGTAATTTTTAGAGGTTCCGAGGATATTTTGGGTGTTTCAAGTGACAAAACTAGTTTAGTTACGACTTAATGGATATCGGGTCAAGGAAATCTCAAATTCAAATTCTAAAGGTTCCATTGAGTCCGTAACGTCAAATTTACAAAGAGTCATATAAGGTTTGTGTATATGGGATTCTGAACGAATACCGAGGGTCCAATCGGAGACTAGCGAAATATTCCAAAGTTACTGATATCTTTCACTAATCCACTCTTCTCTGCATTCGCGGAGTGATGTTTGGCATTTACATAGGGATCCCAGCCTCTTCTCCATGTTCATGGAGTGTGTTCGCATTCGCAAAGTACAACATTTACCTTGTCTATATTCATGGAGTGGTTCCACGTTCGTGGAGGGTCTTTTCATCAAGTTCTGCATTTGCAGAGTTAACTGTCCGCGTTCGTGGAAAATAAATTTCACCTAAACAGTGAAATATCATGGGAAACCCCATTTTTGGATTTCTTGAGCTCGGTGGAGCGATTTTTGAGAGAGTTCTTTGATAAATTCCATGGGGTAAGTAATATTTTACTAAAATCTTTCATATTTCATCATTTATATCATGATTTTACCTCTTAATTTTTAAATTCAAACCCCCAATTCCTTATTTTCTTCCTAACCCAAATTTAAGGAAAATGGTGATTTTTAACTCATTTTGAATTCTCTTTTTATGTATTTTTCAACCATGACTTCTATATTACTAGTAGAATATAATTTTCCAAGAAATTTCTAGATTTGACCATTTTCAAAATTAATCAATTTTTGGACTAATTTACCCCCAATTTTGAAATCTATCAATATGGTTGTCATTGGACTCCTTATAACACGTATGTTTCATTTTTGATAGTGGGTTGTCATTTCGGGCATTGAATTCCAAGGTTGTTCATCCGATAGAGCATTCGACTACGGTTATGGCAATTAAGGTAGGTTTGGCTATTCTTCTTAGGGCTGAGTGGGGGTGATTAGTAAAATTCTATGTTGTAAACATTGGGATGGGGTCATAGTGTAGTTTGAGATTGATAATTTATATTGTAATGCCCGTGTGAGGATTATATGTGTTTTATAGCCCGTGTGGGGGCCTGATGTGATACTTTATTCATGATTGACACTGTCTAATCCATGATTTGACTGAGTTAGAGATGTGAAGAAGTTATTTGACTTATAATGCCACATAAGCGGTTGAGCTGGGAGTTTTGAGCATGCCTAAGTGTTGAAGTATTGTATAGAAAGGGGTGGACACTTAATTTGAGGTATTTTGTTCCCAATACTGTCTATTGAGTGTGAACATCATGTTTAGGTTAGGTTTTGAGAACGTTAAACCTTGTACTACATGTTGAGTTGAATATTAACTCTGTGCTTTATATGTTTTCAATGCATTCATCCCCATTCATATAATCATTGATTATTGGGAAGTTGAGAATTATGGAAATTCTTTTTGAAAAGAAAATGTGACATCTTTTGTATCCTTGACCAAGAGATAGGTAGCAAGCGAATGATACATATCATGAGTCCTTGGCCACAAACTGGGTGGTGAGGTAGTTGATATATTGAGATTGTAATAAGGTATATGGTCTGTAAGATCCCCATGGATCCTTATTGGTAGCACAGCTTGGCATATGTATACGACAGGTTGTGCTACAGCCTTGATCCCACTATACCATCATATCATTATATCATCATAAGGATTTTCATTGCATTGCTACTTGTGATATTGTCATGACCCAAGCCTAAGGCCTAGATGTGACACGGCGAATATGACACCCGAAGGTACCTCACCCAAGCCTCTTAGCATTCATTAAGCATTACATTGATAATGATATACGAATTAGCAGAAACATAAGAGATATAGGGACTAAGGAGCTTCACATTAATAAGATTCAAAGACAATATAACACTCTTTACTATGTCCAACTGTACCTTCTACATTAAAGACTTAGTGGGGCTAAGATATGTCCATATCTCACCCTCAAGATTTAGTCAAAGATACTGAAGATAACTTAAATTTCTAAACATCATAATAAACTAGAAGGAATAAGAGTGTTGTTCCCAGAACATGGGAACTCACCACTAGTAGTAGCCTTCAACAAACAATCTAGCCATGGGAGGAGAGTTTGGAGCAACTCCGGTCCCTACATGGTGATATCATGTAGGAAAAAGTAAGTGTTAGTACTTTAAATATACTAAGTATATGAGTATTTTATGCAATGAGGAACATAAAAGAGAGACATATATAAGCAATATGCATAAGTGAATGCATGCATGAGATATCATCATATGAAACCTTAAATCATTCATTTTGTGGGGAACTGACCTTAACCGATATTTAAGATCATGCAAGTTATTACATGGAATACAACATATCCCCCTATGTTGGCACATGGAGACTACTTGCCAGGTAGAACTCCGATCAACTTTAAATATTCTTTAACTTTAACTTTAACATTCGATGGCTACAAAGGCCTAGCCGACAAGGGATCCTATGGTGGCACATAGTTAATGAAACATGAGACTTTACTTAAGAACACCTTCGTTCGAGTCCCCATCTACATGCTACATTCGGTGCTAGGTCAAGTCCCACGGAATAACATTTTAATATCAATATAGCATAAGAATTGTATAACATTAACATTAAAACATCAATCGGGGGAATGGCTTATTAAAACCTTTCATTTTATTCAATGCGAGAATTGTCCTTTCACATTGAAACCTTATTTTGGCTAATAAGACTTTTCCGCAATCATTCATTTCAGAAACACTCCCTGTCATAAGCATTTACTTCATAACATTCATTGGAGTAAAACTTCATTTCAACTTTGTTTTATCATAAGAAACTAAGTGGGTTCATTTCGAAAAAACCATTCAAAGACTTTAAAGAATTTTTGCATGCATGAGAGTAATGGAAATGCATAAAATACACCTTCTTAAAATAACCCACCCTATATGTCTTAAAACTTCTTTTAAAACTTCATATATGCACTTCAATAAGATCATAACTTCATGAAATCGAGAGTCAATATACATCAATATATCTAAGGAAACTTCAAATATATCATAATCTATGCATTTAAAGTCATCATATAAAAACCCATAAGATTTCATTATTTAAAATTGAGAAGCTAGTTTGATAAAACATTTGGTCTCCATAGGTGAAAAGACCCATGAATGAAAATCCACATACCTTGGGGGAAACGAAATCACTAAGAACACTTGAGGAAGAAAGGAGACTTGAATGCCTTAAACTTGGAAACCCTAGCCTTGCCTTGAGGTTCTTAAGAGAGTTTGGGAACATAGAATTTGAGAGATTTAAGTCTAAGGGTGAAGAATGAGGTCTTGGAAGGGTTTAGGATCTTTAGATATGATAATTCAGTCCTTAAAACGATGCCGTTTTGATTTAAAACATAGGAAAATAATACAATGCCCCTTTAAAAATCTGGCCTGAACTGGACTTCACAAGGGACTTTCACGGTCCGTTATGTACACCACAGATCATGGTGGGGTCCTGTAGTAAAAGACTTAGGAAAATTCGGTAAAAGGACTTGCAGGGTAATCTCTAAAGTTTCTTTATGGATATTTTGACGGTCCGTGAATGCATCACGGCCCGTGGTGGTCGTCTATGGACCTGCCTTGGGAAAATTCCTGAGGGTCTTTAAGAGGGCTCACCACAGAGGTCTTCACGTCCTATGATGCTCACCACGATTCGTGGTCCTCCATTGTGGTTCATCCTCTGCATACTAAGCCTCTGAATCTATACTATGGTTGCACACCATAATCCGTGGTTCTTTTCACGGTCCATGAAGGCTTTTGTGGTCAGCTTCTGGTGCCAGTTTTCTACAACTTTCTGAGATTTCTTCTTTAGTTCCTTGGTTTAGGACCTTTCACATTTCCTAGGTCTTACAATATCTCCCCCTTGGGAACATTCATCCTCGAATGAGAATTATTGATATAAAAAAGGTCATGGCATGAGGACTAGCAACCCAACATATATACAATGACACTTAAGATGCATCAAACATGAAATCCTTAAACTTGAGCTTAAAACATAACCTCAAAATTCAACTCCATGAATATGCATGCACATGATGAATTGGAAAAACTGAAACATAAGTCTTAAACATTTGAACATTTCATCATATTCGCTTCCGCTTCCCATGTAGCACTTTTGACTTGTTAATTCCTCCAAAGGACTTTAATGGGGGCAACTTCTTTGTTTCTCAACCTTTTGACTTACCGGTCCAAAATTTCAACCAAGACTTTTTCATATGTCAAATTATCCTCAATATTCACTACTTCCAAAGGCACAATGGAATTAGGGTCTCCCACACATTTTCTCAACATTGACATATGTAACACCAGGTGAATCATGGTCATTTTCGAAGGTAATTCCAACTCATATGCAATTTTTCCAACCCGCTTTAGGATTTTATAAGGCCCTGCATACCTAGGGCTCAATTTCCCTTTCTTACCAAACAGAACCACACTCTTCATGGGAGAAACCTTCAAAGACACCCAATCATCTACATTAAATTCAAGATCCCTTCTTCTAGTGTCAGAATATTACTTTTGACGACTTTGAGCCATCTTCAACCTTTCTCTAATGATATTCACCTTTTCTAATGCATCAATCACCAAATCGGGACCTAAAAAGGTCATCTCACCTACTTTAAACCAACCAACTGGGGATCTACATCATTTCCCATACAAAAACTTAAACGGTGCCATTCTAATACTTGAGTGGTAACTATTATTATAGGAAAACTCAATGAGCAATAGGTAATCATCCCAACTACCTTTTAACTATAACACACAAGCCCTTAACATGTCCTCTAGGGTTTGAATTGTCCTTTGGACTTACCCATCAATTTGAGGATGGAATGCGGTGCTTAACTTTACTTTAGTACCGAGGCCCTTTTGAAATGATCTCCAAAAGTGAGAGGTGAATTGAGTACCACAATCAAAAATGATTGACAATGGCACACCATCCAATCTCACCAACTCCCAAATAAACAATTTTGCATAATCTTCGGCCCTATAGGAAGTCTTAATTGGTAGGAAGTGAGTTGACTTAGTCATTCTATCAATAATACCCTAAATAGAATCATGTCGCTTCCGAGTGTGAGGAAAACCCACTACAAAATCCATATTCACATCTTCCTATTTCTAAGTACGGATTTAAATATCTTGGGCTAGATCACCCGACCTTTGATGTTCTGCTTTCACTTTTTGACAATTTGGACATTCAAACACGAACCTTGCTATGTCCTTGTTTATGCCACCCCACCAATACAACTCTTTTAAGTCTCGATATATTTTTGTCGAACCGAGGTGAATAGAGTATGCAGAATTATTTGCCTCCATCAAGATTTGACTCCTTAGGCCATCCACATCTAGAACACATAACCAACCTTGGTAATATAACACTCCATCTCCCCCTTGTGAAAATACCTCTACCTTCTTTTGCTTCACCAACTTCTTTAACTCAATAAGTTTTAGGTCAAGGTCTTTTTTCGACTTGACATCCACTACCAAAGAGGGTTGGGACCCATTTTGGAAAACCATACCACCATTATCGGTACCCCGCAACTACCCCTAATCTAGCCAACCGATGAACATCTTTCACTGACTCCCTCTTTCCTTCATCAACATGGGCCACACTCCCTATAGACACTCTACTAAGTGCATTTGCAACCTCATTGGCTTTACCTGGATGATAATGCATACTCATATCATAGTCCTTGAGGAGCTATAGCCACCTTCTTGGTCTTAGATTGAGGTTTTTATGGGTGAACACATATTGAAGGCTTTTATGATCGGTATACATATCTACAAGTATCCCATAGAGGTAGCGCTGCCAAATTTTCAAAGCAAAAACCATGGCCACCAACTCAAGATCATGGGTAGGCTAGTTAAGCTCATGCATTTTTAATTGACAAGAAGCATAGGCTATGACCTTACCATTTTGCATTAAGAAATAACCAAAACCAATCTTTGAAGCATCACACTAAATGACAAACCCTTTTAATCCTTCTAGTGAAGTCAAAATAGGAGCAGAGGTAAGTTGATCTTTCAATGTTTGGAAACTCCTTTCACACTCATCCATCCATATGAATTTCACATTCTTTTGAGTCAAATTTGTCATAGGAGATGATGGGAAAAAAACCTTCAATGAATCTTCTACAGTAACCAGCTAGACCCAAGAAGCTCCTAACGTCCGAAGGAGACAATGGTCTAGGCCAATTTTTGATAGACTCTATTTTCTTAGAATCAACCTTAATCTCTTCGCAGAACACTATGTGACCAAGAAAGGTCACCTCCTTCAACAAAAACTCAACACTTGCTAAATTTTGCAAATAAATGGCTATCCCTTAATGTTTGGAGCACAAATCCCAAATGATCCTTCTATTCGTCCTCACTTTAAGAGTAGATGAAGACGTTATCAATGAATACCACAATGAAAGTATCAAAGTAGGGTTTGAACACCCTATTCATTAGGTCCATGAACACCGCTAGCACATTCGTTAACCCAAAAATCATTACCACAAGCTCGAAGTGACTATACCTTATCCAGAATGTCGTCTTGGGAATGTCACACTCTCTCACCCTTAGTTGGTGATAGTCGGACCGAAGGTCGATCTTGGAAAAGTGACTTGCCCCATGTAATTTATCAAACAAGTCGTCTATCCTAAGGAGTGGATACTTTTTCTTAATAGTTACCTTATTCAATTGTCGGTAGTTAATGCACATTTGAAGCGACCCATTCTTCTTTCTTACAAAGAGAACAGGAGCACCCCATGGAGAAATACTAGGCTTTATGATCCCTTTTTCTAGTAAGTCCTTCAATTTTTCCTTCAACTCTTTTAATTCCACTAGGTCCATTCATTAAGAAGGGATAGAGATAGGTTGGGTATCGAGGAGAAGATCAATACCAAATCAACTTCTCTTTTGGGAGGGACACCGGAAAGGTCATCAAGAAAGATATCCAGAAACTCATTGACTATGGGGACTGACTTAGGTGGAGGACATTTGGAGTCAACATCCCTAACCCTCACAATGTGGTAAATACCACCTTTAGCAATCAATTTTCGAGCCTTAAGAAAAGAAATGAATCTACCCTTCACCATCGAATCATGACCCTCTCATTCAAGAATGGACTCATTTGGAAATGAAAACTTGAATCGATGAGTCCTACAATCTATGAAAGCATAAGATGAATGTAACCAATACATCCTAAGGATGACATCAAAATCTACATTTCAAGCTCTATAAGATCACAAGGAACGACTTTATGCAAGACGAACATGGGACAACCCCTATAGATCTTTCCATCCACAATTGACTCACCCACGGGGGTAGACACCAAATAAGTCTTTACTAATATTTCGGGTAATAAATCAAACCTATTCGCTAATAATGGAGTAATAAATAAACAAGTTTGCACTTGGGTCTAACAATGCATATACATCAGAAGTAAAGATCCTTAATATACTGGTAACAACATTTGGTGTTTCCTCAACGTGTTTCCTCAACCTATTATCTTCCATGCAGAGCATAGAAATGGTTGGTGTGTTGACCACCTCCTTGAGGTTGTTGTCCATAAGAAACTTGGACTCGATGCCTATTACCACCACCACCTCTACAATCCTTATCATGATGACCCAATTTTCCACACTTGAAGTATGTATTTGATCACATCAAACACTCTCCTTTGTGGGTCCTCCCATACTTCTTACATGGGGAAAATCTTGGGCGCCAATATTCTCCCTTGGGACCATTTGGTTGGGACCTTTTTCCTTATTCAACTTGGGAGGAGGAGTATTGGTGGAACCTTGTCCCATAAATTATTGCCTACATTGACCTTTGTCATTGCTAACATAACCATACCTTTGAGGGTTGGACCCTCCACCATCTACTATAGAGTTCTTGAACCCTCTATACCTCTCCCTCAACTTCTCATCTTCGATTTGTTCGGCATAATCATTAACTAAGAGATGTCCATCTCCTTGACCAATATGGACATTTTGCACTCCTTAGACACCAAGCTTGATAAACTGAAAATAAACTTACTCATTCTTGCCCCGGGTTCGTAGACCATAAAGGGAGCATACTTGGATAGTTTTGTTAACTTAAGGTCATACTCCCTCACACTCATACTCCCTTAATGGAGGTTGATAAACTCTTGGATTTTGTCCTTCCTACGCTCTAATGAGAAGAAATGGTCTAGGAAGGCACTTTTGAACTCTTCTTATTCTATCAGTCCTTTTTCTTTATTCCTTTCAACAATCTATTGCTCATACCACACCCGAGCCATGCCTTTTAGTTGGTAAGTCATTAGTTCAACCTTTTCATTCGGTGGCACACCCATGATAGACACAATTAGGTACACCTCATCGATAAAATCCATAAGGTCCTCACTTAGCTTAGAACCATTGAACTCGGGTGGATGATGTTACACCCCATACTTTTGTACCTTGAAAGACTTTTGTATCTTGAGAGGTTTTTGAGTTTCATGGAAGGTTCTCAAGCTTCTTAAGTTTCTTGAACCTCTTAAGCTTCTTAAGTTTTTATTTAAGCTTCTTAAGTTTCTTGAAAGGATCATAAGCTTCTTATTAGTTATTATGTAAGCCGTATAATCTATGACTCTATCAAACAACTCTAAGGAAGGGAGAATGTGTCACCCCATAGAAGGGAAGATGGGAAATATGGTTATGAGAATTCGGAAGGAATTGGAGGCCAAGTAATGAGTCATAAGACTCGACTTACTTATGTAAGCTACCAATTTGAAAATCTTACATACTTAAGCTACTTGAGTACATACCAAGGTTACGTAGTAAGGATTACATAGGTTCGTAAAGTAAGACGAGATTACAAACACACAAGGAGGAAAATAAAATGACACATGGCAGCCCATAAGAGAGTGCCACATGGAAGCATGAGGTAGTGACACATGGCAGCAGCTGCAACAAGGGGGTGGGCCCCCACATGCCATGTGGCAGCCCTTAAGTGGAGGGGTCATGCATTGGCCCTATAAGGGCTTGACATGTGTCACCACTTAAGATGGACTATATATAGATGTGTTTGAAGACTTTTAAGTCATCCTTATCCTTTAAGTTTCTTTTTATCCAAAATATTCAAGAAAAGTCTAGAAGAAAAGAGAAGAGAAACTTGAGCTAGAGAGAAGAGAGAGCTTCGGTTTTGGAGGAGAAAAAAGGTAAGTCTCCGATTTCATTCTGCGAATTAATTACCTAGAGTGCACCATAATGATATGAAGGTGTTATTAATGAAAATTTATGGTTTGGAGCATCCCAAAACGTTATCAAACAGCCATGAAGTTTTAGGCATGCTAAAGGGACTTACGAGGGAAGTTTTGGCGAGTTTCGGATAAGGTAAGGCTTTTCCTTTCAAATTGAAGTTTATGATGTTGGTATGGGGTATATTACATGTATGAAATGAGTCAGGATGTGGAATAATTGCATAAGGATGCTTGAAGTTAGAAACAAACTAAATTGATGTCGCTAGCATTAAATCAAAGTCGAGTAGTGGATTATCATTGTGGTGTTGTGGGTGAAACTGGTTGGGTTGCATGTTGTAGGGCTTTAAAGTGTTTTGAAGGGTCTGGGTTCTTCTGTTTGTATACACACGACCCTCCATTTGGTATGATAAAATATTTTGCAAAACAAAGATTAAAAACTCTATTTTTGTATCGTAGTTTGGAGCTAGTTGTTTGGAGCTTGCATTGTGTAAGGTTGAAGTGATTTACTTGTAAATATGCTTCTGGTTTTTGTTTTTGGTATGGTTTTTGATATTGTGTCCGAGTTAAAATCTCGAGGATGTCGAAGTTATGGGGGAGATATTGCCCGATTTTCGGTAGGTTCGGAACTAGTAACAAACTAGTCGAGGGTAATGGATAAGGAAATAACTCCTATGAGTACTTGGGTGTAGATTTGGAAATTGGAAAGTGAAAGTTCATTAACCTTAGTATTACTTTCATGTTAAATAGGTTCAAGAGATGATGAGGCAAATGTGTAAGAGTAATCCATAAGAGGTATGTGAAGTTATCCTTCTTTTTTTTGGCATATCTTAGCCTTAAGTGATTGATATACGAAATATGGGGATAATTCCATTCATAGAACTCCAAGTATGACTCATAAGTCTTATTCACTTCTGGATGGTAGAATTCCTATACTAGTTGAGTTATTGCCTCTCAAGGCTTCTATATGATGGAGAGTAGTAAGTATATGAAGTTATCTACTTTCTCTTGGCATGTTTTGGCATAAGTACATAAAGCTACCCATCTTTCCTCTTGATATGTCTTTAACATAAGTGTGGTGCTAGGATGGTAAGGTAATGCAATAAGAAGGTTATGATACCAAGCCCATGACGGGCCGGTTACAATATATGTAAATGATGACTCCTTGAGGAAAAGTAGAGACTACGTAAAGCTTATTCTCTCTTTCTTTGGCATATCCTAATTGTAAGTAAAATGTGATACGAGCTCTGGGGTAACTCCACTCTTAAGTCCTAAATGTAATTCTTATCTCTTATTCACTTTTGAATGTCAAACTCTTATAGTAGGTTGAACTATTTTCCTTGAACTCCATAGGTTGAGAGGTATTGGATACATAAGCTCCTAGTCCTAAGGACAATGTGACGATGGGTATCCCTGATTCTATGAACTTTTAGTATACTTTAGTACATGTTTAGGGTCCTCGAGATCCTAAGTGGTATAGGACTTAATGGTATTTAGAAGTCACTTGATATGGCTACACTACTATTCTGGTCCTCAGACGATAGCTTAATCTTCTTACATTGTCGAGTCTCTGATAATGATTTAGATTGTATATGGTTACTCACTACCTTACTTGTGTATACTGTAATACATCTTTTACCGAGTCCCATAAAAGGCCGGGTATAATATATAATATACGGATTGGGACGAACGTTCCTTGGCATTACTATATAATATACGGATCGGGCCGAACATTCCTCGGCATTACTATATAATATACGGATCCGGCCGAACGTTCCTCGGCATTATTATATAATATATGAATCGGGCCAAACGTTCCTCAGCATTACTATATAATATATGGATCAAGCTAAATGTTTCTTGGCATTACTATATAATATACGGATTGGGCCGAACGTTCCTCCATATTACTGTATGATATGTAGATCAGACCAAACATTCCTTGGTATTACTATATGATATATGGATCGGACCAAACGTTCCTCATCATTACTATATGTTATATGGATCGGACTGTATATTCCTTGGCATTATTATATGAGATAGCACTAATAGTATATAGATGCTTATGATAATAGAGTGATGTAGTCATTACACTAAGTCCCCGAACGGGACGGGTACAGTACATGATGATATTATTTATGACCTTATGTTATAAGCTACAGGTACAGTAAATAATTAGATGTCACACTTGCCCCTACATCCCTATGCCAACTGTAATTTCCTTATGATGCCTATGTTTTACATACTCAGTACATTTGTTATACTAACCCCCTTTTTCTCGGGGGGGAGGGGGGTCTGCGTTCATACCCGCAGGTACAGATGCATACTTTGGGGATCCATCAGCACAGGAGTTCCACTCAGTAGTTCAAAAGTGCTCCATAATGCCAGAGCCTAGTTTTGGTATTAACCCTCGATATAGATATTTATTTGTTCACGGGCACGGCAGGGGCCTTGTCCTGCCTTATGTTACTGCTCTTACTCTTAGAGGTCTGTGAACATGTATGTGGGTTGTGTATATGTATATATGTACAGTTGTGCTGATATGCTATGATAGCCTCGTCGGCTTAAATATTATCTTGCATGTTGTCACACTATGACTCAAATAGGAGATAAGTTTACTTATGGTTAGTAAGGGTATACACGAGTGTCCAGTTCAGGTATCCGTCGTGGCCTACTGAGTTGGGTCATGATAGATTCATCCTTTTAAAATCCCAAATCCAAGAGGATGGATTTTGCACTTGAGGAGGAAAGACACCTTGATTCCCTTGGTGGGCAATAGCTTGAGCCAATAATGTGATGATATTGCAGAACTCGGCATGAGTTACCATTTCTTTGTGATGTGGGATATCCCGAACTAGAAGATCTTGGTCCTCATCATCATCCCTTGATCACGGAGGTGCTCTTCCATGAGGAATTATCTAGAGAACATAAAATTGGTCATTAGTTAGAGGAAAACTTAGGACACTCTCTAGAGTACGACATGAATTGAAAGAAGTGAAGACTTTTCTAAACGTCTCAAAGTCTCCTATTCATAGTTGTGGAATGCTTCAAAACCATGAAAAAGACCCTATTGGGCGCAGTATGTTGGACTCCTAAGACTATTTCAAGACCACATGCTCTGATACCAAGTTTGTCACAACCCAAGTCTAGAGCCTAGATGTGAGACGGTGAATTAGACACCCGGAGGTAACTCACCCAAGCCTCTTATCATTCATTAAGCATTTCATTGGTAAAGATATATAAATTAACGGAAACATAGGAGATATAGGGACTGAGGGGTTTCACATTAATAAAAGTCAAAGACAACATAACACCTTTACTATGTTCAATCATACCTTCTACATTAAAGACTTGATGGAGGCTAAGACATGTGTGTAACTCACCCTCAAGATTTAGTCAAAGATACTGAAGATAATTCAAATGTCTAAACATCATAATAAACTAGAAGGAATAAGAGACTGATTCTTGGAACATGGTACTCACCACTAGTAGTAGCCTTCAATGAACAATTTAACCACGGGGAGGAGAGTTTGGAGCGGTGCAGGTCCCTACTTGGTGATATCATGTATGCACAAGTATGCGTTAGTACTTTGAATATACTAAGTATGTGAGTATGCTATACAATGTGAAACATAAGAGAGAGGCATGTATAAGCAATATGAGTAAGTGAATGCATGCATGAGACATCATCATATGAAACCTTAAATCATTTATTTTGTGGGGAAGTGACCCTAACCGACATTTAAGAGCATACAAGCTATTACATGGAATCCAACCTATCCCCCTACGTTGACACGGGGAGACTACTTGCTAGGTAGAACTCTGATCAACTTTAGATATTCTTTAACTTTAACTTTAACATTTGATGGCTACAATGGCCTAGCCGACAAGGACTCTTGTGGTGGCACATAGTTAATGCAATATTAGACTTTACTTAAGAACTCCTTCAGTCTAGTCCCCATATACATGCTACATTAGGTTCTAGGTCAAATCTCATGGAATAACGTTTGAACATCAATATAGCATAAGCATTGTATAACTTTAACATTAAAACATCAATCTGTGGAATTGCTCATTAAATCTTTTCATTTGATTCAATGCAAGAATTGTCCTTTCATATTGAAACCTTACTTTATCTAATAAGACCTTTCCTCAATTATTCATTTCATAAAGACTCCCTTTCATAAGAATTTACTTCATAACATTCATTGGAATCAAACTTCATTTCAACTTTGCTTTATCATAAGAAACTAGGTGGGTTCATTTTGTAAAACCCTTTCAATGACTTTAAAGAATTCTTGCATGCATGAGAGTAATGGAAATGCATAAAATACATCTTTTTAACAAAACCTGCCATATATGTCTTAAAACATTAAAGTTACCATATAAAAACACATAAAATTTCATTATTTAAAATTGAAAAGCTAGTTTGAGAAAATATTTGGGCTCCATGGGTGAAAAGACCAATGAATGAAAACCCACATACCTTGGAGGAAACGAAATCCCTAATAAAGGATACTTGAATGCCTTGAACATGCCTTGAGGTTCTTGAGAGAGTTTAGGAAGAGATAATTTGAGAGCTTTACTTCTAAGGGTGAAGAAAGGGTCTTTTGATAAGAGAATTTAGTCCTCAAAATGACACCATTTTGATTTAAAATATAGGAAAAGACTAGAATACCCCTTTAGAAATCTGGCGGGAGTTGGACTTCATGGGGGACCTTCACAGTTCGTTATGTGCACCATGGACTATGGTGGGGTACCATGGTAAAAGACTTAGAGAAATTCATAAAAAGGAATTGCAGGGTAGTCTCTTAAGTTTCTTCATAGATACCTTGACAGTCTGTGAATTGTATCATGGCCCATGGTGGTCGTCCGTGAACCCTGCCTTGGGAAAATTCCAGAGGGTCTTAGGGAGGACTCACCACGGAGGGCTTCATGGCCTATGGTGCTTCCCATGATCTGTGGTCCTCCATCACAGTTCTTCCTTTGCAGACTGAGTCTCTACCACGGTTGCACACCATGATCTGTAGTGCTTTCCACGATCTATGAAGTCTTCCGTTGTTAGCTTCTAGTGCTAGGTTTTTGCAACTTTCTAATATTTCATCTTCGGTTCCTTGGTTTAGGACCTTTCATATTTCCGAGGTCTTACAGATATTTAACTTATTTGTTAAATTGTGATATTGAATAGTATTTATGTGTTTACTTATTTTGAGTTGTTCTATCTAAATTGGCAGCAATGAAGACAGAGTGGAAGTTTTTTACTTGCAGGTGGAAGAATTCTTTAGTTTATTTCATACTTTTTGATTAATTCTTTATACTCGGCAGGTTAAACCTACTGAGTACATGTGGATTATACTCAACCCTACTTTTGTGTCCCTTTTAATGCAGATCTTAGTAAGGGTATTCTGCGTGGCAAATGACCTCTTTCTCTTATAGATATTTTAGTATTCAAATTAGAGGTGAGGCCTTGGGATTCGAACCTCTATTACTTCTAACTTTTATTTCCGGTCTTTATTGTTATTTGAAGACTTATGATGCATACTTTCGATCATTGTATTAGATTCTCTATACATTTATGACACTAGGTTTTGGGATAATTTAGTCGTTGTCCTTTTATTATGTTTAATTGTGGCCTGACTTCCCTTTGGGAATCTTATATGTTTTTTTTACTTTTTGGCTTACACATCGATACAGGGTTTGGTATATGTGCCATCATGACCTTGTTTTTTAGGTTATCAAAAATTGGCATCAGAGCACTAGGTTTACCGGTCTTATAAGTTAAATAGCAGAGTATTTAGTAGAGTCCTACAGATCAGTATGTAAACGTTCATAGTTATCTTCTAGAGGCTACAATATACTTATTAGAATAAATTCCTTTTTTTTATTCCTTTCGTGCAAGTTAATCATAAAAAGTGTTATAGGCCTCTAATATATTCCTTCTACACAGATGGTGAGGACTAGAGCCAAAGTCACCAAGAGTGAGGCTACATCTAATACTCGAGCCCCTATTTGCTAGCGAGGCAGAGGAAGAGGTAGATTCAGGGGATGAAGATGAGCGAGGAGAGCAGCACCTACTCATGGTCGAGCTAGAGAGCTATCACCTGAGCCAGTGTATAAGAACAAGGATGATTATGAGCAGCAGACTGAGGAGCAAAGGCTAGCCCAGCCTTCAGCAGTCCCTGATAGTACTCTGATATTCAGGAGTTATTAGTTAGACTATTGGATAAATTGAATGGTACTCCGACACCTAGTGTTATTTTAGATACTTCAGGATATCCTATTGTAGTTGCTACTACGCCACTATTTCATGGGCCTAGTGTTGGATTTCAGACTCCAGGTGCTTCTTCTGTGCCTTTTATCATACCCCTGAGATTTATAGCTCCGCCAGTTTTTGCTAGTGCTGCCATATTGGTAGCTGAGTAGAAGAGCTTCGAGAGATTTGTTTGGTTGGCACCTCCCAAATTTGATGGTATGGCATAAGAAAAGGACTATGATTTACTAACTGAGTGCCAAGATAGGTTGTTCAATCTGGGTATTCTTGAGGCACATGGAGTAGCTTATACTTTATATCAGTTTACAGGGGTGGCAAAAGAGTGGTGGAGATCGGTATTGCCCGTAGGCTTGTAGGTTCCCTTATGATAAGTTGGGAGTAGTTTTCAAAGGTGTGTTTTGAGAGCTTTGTGCCTTATAGCCTCTGTGATTAGAGTAGAGATGAGTTTGACGGATAAGAGTAGGGCTCCTTATCCATATCTGAGTACAAGGATTACTTTCATGAGTTGTCTCGTTATGCTATGTCTAGTATTCCTACTAAGTTTAAGCGAATTCGCAAGCTGGTGAAGGGATTTATTGGTTATCTTCAGGAGGCAACAGCTTCTCTTGTGCTATCTGGTGGTACCTCTAGAGTATTATTGATTATGCTAGGATGATAGAGAGTATTCGCTATGCTAGACAAGGTGGGGCTAAGTGGTTCCATCGGCAGGGTCATATTGGTGGTCATTCCTTAGAGTAGAGAGTATTCGGGTTCAAATAACCATGGTTATCAAGACAGACCAGTCTAGGCAGCTATTTAGGGCTCAGATGGTATAGGTGGAACTAGATCAGGTCAGACTAGTTATAGTGGTTCTTCAAGCTTCGGAACACGTATTAACACTTCTGGTTATCCTCCATGGGGTTCAGGACCTTGAGGCTGCTTTGTGTGTGATGAGTTTGAACATAAGGCCTAAGATTGCTGCCGACGTGCTCCTTCTACTGGATGATCTGGGACACTAGTTGTTTGTTCTACTCCCGCTCTAGTTTTGTAAGATACTTTATAAGGTACTAGAGGTAGCACTAAGGGGGGAAAGAGTGGAACTAGAGGTGGTGTTCGCGGTGGTTCACAGGCTAGAGGTGATCATTATCTATGCTATACGAGGCAGATCAGAGGTGGAGGCCTCTAATACAGTTATTACAGGTATTGTTTTGGTTTTCCAGCATCCTGCGCCAGTATTATTTGATCCAGGGTCTACCTATTTTGATATGGGTAGTGATTATGTATGTGAGCCTATTATTATGCCTATTATTGTTTCTACCTTGATAAGGGAGTTCTTAGTAGTGGATTGGGTATATCGAGAAGGGTTGGTGGTATTTTTAGGTAGATAGTCCCATGCAGACTTGATTTTAATAGATATGCTAGATTTTGATATGATATTCGGTATGGACTGGTTATCTCCTTATCATGATATATTAGACTATTATGCAAAGACTGTGACCTTAGCTTAATCTAGTTTGCCTAGCTTGGTATGGAAGGGTAATCCGATTTTGTATCCTAAAGGGGTGATATCTTATATTTGTGCTTGTTGCTTAATAGATAAGGATTGTTTGTCTTATTTGGCTCATGTACGTGATCTCACTAAGGGATCATCTCCTTTAGAGACTATAAGAATGGTGAGAGAGTTTATGGATATGTTTCCTACAGACTTGTCGGGTGTACCTCCTGACTGTGATATTGATTTTATGAATGATTTGGAGCCGGTCACTAAGCCCATCTCTATTTTTCCTTATTGGATAGCCCTGGCAGAGTTGAAGGAGTTAAAAGAACAATTAGAAGATTTATTGAAAAAGCGGTTTATTCAGCCTAGTGTATCGCTGTAGGGTGCACCGGTCTTATTTGTCAAGAAGAAAGATGGTACTATAAGTATATGTATTGACTATCGAAAGTTGAACAAAGTCACCATCAAGAACAAGTACACTTTTCCTCACATTGATGATTTATTTGACCAGCTTCATGATGTATTGGTGTTTTCTAAAATTGATTTAAGATTGGGTTACCATCAGTTAGGAGTTTGGGAATTTGATATCCCAAAAACTACATTCAGGACTCGTTATGGGCATGATGAGTTTGTGGTTATGTCCTTTGGGCTGACTAATTCCACTGTTGGTTTTATAGAGTTGATGAACTAGGCATTCTGGCCTTATTTGGACTCAGTTGATAATATCTTGGTTAATTCCAAGAATGAGGTAGATCATGTTAGTCACTTGAGGATAGTCCTTCAGAGATTAAGAGAGGAGAAGTTGTCTGCAAAATTCTCCAAATGTGAGTTTTCACTAGAGTTAGTGGCATTCTCTATTAATGTGGTGACAAAGGATGGTATTATGGTCAATCCATCCAAGGTTGCAGTAGTTCATGATTGGGTTAGGCCTACTTAAGTTACCGAGATTAGGAGTTTTATTGGGTTAGAAGGATATTATAATCGGTTTATTTAGGGCTTCTCTTCTATTCCAGCCCCATTGACTAGGCTAACTCAAAAGACCATGGCATTTCAATGGATTAATCAGTGTGACGTGATCATTCGAAAGGTCAAGGAGTTATTGACTTCAGCATCGAGGATGATGTGGCCTTCATTGTGTTTTGTGATGCTTCAAGAGTGAGCTTGAGTGGTGTATTGATGCAAAATGGTAAAGTTATAGCTTATATTTCTCGACAGTTGAAGGTACGTGAGAAGAACTATCCTACCCATGACTTAGAGCTAGAGGTGGTGGTGTTTTCTTTAAAGTTATGGATGCACTATCTCTATGGCGTGTAATATGAGGTCTTCACTGATCACTGTAGCCTTAAGTATATCTTTTCTCATCCAAATCTGAACATGAGGTAGCATAGGTGGTTGGAGCTATTAAAAGACTATGACATCACCATTCTTTATCATCCGGGTAAATATATTGTGGTAGCAGATACCCTGAGTCGCAAAGCATCTAGTATGGGTAGTTTGTCCTTCCTTAAGGCAGAATAGAGGCCTTTGTCTTTGGAGGTTCATTCATTGGCTGAGCAGTTGGTCCGACTTGATATTTCTACACATCATAGCATTTTGGCCTTTGTGGAGGCTAGATCTCCTTTGATGGACCAGATTCGTACCCACTAATTTGAGGATGACAAGTTGAGGGACATTCGAGAAAAAGTGTTAAGAAGTGAAGCTAAATCAGCCTCTATTGATCCGGAGGGGGTGTTAAGGATTAACGATCGCATTTGTATGCCCAAGGTTGGTGATTAGTACGTATGATAGTAAAGGAAGCTCATTGGTCCATGTATTCTATTAATCTGAGAACAGCATAGATGTTTTATGACTTGAAACAACACTATTTGTGGTGTGGCATAAAGAGGAACATTGTTGATATTGTGGCTAAGTGTCTAAATTGCCAACAAGTAAAGTATCAGTATTAGAAACTAGGTAGTCCTATGCAAAAATAGCCCATTCCTGAGTGGAAATGGGAGCGTATTACTATGGACTTTATGTTTGGATTACCCATGGCATTAGGTAAGTATGACTTTATTTGTGTGATTGTGGACCGATTGAGCAAATCATCCCATTTCCTTCTGGCACGCGACTAGAGATGAGTTCACCATTTCATCCCCAGATCAATGGCCAGTCCAAGTTAACTATTCAGGTGTTGGAGGATATACTTAAGGCCTATGTGGTTCATTTTAGTGCCCAATGGGACCAACACTTGCCCTTAGTAGAGTTTTCCTATAATAACAATTATCACTCCAGCATCCAGATGGCACCATTTGAGGCATTGTATGGTTGTAGGTGTCGGTCACCTATTGGGTGGTTTGATTCAGTTGTAGTTGGTGCATTAGATACTGACTTACTCATAGATGCTATGGAGAGGGTATGTTTGATTCAGGGTCGACTATTGATAGCCCAAAGTCATCCGAATAGCTATGCTGGCAGGAGGGTTTGACCCTCAGAGTTTATGGTGGGTGATTACGTATGGTTTAAAATATTGCCCATAAAGGGTGTGATGAGTTTAAAAGAAGGGAAAGATTAGCCCATGGTTTATTGGCTCATTCGAGATTTTGATAAGAGTGGGTGGGGTAGCTTATGAGCTGGCCTTACCCCCTAGATTATCCATTGTCCATTTGGTGTTTCAAGTCTCCATGCTTTGTTAGTATATACCGGATGAGTCCCATGTGATCTCTTAGGATGCAGTACATGGGGTTCGGATTTGACTTATGAAGAAGAGCTGGTAGCTATCCTAGACAGATAGATTCATAGGCTTAGGACCAAGGAGATCCCTTCGGTCAAGGTGCAGTGGAGGCATCAGCCTGTTAAGGAAGCAACTTGGGAGTTAGAGTCTGATATACGGACCCCGTACCCTCATCTTTTTAAGACTCCAGGTACTTTCTTTATCTTATGTTCGAGGCCGAACATCCTTTTTAGTGGTGGATGTTGTAATGACCTTGAGGGTCATTTTTTGAAATTTGCATAAAATTACCATTATACCCCTATCAGTAGTGCCCTCGAGTATTATTTGTTTAGTTTGTATGGTTGAATGTGTTAAAGTCTTAATAGATAGTGAAATGGGCATATTCTTCAGTTCTATAGAGTTTAGAGGTGAAAAAGTGGTTTTTGGTACTAAATGTAGCTATGGCTGACAGAATGGGATTTCGTCAGTTCCATTAGCTCCGAAATGGGGAATTTGGTTTAGGAGAGTCATTAGAAATAGATTTGGTGTTGATATGTGAATTTGAGGTCTTAGTTGACAAGTAAAGTTTTAAATGAGTTGGTTCGACTTTGGCCAATGCTTTGAGATCTGAGAGTTGGATGAGAATTCTGTCAGTTCTATTGCATCTGGAACGTCGATTTTGGTCTATTTGAACATTGACTTAGAGCCCCAGGACCTTAATTGTAGTTTTGAGTTTTTAGGCCAAAAGTTGAGTTTTAGGCCAATAAGGGGTCCGGGAGGGTATTTTTGGTGAAAACAACTTCTTTTCAGAAATCTGGTGATTCCATTGAGTCTAAAATGTCAAATTTAGTAGAGTAGCACATCCAGTTTACTTTTATCTGACCCCAAATGATTTTCAAGAGTCCAACCGAGGGCTTTTTTGATGGTGTTTTAGCTTTTGTTTCTGGTTTTTGGTGCAGGTCCATCTGTTCTTTGCGATCCCAGAGATTTCATCGCGATCACGACCTACTCAAACTTTGTTCTACGCTATCAAGACTATTTCCACACAATCACGATGAGTCTTTTTCCAGTTTCTCGCAATCGTGAGAATAAGTTGCTCGCGATCGCGATATGTATTTTGTGCGTGAACAACATAAAGTCGTGAAAACAGTCCCATTTCTAAAAAAACCACCATTGTTATTGATTTTGAGCTTTAAGTAGGCGAATTTGGGTCAAGTTCTTAAAGATTTTCATGTGGGTAAGTTTCTTTTTCAATTTTCCATCATTTATCTAGGAATTTCCTTCGTATAATCCTTCATTATGTCTAGTTTTCATCGAGATTTTGGGGGTTTTCTTCTTGAAATTTCTAATTTAGTTTTCATTGATTTCTACCTTGTTTCTTAGCCTATTTTTATGGGTTTTTCAACCATGAGTTCCTTATTATGAGTAGAACGTGATTCTTCAATAAAATTTCAGATGACCCTTTTCGAAAATGATCAATTTTTGGACTGTTTTACCCTCGATTCTAAAACCTATCAATATCAATATGGGTTTCATTGGACTCCCTATGACACGTATTTCATTCTTGATAGTGGGTTATTATTTTGAGCATTGAATTCAAAGGTCGATCGTCCGGTAGAGCATTTGAGTGCGATTTCGGCAATTGAGGTAGATTTGACTAACCTTCTTTGGGCTGAGTTGGGGTGATTAGTCAAGTTCTATGTTGTAGACTTTGGGATAGGGTGGTACTGTAGTTTGGGACTAATAATTTGATATTGTGATGCCCATGTGGGGGCTTATTTATTCTGTGTAGCTCGTGTGGGGGCCTTATGTGATATTTTATCTGTGATTGAGACTATGCAATCTATGACTTGACTGAGTAGAGATAAGTAGAGATTATTTGACTGGTAATGCCCATCTGAGGGGTTGAGTTGAGGGTTTTGAGCATGCCTGAGTAGTGGTTTATTGTTGAGAAAAGGGTGGACACTTAATTGATGCATTTACTTCTCATTACTGTCTATTAAGGGTGAATATCATACTTAGGTTAAGTTTTGAGAACTTTGAACCTGGTACTATATGTTGAGTTGAATATTACCTCTATGCCTTATACATTGTGATTGCATTCATCCTTATTCATACTATTATTGATCATTGGGAAGTTGAGACTGTGGAAACCCTTTTGAGAAAGAAAATGTGACATCTTTTATATCCTTGACCACGAGATAGGTGCCAAAGGAATGAAACATTAATATCATTGTCCTTGGCCATGAGGCAGGTGGAGAGGCAGTTGATACATTGAGATTTTGATGAGGTATATGGTTTGTGAGACCCTCATGGGTCCTGCTTGGTAGCACAGCTCAGCAGGTGTATATGATAGGTTTTGCAATAGCCTTGATTCCACCGTATCATTACATCATCATATTGCATTGCATTGCATTGCTAACTGTGATATTTGACCTATCTGTCTAACTATGATATTGAACTATATTTATGTATTTACTTTACTCACGCCGGTCTATATAAATTGGCAGCAGCCTAGCCGGAGTGGAAATTTTCTGCGTGCAAGTGGAAGCATTTCTTAGTTTATTTCATAGCTTTTGATTAATTCCTTATACTCAGTCGGTTAAACCTCCTGAGTATATGTGGATTGTATTCACCCCTTCTTTTGTGTCCCTTTTAATTCAAATACTAGCTACGGTGTTCAGCGGTAGTTGATTCCAGTGGATACATTATCATTGGATCAGTGGTGAGATCTTGGGATCCAGATCGCCGCTAGTCCATTTTTCATTTTTAGTCTTTTTCTATATTCAAAGACTTAAACTGTGTATTCAGACTCAGATTTATATTTAGATGCTCTTTATACTTATGGCAGTAGGTTTTGAGAATTATTTTGTGGTTTTTGCCCTTTTATTGTATTTATTGTGGCCTGACTTCCCTTTTGGGAGTCTCATTTGGTTTTTTACTTTTTGGCTTATGCATCCAGATGGAGTTTGGGATGCGTGTCATCATGAACTCAATTTTTGAGCCTTGACATTAAGTTTGAAAGGAAATGGACAAAAATAAATTATATTGAGACTATAAATTATGCAAAGATTTAAATCTTCAAATTACTATAATCGAACCGGATTATAAAAAAAATTACATAAAAGGGTACTCGTCTTTTTCTCCTGTATGTTGAACACAAATATGAGCATGATGACTGAATCACATGCAAAAATAAATTAGAACTTTACTAAAATAAATATAGTTGGCATGACCAATTAACCATTTCAATTCAATGTGATGCAAAAATAATTGAGAATTCATGTAATTATATATTGAAGAAATAATTTCTTCACGAATTCTCATGTGTTTTTTGTTCTCGTGATAAATCGATCATACCATCTAAAATTGAGATTGTGTACCATAATTATTCTTTGAACATATGAAAATGTTAATATGGGCCCATTGACTTGTCATGAGGATCATTTACTATTACATGTTTTAATATATGCATCTATATTATGGTCACATGTGCTTTGTTATTCACTCGTTGGTTTAGCATAAATTGTATGTCTCTAATTATAACTAAAACATTGGTTATGAGAAAAAAACTCTCAAATAAAATTTGATATGAAATGAGTTTTTTTAACATGTATCAGCACTTATACATATTAGGCCAACAAGGTTTCCCCATCACAATTGATTTAGGGTCACGAATCAAATAATTTCCATTTAAAATTTGAATGTGCAATATTTGATTTAATTGTTCCACCACACATAAATATGAATCCTCAAGTGAGGTTGGGGGTAAATGTTATCTTTCCTAACATTGGAGAGAGGGGGAGATGTTTAGAAACTAAAAATTATGTGTGGGATGAATAGACTAGATCCTCATTTTAAGAAAAATGTGAACTTGAAGTTCAAGAGATAATTCATTTGCAAAATATTACAAATATATTGTCACATATATTTGTTGACCCTATATTATAATTAAGCTACAAATGCTTCAATAAAAACTCCTTGAAGGACAGAGTCTAAAGCAAGCCTGAAGTGTGATAGATCAATCAGTTTCACACATAAAACTTCTTGAGGAAGGAGAGGAGAAGATGATCAAGATGATCATGATAATGATTCAAATGTTTTAAAAGAGCACTACAACATAATACATCATAAATTTTATACCCTGAGCCTACATCCTGGACATGGCCGGCTTTCAGAAACCATTATTGGTTCTTAAGCGAACCCTTGATTTGGTTGACTCACTGAGCAGAAAACTTAACTCATGAAAATTAACACATATGGGCACAATATGTTTACGCAAACTTAACTTTCTCAAAATAAAATCTCAATACTCAAATATATATATGGAATATAACTCAATGTTTTTTTAAATCATGGACTTTGACAAAAAAATGAATAAACTTTGTATGTGATTAGTCTATTAAGCCTCTAAAACTGACTCTGACATATCTATCGGGACATGTCCACAATTATCTCAAACTGATAAGTAAAGACTGAGAGATAAAGACTCCAAAGAGCCTCTGGTAAAATGATGTGGCGCCAAATAATGTCAGTACATGGAATGTACAGCATGTAAAATAGTTGAAAAGAAACTTACTCAAAGATACTCAACTCTGAAAATAGCTCAACTCAATAAAGTATGCAATATAATGAAAGACAAATTCTTTAAAATATATGAAATAGTAAATGCAACTTAGTATATTAAAATATAATACTTTACTTCATGGGGAGTTTCTCTAACTGACAACCACCACTATGAGCTTTGTGATGATACAAAGTCTTGCCCATGTTTTCAGAGCCATCCCATACCTTGTCAGGGTATGGACAAACTTTAACTTATGGATCCATCATATGAGCCTTTTCAAACGAAATTAGGAGTCGCCCAACTTTCGATACGATCCTATCCTACGCCAGCTACGTAGTTTATAGAACTAGAGTGAATTGACTCTTGTCCAACTCGTTGGTCAATACTACTCCCAAAAACATGAAATGAGATGTTCATACTCCTAAAAATCTCTAGGTTGAGTTACTACTCAAAATACTTCTCTGAAGTCACAAAGGACATAACTTTAACTGAGTAGAAACTCTTTCTCAAACTCTTTATGCTTTCTTTAAAATAGATAAGTTTTTTCTCAATACAAATGATGAATTTGGAACAACTTAAGTTCCCTTGCAACTCATTCTCACCAATAATGCATAATACTTTAAAGTACTTAAACTCTGAAAACCATATATGATGAATAGTAATGCAAAATACTTTAATTGACTAAACTTCTCTTTCAAAACTGATATTCTATGCTTTCTTTAAGAAGTAATCATGCTCTTTTCAAATCAAGAAATGCACTTGGGACACTCAATGTTCTTTTAAAACTCTTCTTCAACTGATAACCTAAAATACTTGAACTTTACTATAACTGAAAAGCAATGCATGAAATCATTTATGCAACAACTTTAATACTTCTTCAATAAATAGGGTTCATGTGATCGAATAAGCATGAAAAATAATTTAAGAAATCAAACCAGATGAAGAAGGTTAATATCAACGATAATACTCAGAAAACAAGATAAGGAAATCAAGACATATTCGAACTCAAGAGAAATTGGGGTAAAAAAACCTAATTTAACTCTAACTTAATGGATTCAGATATTGCGCGTGAGGACGAACTTAGTCCAATACTTTGAGTAGACTTACATACCTGGAACAAAGATTATCCAAGCAAAATTCGAAGTTAGTCTTAAAAATCTTGAACCCCTAGCTCTTCTCCTTCTCTCCAATCCTTGCTCTCAAGGTTTCTAAGTATTAATGAGATAAAAATCACGTAGGTCACTAATAAGGGTTTAATTCTAGTCCCAAAATGCAAAGGTTTTTGGTTTAAAAAGGGAGAGATCAATCAAGCTCGTCGTCCTAATAGTGAGTTGCCGATCTCCTAGCCTCGTCAAGCTTCCTCGAATCCCCTAACGAAATACTCTAATTATTATGGTGAGCTATACTCAGATTGCCGACCATGTCAGCGAGTCTCCCTTTGCTACCTTCTCCTCGCCGACTTCACTTTGAACTCCGAAAGAAAAATCCTTTGGGAGGTTTGGTGAGTGTGACTAAACTCGCCGATCCTATTTCAGCAAGTCGCATTTCCCTCTTCATCTCACCAAAAGTCCTTCCTTTCAAAGAATAACTCTCAGGACTTTTTGGCGACCTTCAGAGGCACTTAAAGTTTCGCCCAATACTCTTTGGCGAGCTCCAGTGGCCAATTTTTCCTTTTGAACTTAATTTTTGGACTTTAATCTAGGTTAGAATAGCATGGGGTGTTACAATATCTCCCCCTTGGGATCATTTTTCCTCAAATGATGATCAAGCTAAGAATTTATTCAAGGCATGAATACAATATTTGAAATTAAAACACAAAACTCAAGAATAACTCACTCAAACTCAAAAGGATAGTAACTCAAAGATAGGAATAGGAGTATTACCTTCAACTTCAATACTAGGAGGAACGAATAGACACTGAATATGAATAAGAGGAGGTCTATAATCTCAAACGCTTTCATCAAGATCCTCCATAATTTTCTAGAAAAAGAAATTACAACATGGTTCGCCGGAGACTCCTGACTACAAAGTAATGATAAGGTCTAAGCATCTGAGTCAACTGATATGGGTTTATGAAGCATGAATAATATCGATTTGAACAAGAGTCATACTCTGTCTGAACCTATTTGACCAGGAACATGGATACATCGAGCATGGGATAAGGATAGGACTAATATGCATTAAGCAATACTACTGATAGCTTATCCTTGCAACACTTCTCAACTATACTCTTCTTTATTCATACGATACTCCATCAGTTGCAACTCCGAGCTCCCACAAGGATGCAAAAGACTAATTCCACCAAGGTCTAGGACTCCAAGTCTAACTGCATGCTCTTACTATATTCAAGAGTAACGCAAAATCACAGGGTACTACACATAAGATAATTATGCTAATCTAAATCACAAGCTTCATGTTCTATACCACTACAGGGAATTTTATCCCAAGAGTACTATCCTTACCATCACATTCACCCAACCTTGAGTCTAATTCAACAAGCACCAAATACATCGACCATTCATCCACATGCCATTAATACCATATTCAATCCTAGTACTATAACTATTCTACTACACTTACTTGAAGCCCTTAACAAGAGGATATCAATAGCCTACTGCAATCACTCACGTAATGACAACCACTCATTCGAGTCTATCATTTTAATCACTTTATGGCTTTTTTGTAGTCACTACCACCTAAGAATTTTCATGTCTTCCTTAGCATCTCTACACCTGCAATTTCATTAACTTCTACTAAGAGGTACACCAAATATACTCTTACCTATTTGCCATAACTCAACTACTATCATCAATATCGCTATCAAGACTAAAAAGAAAAGATCACTGGAAAAGGCTTAGAGCAAAAGATCATAAACACGATTCATCCAAGAATATGATCTGGGAACATACATGACATAACATGATTCATATAACATAGGGATGAAAATTCTTAGATTCATAGAATTAGATCGAGATCGCTTACTAAAGTTGTCGCTTCTCATTCTAGAAACTGAGCATAGACGAGAATATGTCTGAAGTATATGAGCATAGGTTATGGTTATAATGTTGATTTGATATGGTGTTATAAAACTTCTTTTCTAAATACATCACTATCTGATTCTCATCACTTGACTTGGTTCCTCACTCATCATCTCCCCCTTAGGTCTGAAGCCAACATTCAAAAGCTATGGACCTATTCCATATTCTCCAAACTGGTCTATATTCACTTTACTCTTATACTCAAAAAAAATGCCAATCTCTAGCCTACTGAACTCTCTAAGTGCAAGTACTAAGATTCCTTCTATGGCTTCTTTCTAATATGCTCCTCCTAACTTCATCCTGCTTTTATGGGAGTCTTCCTATAATCGTTACCCAAATCACCTCATAAGGTCTCATTACTCAACTCTTAATGGTCTGACTTCTCCTCCTTATCCCACTAATACCGCCCTTCTAAGTTCATCTCTACATTACTGGAGGACACTTGAACTATATCTAAGAGGCTTACCATTGACTATATATAACCTCTTCGACCCAAATCTTAAGTTTAATAAAGGATGATTACATCCATCTACTCCATATTAACAACTCATATAGGCACGCATAGAAAATCATAGACTTAATTAGAACCTCATCTGATTATATATGATCTTGGGTATACCTCTTAATGTTCTTGCTTATCTAATGACTAGGCCATACTTCATTGCTCTTATCTAAGGGTCATAATACCACACTAGTACTACTCACATTATTGCAAGCTAACATATTAATTCCTCACATACTCTATGTCAAACCTACTAGATTAAATATTAAAACTAGCATGATCACACTCATAATGTTATCCCCACTTTTTTCACAACACTCATCTCAAATTCAATATTACGGTGTAGTATTAACATGTACATCATACACTACTCGCATACTGTACTTACTTACAACTACTAGGTGAAATTAAGAAACACTCGTCCATCATGACAAGTAGTCAATTTTTATCTCCTAGTCTACCTAGCTATAATCTATCATCATATTCTTTTTCACAACCTAAGTATTATACCCACTCACTATACCTATTTGCCTGGTTAAGGTCATAGTCCTATTAATATCCTGTGGCTCTCCCTTCAAAATCATAAGCCTAGCTTAGTTCTATCAACTCACGACTATTATGCCCTTATGTTGTAGTCTTTCCTTCTGTTCAACACCTATAATTGGTCTTTACTAACATAATGATACCTCAACATAAAACTCCTCTCTTGGTTCGAGTGCACTCTAACGCATTCTAACTAACAACTTCTCCCCCACCTTCTATCATGAAATCTAGACGATACTTACTATAGCTTTAGTTAAAACCAAAAAGTACTTCACTTATGTCCTTCATTACTTATTTTATAGATACATAAATAAGGTTACAAATCTCAATCAACCACCATTCTCGCTATTTGGTTTCTACTCCTCTAACTCCATCATCCTAGCTCTGAGATCATTCTACTAATTATAGCTTACCACGCCTCAAATAATAATCTCTAGGGTGGTAACACTAAGCATTTAATGACATCACTTTCATCTCAATGATAACATCTGAAGCAAGGTTTGTCGCACCCTATTTTCGAACTGGTCGAAATAGTTCACGACATAAAAATAGCTATGCCTCTAATTTTGAAAATGTTTAAAGTCGCCACCTAATTTTAAGGAAAATATTAGGAAAATTATTTTTAAAAATGCAAATATAAACTCTGTTTTGATCTGCCAAACTGGTGAGATTCTAGATAAGGGTTTTAGTTACTAAAGGGAAAAGTATAAGGCATACCTCAGAGCCTATCCGGAGATGGTCCTTAAACTTAGTTTTAGAAAAACGATTAGGGATATTTATTCATTTGTTCTCTTTAGAAAATATTGACAAAAAGAGTTTTTATTAATTTTAAGAAAATGGTGAAAATACAATGTATGTCATAAATATGTATATAATAAATAAAGAAATAATAAAACAAATAAATAAATAATATTAATAATAATATATTTGTAATAAATATATGTTTGCCATATGTAAAAAATTTATAATCTCTCTATAAATATTGAGTTAGAAGGACATGAGGATTTGTTACTTTATTATCTAGAATTAAGATGTAAAATAAATAAATAAATAAAAGACAATAGATGGGTGTCAAATATAGTCACATGTGCGTTGTATATTAAACATAATTCGAGAAAATAATAGATAAAATAGAATTTTTATAACTAAAAATAGTATAAAAGTGTTAAAACAATATGTAAAGTTCATGGTCTCACATATATTTACTATAAAATAAAATATGCATATATATGTTGTTTGAAACTTATAAGATCTTATTATTTTATTTATGTGTAGGGACAAAATGATAATAGATATATATGTAGTGAAATAATGTGTGTGTTAAAGTGTAAGAGTTTACAGAAAAAAAAATGAAAATGGCATTGATAAAAGGAATAGTAGATATATAAAAATATGTTATGTGTAACAAAATAATACATCAAGTATGGTAAAAATTAGTGTAAAAAATTAAATAATACCTTGTGTGTATGACATATAAATGTATATACCTTACATTTTAAACTTGTTATAAATCTGAAATCTTAAAATAATATATTACGGGAACTAGTAAGATATCTAGGCTATAAAATAGAAATGATAACAAATTATATTTTTTTAAAAAACTAAATGGCCAAAATAATAATAAAAAATATTTTATAAGAGAATTTATTAAAAGATTCTAAGATGGCCTAACTATTGGGATTCATTCTATAATTATGTTGTTTTTACAAAAATATGGTGCAAGGCCATATCTATTCTTTAAAAAAATCTATTTTTCTTAGCCTTTAAACTAGTTTCTAACACATCTAAAAATAATTAACAAATGATATTAGCCCATATACAAAAGGGTCTCAAATAAAGAGGAGAAATTAGTATTAACATTCACATATATGAAAACATGTATGTAAAAATGAATTAATACATCAAAAGAAACATAATAAAAATAGTAACGAGAAAGGACAAGAAATGTTGACTCCTAATTTATAGGGCTCCGAGCTCTAACGATCCTAATAGTTGCTGGCCCGATATTTTGGGCTAAAAAAATGAGTTCTAAAGTAGAACTCTAGCTCCCAAGGGTGTACATGAAATATAAGGAGAGAGAAATAAGGATTAGAAAATTTGCACTAGGCGATGACATAATATAACATAATTGGTGCACAAACAATGAAATATATTTTAACAAATTATGGCTTTAAAATGAGTGGTGCACAAACAATGAAATATACTTTAACAAATCATGACTTTAAAATGCTACAAAGAACAGATTATTCATATATATAATATTCTTAGGATGTCTTATTAAATAAATACTACAACACACTCGGAAATAACTCGATTGCTAGGAAATGACTTATGAAGCAACAAGATTTTTAAGGAATACATATCAAAACTTAATTAAGCTCAAAATCATCTATGTGGTCAATCAGATTAGGATTATAGACTTCGAGACATGATAGAACAATGGAAACTTGAATTCAGCATAAGAATGACCACAAATCCTTCAGCTCATGATTAAGGATAAAAGGCTACCATTTTTTAAAGTTCGAACTTATTTCCACATCTTGATCATCTCCAATAAAACAAATGCCTAGTTCTATAGGCTATAGGCATACTTTTGACTTGAATAATCACAAACAATTTAATTAACTTAATAAAGAGAAGTCTTGAATCTTGGTACACAAAAACATCTCAAAGATAACCTCAAGAAAAAGAAGCAACTAACTAATATTAGCATTTTTCTCTACTTTGGCAAACAATTTTATCTACAGCTTTTAAACTTGAAGGAAAGTAGCCACGTTTATGATGTCTACCTCATTAGTACACTAATAAAAAAAAGACATGGCTCTTTAAGTCATTTCTAACTAACTTTTTTTATAAAAAAAAGAGTGGCAAAACGGCTACTAATTCCATAATAGACTTCATAATACTTGATTGGTTGAACACTATAAATGATGATGGTTGTTTTCAAATCTTTTTTATTATTATTTCAAATGGGATTGATTTATAGCCATGGTAAGTAATTAAGATAGAGAATAATTCATCAACCCATATCTTTAGTATCTCTTATCTTATTGAGACACAACCTTAGTTAAAGAACATGAAAAAAAAAGTAGATCTCAAATAAAATACTAAACCATATTTGGTTATATAGAACCCAAGTCATTTATCAAACATAAAATTTTATCTCACTGCCTAAAATTAGTCTATCCACACAAAGTATCTATGAAGCGATATTCACATTAACAGGGATTAAACAAACACAAATAAGATAATATAATCAACAATTCCTCAAACTGACATTAATTCTTATTAAATACTTTTTATTCCTAGACTTTAGGAACATAGAGTAGCTGAATAAATTTAAACAAGAAGAATAAAGATAAATGATATAAACAATATTCTACTTTCAAAAACTGAAAACAAACTTAAAACGAGGGAAATTACTGACCTTGTGTGGAGCAGCAAACAAGGGCTTTGACGTCTCAAAGATTCCAGCAAAAAACTCAAAACTCAAAAATCAGAGAAGACCAAAAAGAAAATAGTAAAACTAGTAGATTCGTGAATCTGTGTATGTGTCTTCGAATGTGAATTCTTTTTTTTTTTTGGGATCCCCTCTGGAGGTAAAAAATCTTGTTATTTATAGGCAAAATTCGGATTTGAAATGTAATCAAAAATATTTATGAGGCCAACAAGGAGAAGGTGAGAAATGATTTTACAAATCTTACATTTTCTTTATCTGTGACTGAAAGTTGCGGCTAGAAGGAAATCTTGCCGATGATGGCAGGCAAAAAAAAAGAGAGAGAGAGAGAGAGCGAAGTAATGGCCGGATTTTCTGGAAATTGAAAGGGGAAGAGGTATGCAAGATCTTCTAATCTTGGAACAGAGGAGAAAATGAGCAAGGGTATGGCGTAGATGGAGAATAGGAGTGTGTAGGTAGAAAGAGGAAAATAGCCTGAGAGGAGGAGAGAGAGTTTAGAGATAAGAGGGGAAGTGTGAAAATAGTTTTAGATTTTGGGTGTTGGTAAAAAAGAATGAAATTAAAATTAGGGAATTTATGATTAAGCCAAAAATTGGTTCAATTAATTAGGCTAGAATTATAAATAATTGTCAACATAATGTATAAATAAATTGGATAAAAAAACTATGTTTTAAATAAATTGAAGGAGAATTGAATGAATTTTCATCCAATTAATAATCATAATATATGTTGAATAAGTAAAATCATAAATTTTATCAAGTAATAACTTTATTATATATATATATATATAAGACCCACATGTATATAATATGTATTAAATAGGTGTGTAATTAACATAAATAAGCACAATATATATTAAACGTAATTAAGTAATAAATTTTATATACATATACACATAAGGTGTATTAGAATATATATGAAATATATATATATATATATATATATATATATAGTAAATTATAAAATAAACTTAATTGAGTAATAATTTTTATATACGTAAAACATACACATACTAAAATAGACATGTAAAAACTATATATATATATATATATATTAACGTATGAAGTTTGTTATTTTAATTTTTTTTAATTAAGAATACCGATAATAAAGATAAGAGTAGTATAATAATAATAACCACCATAACAAAGGTGACATTAAGAGAAAATATCTAGAACAACAATAATAATAAAATGATGATTCATCTACATCAATGAACTATATATAATCTATTAATGAGCATCATCCCAAGAAATTTCAAACCAAGAATAACAAAATATAAAGCAAAAGTTAAAGAGGCAAATAGGTAGTAGATTAGCCATTAAAAGAACATAAAATATTAAAATACATCATCTTCAAAAAAAAAGGAGCGAACAAGAAACAAAAAAGGTAAGGTTACTGCCAAGAACAAAAATAGTGCGCAGAGACTATCTAATTTAATATTTCTACTACTAAAAAAAATTGAAGACTACTGGAATAGCAATACTTGCAAAATATAATATTCATAAATATGGACAAAATATATAAGGGAGAAAAAAGGGTCATCGAAGTTCGGCTTTTCTAAGCAGATTTGGAAGTGGATTTTGTTGGAGTTTCAAACCTCCATTGATGTAATGGAACTTGGGGCTTACAAAATATAATATAATATAAACGTAAACTAAAATTTCCATCTTTTAGAATGGGAAAGCCTCAAAAATAGATGGAGAGATTTTTTTAAAAAAAATAGCAATCCGAAAAGTAATTATAGTTTGGTCAAAATTGGGTATCAACAGCTTGCCCCTTCTTTGCTTGGGAATGAAGGATGAATTGACGAGCAAATAAAATTTGACGGAGTAGACGATTTTGTCCGACCGATGGAATAACTCAGAGGGACCCAATGAAATGAGTTGGAGTTACACAAATATTGTGGCTGAGACTTCGGTTTTAAGTTGCCTACATATCTCTAGTTATACGAGAATCAGGCCGTGTGTAGTTCTAGATGGTAGAATCACAACAAATTTTGATCGAATTCAAAATTGTAAATATACGACGTTGTTGTATGCCTGGTCGTGATCGGTGGAGTTTGACGAGGTTTTCTATGTACAGCCTCTAGATGGTGGAGTTTGGACGATGTTTTCTATATACAGCCTCCAGACGGCAGAGTTTGGACGATGTTTGCAATATACAGCCTCCATATGGAGGAGTTTGAAGATGTTTGCTATATACAAACTCTAGACGGCAGATTTTGGACCATGTTAGACGATATTCTCCAATGGAGGAGTTGTTGATGAGGTTAGATGACAAGCTCCAATTGATGGAGTTATCTTTGACAAAATTAAACTATCCTATCTATCTTATGCCCCCTCCCCTTGTCTTCAGTGTTTTAATACGGATCTCGAGCGTACCTGCAAAGATTTTAAAAGGAAATACTTTAGGCAGCAAATTCAAGTATAAAGTATTTCTGATAAATAAGGTAAGAAAAGGATATTTTGGCTTATGATTTTGAGAAGTCACATGGCGTCTTCAGTCATGCCCCCTAGACTTGAGGTCATCTTCCTTGATCTCCTATTTTCCTGTGCTCAAAGAAAAATTTAGTTTGGAAGGGGGTTTTGATTTGTATCGACTCGCCGATTCTGGTCTCGTCACCGGGAACCTCCAATACTTCTATAGTCTATCCGTAGTATCTTAATCAAGAGACTTAATAGGTGGAATAGTAGAGAAACATTTTTTTAAAAAAAATAATAGTTTGTTCTTTAACAAGGAGTATATCATGTGTATATTATGTATATATATACATAGAGAGAGTAATCCTTACTTAAGGTTACGACATGCTTCGAAGTCCATCAAGCTTCTCCATATCCAAGTATAATCTTTCTCATAGTCTTGTCTTCTGATGACGCTTCTCTTCACTCGTTCACGAGATCTTTCATGTTCTAATGATACCTAACTAAATGGGGGTTTTCTAAGGTATGAACGAACCCTTAAGGTTGCTAACGTATCCCTAAATGGGAATTAGGTCTATACGTAGTTTGAGGATAAGAAGTGAACATTATGCAATGTAATGACTGAGCCTGACTTAGGCTGCCTATGTATCCAAGTGGAATTAGATCAGGACCTAGTTCAATTACAAAAGGGTAAATATAAGAATAAAAATATGTGATGCAAAGACCAAGCCTGACTTAGGCTGCCTACATATCTAAGTGGAATCATGTCAGGACGTAGTTCAAATACAATTAAAAAATTAAAATATGAAGAGACCGAATTCGACAAGGATTGCCTACATATCCCGCCTAGGCAAATCAGGTCAAGCATAGTTCTAAATACATGGAAATAATGTTTTTGGATTTTCTAAGGGAGGACCGAACCCGATGTGGGCTGCCTGCATACCCCACCATGGGAATTCAGGTCGAGACGTAGTTCTGTTACATGGAATGTAAGAGTATATAAAAAAAATGAAAGCTAGTCTTGATGTCTTCAGATGTAGTACTTCTTGATGGCGTTCGAATTGATTGGCTTCGTGCTCACTGTACTGTCTATATCTGCCAAGACTACCGCTCCTCTAGATAATACTCTATGAACCATGTAAGGACCTTGCCAGTTTGGTGCAAATTTTCCTTTAGCTTCTCCTTGGTGAGGAAATATCTTCTTCAATACTAATTGTTCCGGTGTGACCTATCGAGGTTTGACTTTCTTGTTAAATGCTTTGGCCATTCTATTCTGATAGAGTTGACCATGACAAACTGAGTCCATTATTTTCTCATCAATGAGCATGAACTGTTCAATCCTGCTTCGAATCCATTTTGCATCATCTAAACCGACCTCTTGAATAATCCTTAAAGATGGTATTTCCACTTCAGCATGTATTACTGCTTTTGAACCATAAGCCAACATATAAGGAGTTGCCTTAGTGGAATTTCTAATTGTGGTACGATAACCGAGAAGAGCATATGGTAACTTCTCATGCCATTGTCTGTGACTATCCACTATCTTCCTTAAAATCTTTTTGATATTTTTGTTTGCAACTTCAACTGCTCCATTCATCTTTGTTCAAAAGGTTGTGGAATTTTGATGAGAAATCTTAAACTGCTCATAAATTTCCTTCATATGATCGTTGTTGAGATTGGCCGCATTATCTTTTATGAATAATTCTGGAATTCTAAACCGACAAACCATATTATCGCGAACAAAGTCTGCCACTACCTTCTTAGTCACTGCCTTGTATGTCGAAGCTTCAACTTATTTTATGAAATAATCGATAGCCACAAGAATTAAATGATGTCCATTTGATGCAGGAGGCTCTATGGCTCCAATAACTTCCATGCCCCAAGCGGCAAATGGCCAAGGGGAACCCATAACGTTGAGCTCATTTGGTGGAACTCGTATAAAATCTCCATGCACTTGGCATTGATGACACTTCTGCACATATCGAATGCTATCTCTCTCCATGGTCATCCAAAAATATCCATCTCTTAAGATCTTCTTAGCCAGAGTGAACCCATTCATATGAGGTCCACATGTTCCTGCATGTATTTCTTCTAAAAGCATCGTCGCTTTCTTGGCTTCAACACATCTCAGTAATCCTAAATCTGGAGTCCTCCTATATAGGATTTCTCCATTAAGAAAGAAATGATTGGCCATTCTTCTCAGAGTCCTTTTTTGTTTGCTTGTGGCATTTTCGGGGTATTCTCATGCTTCTATCAATGTCTTGATGTCATAGTACCATGGTCTTCCATCCAATTCCTCATCAACATGAAAACAATATGCATGTCGATCAAATAACTTTACTTCAATAGAGTCGATGTAATTCTTGTCCGAATGTTGAATCATTGATGATAATGTTGCCAAAGCATCAGCAAATTCATTTTGAGCTCGAGGGACATGTTTGAATTCAATCCTTGTGAATTTCCTACTCAACTCTTTTATGCAATGCAAATAAGGAAGGATCTTCACATTCTTAGCAGCCCATTCTCCTTGCACCTGATGAACCAATAAGTCAGAATCGCCTATACCAAAAGATCTTTGGCATTCATGTCTATGGCCAGTCTAAGTCCGAGAATATAAGCTTCATACTCTGCCATGTTATTTGTACAATTAAACCTAATCTTGGTTGAAATTGGATAATATTGACCTGTTTCTGAAATTAAGACTACTCCTATTCCGACCTCTTTCGAATTTGATGCTCTATCAAAAAACATCCTCCAACCATTATATGGTTCTGATATGTCTTCTCCTATAAACAATACCTCTTTATCAGGGAATTAAGTTTTGAGTGGCTCGTAATCTTGACCCGCTGGATTTTCTGTGAGGTGGTCAGCCAAGGCTTATCCTTTGATCGCTTTCTATGTCACGTACACAATGTCGAACTCGCTCAACAAAATTTGCCACTTTGCCAATTTACCTGTAGGCATTGTCTTCTGAAAGATATACTTGAGTGGATCCATTCTTGATATCAAGTAAGTGGTGTATGCAGACAGGTAATGCCTAAATTTCTACGCGATCCAAGTCAAAGCGCAACACATTCGTTTCAACAAGGTATATATTGCCTCATACGGTGTGAACTTCTTGCTCAAGTAGTAAATGGCTTGCTCTATTTTACCTGTCTCATCATGTTGTCCCAATACATATTCAAATGCATTATCTATGACAGATAAGTATAGTAGCAATGGCCTCCCAGGCTCAGGTGGGACCAATACTGGCGGGTTGGACAAATATTCTTTGATTTTATCAAAATCCCTTTGACATTCCTCCATCCATTTTGTGAAAGCATCCTTCTTTAGTAATTTAAATATGGGTTCACAAATTACTGTGGATTGTGCTATGAACTGACTAATGTAGTTAAGTCTTCCCAAGAAACTCATCACGTAATTCCTGGTCATGGGGGAGGTAATTCTTGAATTGCCTTGATCTTAGAGGGATCCAACTCTATGCCTCTCCTGCTAATAATGAATCCTAGTAGTTTTCCTACGGGTACTCCAAATGCAAACTTTGCTGGATTCAATTTTAGATTATACTTTTGCAACCTATCAAAGAATTTTTACAAATCATATAAGTGGTCCGAACTCCTCTTGGATTTGATAATGATATTGTCCACATATAATTCAATCTCCTTGTGGATCATATCATGAAAAAGATAGGTCATGGCCCTCATGTAGGTTGCACCAGTATTTTTTAGGTCAAATGGCATTACTCTATAGCAATACACCCCCCATGGAGTGATAAATACTGTCTTTTCTGCATCATCTTCATTCATCAGTATCTGGTAATATCCTGCAAAACAATCAACAAATGATTGCAATTCATGTTTTGAACAATTGTCGATGAGTATTATGAACATTTAGGAGAGGAAAATCATCCTTAGGACTAGCTCTGTTGAGATCTCGATAGTCCACACATATTCTGATCTTCCCATCCTTTTTTGGCACTAATACTATATTGGCCAACCAAGTGGGGTAATTTGTGACCCTCATAACGTTCACCTCAATCTACTTGGTTACCTCCTTTTTGATCCTTAGACTCATGTCTGGTTTGAATTTTCTTGTCTTTTTTAATGGGTAGGTGGGTGGGATCAATTGGTAGTCTGTGTGAGATGATATTGGTGCATAACCCCGACATATTGTCATAGGATCAAGCAAATATGTCAACATGTTGCCTAACCAATTCTATTAACTCCTTCTTTCTTTCAGCCTCCAAATATATACTAATTTGTGTTTTCTTCACAGTTTCCTCATCTCCTAAGTTGACAACCTCTGTTTCATCCATATTAGCTTTCTCCTGGCTTTCAAACTGCTCGACCTCTTGTGGTAGGTTTTCAGGCATCATGTTTTCATCATATTCTTCGTGATCCTATTCATTATTGTTACTTTAGTCGATGGATTCGTTACATGTCATAACCGTTGAACTAGGATTTTTAATATGAGTGTTGAAAAGTATAAAATGTAAGTAAAATAAATAAGTAGCTAAACTAATGAGACAATTTTAAAGAAACTAAAGACTTTTATTTAAAAGCGTTCTAGTATTTTTAGAAAAAGCAAGCGACAAATAGGGATCAAGCATGATACAAGCCTCAACTTTGATCATTCAAATTTAAAAATACAAAACTACTTTCCATACTACCAGGACTCTTGTCAAAATAGGGATGGACTGATGGTCCAATTCTGCAAGCTTTCTCCATGCTTGGAATCACGGATGGTCAATTTGCATAGATCTATATCTTTCTCTTCTCCAATCATAGCCATGAACAAATTTCTTATTCCTTCTACTATGTCATCATTAGATACGTGATCTAGAATTAAAACTTTCTCTGGTACAAACATTGTCTTAATGGATCCTGTGTTATGGACTCGTCCCGATATAGATCAATATCCGAGTCCAGTGGTACCCTTTTGATGCTTCAGCTGGATGGGTTCAACTATGCCATTGGCCCTGGGTCAAAGCCCTGTCTTAGGTTGGTACCTGTATTTCAACATCTCTGTCGTGACCATCTTTGCTACTCCAGACAATTTCACATCAACCGACTCTAACTTTTTGTCAACCCTCACAGCTTCCATGATTTCTAAAGTGTGAAAAGTGGCTTCGTCTAACTCCTTAATGACTGGAACAGAATTGACAGAATAGATGGGGTGATTGAGCTCCCCATGAATGGTAACTTCTGCATGACCCCACTCAAACTTTACACATTAATGAAGAGTTAAAGGAACTACTTTTTCCATGTGGACCCATGGTCTTCCCAGCAACAGGTTGTAGTTAGATGACACATCCATCACTTGAAATAAGATAGGGAATTTTTTTGGTCGTACTTGCAATGTGAGATGGATTTCTCCAATGACGCTTCTCTGTGCTCCATCAAAAGCTCTAACTTTTATAGGACTTTTGTCTATATCTCCCATATTCAAACCTAAAACTCTCAGAGTTGTAAGAGGGAAGATATTGCATCCAGACCCACCATCAATCAAAACTCGAGTCACAATCTTATCACAACATTTGACCGCTATATGAAGTGGTTTGTTGTGTCCAATCCCTTCTGTTGGTAGCTCATCATCATGGAAAGAAATTTTGTTAGATTTCACTACTCGTCCAATTAATGTAGCTAAGGTTTCACTTGTAGTCTCTTTTGGAATGCAAACCCCATTTAATACTTCCATCAAGCATTCCTATGTTCCTCAGAACTCATAAGTAAATACATTATGGATATATGAGATGACGAATTCTTCAATTGCTCTTCAACTGATTAGTCTTTTGGCAACATCTTCCTCCAAAATTCTGTGAATTCAGCATCGGTAACATTTTTCTTAGGATTCTGTTCCTTCCTAAGAACTCCTCGATTCAGATCCTCCGAAGCATAGTACCTTCCCGACCTAGTCATTCCATGACCCACAGCGGCGCCAATCATCTTGCCCTTGGCTTTTGTTTTATAATCCCATGGGACTCCTTTGGTGTCAAACTCAGGCTTTCTAGCAACTATAGTGGTTACTACAACTCTCAGGAGATATGTTTGGACAGTAAGAGGTTCCTTCAGTTGAACAGTGATAATAGGTAGTGCTGGAGATGTAGTGGCAACTTCATCAGTATTCCAGATAGGCGCAATGATTTTTCCCAAGTTGTACTCTTCTTCTAGAGTAATCATATTGACTTCTCTATTCTCATGATTTGGTAAAGGATTATTGTTCACATTCATAGGTGTTGGAGTGCATTTTATTATTCCTTTTCTAATCAAAGACTCAACCTAGTTTTTCAAACCATAACAGTCTTTGGTGTCGTGTCACTAGATTCCCGAGTGGTAAGCGAATCACTTGTTGCCATCAAAGTTGCGAGGGATTGGATTTGGGAATTTTCCTTCAACTAGCTATAGCACTCCTGCTATCCTCAGACTTTCAAACTATTGGGCATAAGGTTCAGCAATGGGTGTGTAGGTGTGAGTATTCCTGGCTTCAAGATTTGGACGTGGTCTTGGCGTAATGCCAGTCTATTTTGGTGGATTGATGCTTGGACTGGGGCATGTGGTCTTGGTGGATTTTGGTATGTTGGTGCTAGGAGTGGATTATAGTGTGGTTGGGTATTATATACTAGGTACGACATGTATGGAATATATGCATTAATTTAGAGATTGTTAGGGTATCGGTGAGATGGTTCTCCATGTTGGTAAGTGACGGTTGAAACATCCTCTTTTTTCTTCTTGATGCCACCAATGGAGCTTGATTGTATGGCCTTACTTGCAGCTTTCAAAGTAGCCATAGACTGAATTTTACCCGATTTGATGCCTTCCTCTATAAAATCCCCCATCTTGACCAATTCTGCAAACTTTTGGCCCATCATCGATCATCTTATCAAAGTAGATACCTTCTTGGGCTCGAATAAAGTATTTTTAGAGCTCACACTCATCCAGTGGTTGTTGAACCCTTGCAGCCTTGGTTCTCCAATGTCGTGCATACTCTTAGAAGTCCTCTGATGGTTTCTTCTATATATTGGCTAATGAGAACCTATCCGCAGTGATTTTGGTATTAAATTTAAAGCAATTCATGAAATCCTCAGCCATTTCCTGCAAGCTATGCCTTTTGCAAGGATCCTGGAGTGTATACCAAGTCAATGCTTCTCCAGATAGACTTCGAATGAACAACTTTATTCTTAGTTTCTCATTGCTCCCTACATCGACTAACTTGTCATAGTATGCCCTTAGATATGCGTGAGGGTCGCCTTTTACATCAAATATGTGAAACTTTGGTGGCTTATATCCTACCAGCATGTCAATGTCTGGGTGGATGCATAAGTAATCATAATCTAGGCTTTCTGTTCCCCTAGTGACTTGCAAGTTTTTCAACGCCTTTCTTAGACCTTGATGTTGGGCGTCTATCGACTCATCTTCTTTCAATCGGGCATCCTTCTCCATCTCTGCATATTGGTCAACCTCATGTGGAACCTTGACCCTAGCCGGTGCTGTGAAAATAGGAGCCTCAATGGCATATACAAGTGGTATTTGTGAATCATAAGAAGAGGCGGTGTATGCTCCAAATATATATTGTGTTGCAGGGTAGGTAGGTGTGATGGGGTCTTGAGTAGGAAGGTCACGAGCAGTCCTGATTGCAGATAGATGAGCTAGTGGTGCTTGACCATGAACGGGAGCATGTTTAGGCATATTTGGTGAATCTGTAGAAGGCAAGTCAGCTCTTGGGAAGTAGCTGAGCATCTTGAAAGTTGGGAAGGTAGTAGCCAAAATTTTGGCCAAGTCTCTCACTTGACGTAATTCCTCTCTCAAGATCTCAAGCTCTTGTGCCATGTGAGCCATTTTCTCATCATTTCGAGTGTCAACCATATTTTGAGAACCCTCAAGATTCTCTACTGGTATCATTATGTTTGTAGCAATATTAAATTCTTCTCCACTTGTCATTTTTCCCCTTGATTAAAGGTTGTATCGTGAGTCAACCAATTTGCAAGTCGAGACAAATCAACGTTCTTTTAGGTATTAACAAAACAAAAATAAAAGAAACAAAAAGGAAAATATGTTAGTTTGGGAGATATTTCAAAGTACAAGAAGTATATAATATATATATGCCAAGTTAGCGACATTCAAATGTGTCCTAATATGGAGCTTCTTTTTGCTAGAGTTTGGCCTACGTTGCAATTAGTTCGATGATAAATAATTCATTCAAACACATTTTGAATTTGGAACAAACATAATTTCATTAATCAAAGATGAATTGGATCTTACAATAAAGTGGATGGGCGGAAACCTAAAAAATAAAAGTACATGAAGGTCATAAGATGAACAAAGGGATGACAGAGTACATATAAGAATGAAATCAAAGGACATGTTGGAGCGTCATCATCATCGTCGTAATCATAATATGGCCCTAGATGGTACTCTGAGGATTCGTCAATCTGGTTTGATCCTACCCCTTCGTCGAATCCTATCGAACCATACTCAGAGTGAGCTTCTTCCTCTAGATCCTCTTTTGGATATTCCTCTTCCGGCTCCTCTGGATCTTCACTTAGATCTTCTTCAGGGTCCTCTTCTGGATCTTCTTCAATCATTGGTAACAAATGATCTACGGATCCTAGAATTATTTGATTGTAAATTGGTATTGTGAGTTCTACGTGAGGGAGTATTTCCTCCCTAACCCAATTAACCCACTGGTTGTTCACAACACCTCCAATCCCTTTTGTACTATGTCGATCCAAATAGCTCACAGTGGTACGCCACACATAATACTTTGGCATGCACCATTTTTTATTTCCTGCATTTATTGTAGTCATGTGATCCCATTCCAATTGCAAATTTCTTATCCGTGCTGCTAGGACCAAAATGAGATCATCCTCATGTAACGCCATATTTTCCCATAGCGGTATGTTTTGGACAGCTCTAAATTATCGCAAAACTTAGAGAGGAGAATATGGCTGAATACCTCCTAGCCCGATCAACTCAATGAAATAGAGGTGTCGCGTCCTGACAAAAACCAATCCTCTTGTCCAATAATACTTCCAATGGACGGAATCTCCTATGAGGTTGGTCAAGAACAAATGGCACTCTTCCTCTCCTATAGGTGCGCCCTAAAATCTAAGATGATCTTTGTGGCTCCAAATCTTGTTACGGGTGTCTATAGTGTAGTCCATTCATGGTTCTCGACAATAGAAGTGCTCTATTGCCCAGATCTGTAATAACAAATTGCAGCCCCTAAAGAAGTTATGTCCCCTTGTGCATGTTGACAATGATTGAAATACTTCACCAAGAATCATATGCACCAAGGACTATTTATGCGGCACCGCAAAAAGTCCATTACTATCGGCAAAATATTGATATTTATTGAATGGAACCTCATTAAGAAGACCATAGCCCCCAATAAGGCCATCACATATATCCTTGGCCGCATATGTATCCATCGCCTATGAGTGCAGGAAAATTCATCTCGGTGTTTATCAAAGCTCTCGAGATGACCAAATCTTTGGAAAAGATACTCCAACTTTACCTTTCCATTTCTGCATTCCTTAGCGATGGCAAGATATACAGCCCTAACAGCCCAAGAAAATCTCTTATACTTATGGTTGATGGACATATCGGTGTTTTTCCTCTTATCGGTAATTCCAAAAAATCACTAAACTCTTCTAGTGTTTGAGTGATCTCAAAGTCCAAAAACTTAAAGGTCACTGTGCTTGGATCCCAAAACTCTATCAGTAACATAATGAGGATCTTGTTGGCTCGAATTCCCATGAGCAACACCAATGCACCTAAATGCCTTCTTATCTCAGCTCTGTGTGCCCTATGAATGTTTTGCCACCACTTTTGTATGATGTGGGGGCCAAAACAACTATCTGAATGTTTGGGAGGTTTTGGCTGATATTCATCTAAAAGAAAGTCAAGGGTATGATAAGTATGTTTCTTCCAAATCCGTCATGTGTTTTTGTATAGATCATTCATAACAACTTCCACATAATATATGTCGTCAGATATGTAACATTTGACAAAGGTTAGCTTTCCTAATTGAGAAGACGATGCCTTAGATCGTCTCGCCTAAGGTATATGCATCATGACCTTCTATCTAGTGTAAGATTTTTCTAGATGTTCAAGAGTGGACTGAATGTTTGCGAGAAGGCACATTAATCTTATTGCGCCAACTCTAAAACTAAGGAATCCAAAAGAAGGTTTGGGGGAGTGTCGCGTGAACCCATGTGTGTATTGTGTACGGCCAAGGACTCGATAGAAAGTGCAAGTGACATTGTAAGAAAAGCAGTAGCATGTAGTTTTTTCAAACAAACAAGGAGCACAAGTTTGGATTTAACTTGCGTCCTTTCAAATGAAGAGTAATAAAACAAATCACGATTAAAATAATTAAATCAAATAATAGACAAATAATAAATAAATATCCCTTAATTCTAAAACTAAATTTTACTAAGGTTAAAACCTAAAATGCTAAGTACATAGTCATTCCCCAGATAAATCACCAAGCTCTCGCACCCTATTTTCAAACTGGTCAAAATATTTCACAACATAAAAATGGCTATGCCTCTAATTTTGAAAATGTTTAGAGTCGCCACCTAATTTTAAGGAAAATATTAGGAAAACCATTTTTTTTAAAATGTAAATGTAAACTCTATTTTGATCTGCGAAATTGGTGAGATTCTAGGTAAGGAATTTAGTTACTCGAGGGGAAAGTATTAGGTATCCCTCGAAGTCTATCCGGAGATGATCCTTAAACTTAGTTTTAGAAAAATGATTAAAGATATTTATTCATTTGTTCGCTTTAGAAAATATTAACGAGAAGAGTTTTTATTAATTTTTAGAAAATGGTGAAAATACAAGGTATGTCATATATATGTATATAATAAATAAATAAATAAAATTAATAATAATATATTTGTAATAAATATATGTTTGCCATATGTAAAAAATTTATAATCTCTCTATAAATATTGAGTTAGAAGGACATGAGGATTTGTTACTTTATTATCTAGAATTAAGATGTAAAATAAATAAATAAATAAATAAAAGACAATAGATGGGTGTCAAATATAGTCACATGTGCATTGTATAGTAAATATAATTCGAGCAAATAATAGATGAAATGGAATTTTCATAACTAAAAATAGTATTAAAGTGTTAAAACATTATGTAAAGTTTATGGTCTCACATATATTTACTATAAAATAAAATATGCATATATATGTTGTTTGAAACTTATAAGATCTTATTATTTTATTTATCTGTAGGGACAAAATGATAATAGATATATATGTAGTGAAATAATGTGTGTGTTAAAGTGTAAGAGTTTACAGAAAAAAAAATGAAAATGGCATTGATAAAAGGGATAGTAGATATTTAAAAATATGTTATGTGTAACAAAATAATACATCAAGTATAGTAAAAATTAGTGTAAAAAATTAAATAATACCTTGTATGTATGACATATAAATATATATACCTTACATTTTAAACGTGTTATAAATCTGAAATCTTGAAATAATATATTATGGGAACTAGTAAGATATCTAGGCCATAAAATAAAAATGATAACAAATTATATATTTTTTAAAACTAAATGGCCAAAATATTAATAAAATATATTTTATAAGAGAATTTATTAAAAGATTCTAAGATGGCCTAACTATTGGGATTCATTCTATAATTATGTCATCTTTACAAAAGTATGGTGCAAGGCCATATCTATTCTTAAAAAAATCTATTTTTCTTGGCCTTTAAACTAGTTTTTAACACATGTAAAAATAATTAACAAATGATATTAGCCCATATACAAAAGGGTCTCAAATAAAGAGGAGAAATTAGTATTAACATTCACATATATGAAAACATGTATGTAAAAATGAATTAATACATCAAAAGAAACATAATAAAAATAGTAACGAGAAAGGCCAAGAAATGTTGACTCCTAACTTATAGGGCTCCGAGCTCTAACGATCCTAATAGTTGTTGGCCCGATACTTTGGGCCAAAAAAATGAGTTCTAAAGTAGAACTCTAGCTCCCAAGGGTGTACATGAAATATAAGGAGAGAGAAATAAGGGTTAGAAAAATTAGACTAGGTGATGACATAATATAACATAATTGGTGCACAAACAATGAAATATATTTTAACAAATTATGGCTTTAAAATGAGTGGCACACAAACAATGAAATATACTTTAACAAATTATGACTTTAAAATGCTACAAAGAACAGATTATTCATATATATATATATATAATATTCTTAGGATGTCTTATTAAATAAATACTACAACACACTCGGAAATAACTCGATTGCTAGGAAATGACTTATGAAGCAACAAGATTTTTAAGGAATACATATCATAACTTAATTAAGCTTAAAATCATATATGTGGTCAATTAGATTAGGATTTTAGACTTTGAGGCATGATAGAACAATGGAAACTTGAGTTTAGCATAAGAATGACCACAAATCCTTTGGCTCACCATTTTTTAAAGTTCGAACTTATTTCTACATCTTGATCATCTCCAATAACAAAATACCTGTTTCCATAGGCTATAGGCATACTTTTGACTTGAGTAATCACAAACAATTTAATTAACTTAATAAAGAGAAGTCTTGAGTCTTGATACACAAAAACATCTCAAAGATAACCACAAGAAAAAGAAGCAACTAACTAATATTAGCATTTTTCTCTACTTTGGCAGCTTTAAATAAATTGAAGGAGAATTGAATGAATTTTCATCCAATTAATAATCATAATATATGTTGAATAAGTAAAATCATAAATTTTATCAAGTAATAACTTTATATATACAAATTAAATATGCATGTACATACAATATAAATATATGTATGTGTGTGTATATATATAAAAGGCCCACGTGTATATAATATGTACTAAAATAGGTGTGTAATTAACATAAATAAGCAAAATATATAATAAACATAATTAAGAAATAATTTGTATATACGTATACACATAAGGTGTATTAGAATATATATGTAATATATAAATATATATATATATATAGTAAATTATAAAATAAACTTAATTAAGTAATAATTTGTATATACATAAAACATACACATACTAAAATAGACATGTAAAAATATATATATATTTTAACGTATGAAGCTTTTTATTTTAAATTATTTTTTTAAGTAAGAATACCGATAATAAAGATAAGAGTAGTATAATAATAATAATAACAACCATAACAAAGGTGACATTAAGAGAAAATATCTAGAACAACAATAATAATAAAATGATGATTCATCTACATCAATGAACAATATATATTCCATTAATGAGAATCACCCCAAGGAATGTCAAACCAAGAACAACAAAATATAAAGCAAAAGTTAAAGAGGCAAATAGGTAGTAGATTAGCCACTAAAAGAGCACAAAATATTAAAATACATTATCTTCAACAAAAGGAGCGAACAAGAAACAAAAAAAGTAAGGTTACTGCCAAGAACAAAAATAGTGCGCAGAGACTATCTAATTTAATATTTCTACTACTAAAAAAAATTAAAGACTACTGGAATAGCAATATTTGTAAAATATATATTCATAAATATGGACAAAATATAAAAGGGAGAAAAAAAAGGGTCACCGAAGTTCGGGTTTTCTAAGCAAATTTGGAAGGGGAGTTTGTTGGAGTTTCAAACCTCCATCGATGTAATGGAACCTGGGGCTTACAAAATATAATATAATATAATATAATATAATATAAATATAAACTAAAATTTTTGTCTTTTAGAATGGGAAAGCCTCAAAAATAGACGGAGAGATTTTTTGAAAAAAAATTACAATCGGAAAAGTAATTATAGGTTGGTCAAAATTGGATGTCAACAAGATTTAGAGAAGAGATTCTGGCAATACATCTTGCTCTAGTGAAAACGTACAATTCATTTGAATAAGAGTGCATTCTTGCGAATCAACAAACCTACAGACACTAATGGGCTCCTCTCAAGCCCTTGTGCAGTCTCTTTACTCTCTAAATACTTTATCTGAAAGTAACTCAGCAATAAGGATGTGATCTTTACTGTTTCAACCACCTTGAGTATGAGGGGTAGTTGAATGGATCTGAGAAATGCACGAATCTAAATAAGTTCCATAAAGAACAACTTTGTTGCAGGACTTAGAATTTGAAAAAGGGGAATTTTTTCTTAAATGACTAGAGTCCCTCATTTATAGAAGTGGGGCCCTCACAACCATAAATAAGATCCTGCTGACACTGGTTCATAGACTCCTTAGGACACTTGAACTGTGCACTTTGATACCAAGTGTCACGTCCCAAAAGGATACCCTAGGCGTGGCCGGCACTCGAAGACCATTGTTGGTCCCCAAGCGAACCACTTGGCCTGGCTAACTCACTCAGCAAAAGAATTAACTCATAAAAAGGTTTCAGATAGGCACAAATAGTATATATATAAACTTAAATTCTCAAAATAAATTCTCAATACTCAAATACATATAGAATATAACTCAAATTTTTTAAAACCATGAACTCTAAAAATAACTAAATAAACTTTGTCTGTGACTAGCCTATGAAGCCTATAAAATTGACTCTGAAATAGGTACAGTGACAAGCACACGGCTACCTCAAAATGGTGAAAAAAGACTGAAAGTAAAAGACTCAAGAGCGCATCTGAATGCAAAGAGGTCTCACCAAAACTGGATGGAATTCTGATCTCCAATGATGTGCATGTTGAGGATTTTTACCACTTGTGTCTGCATCATAAAATGATACAATGCCAAATTGCGTCAGTATATGTAATGTACAGTATGTAAAATAGTTGAAAGAAAACTTACTCAAAGATACTTAACTTAACTCATCTCATAGGAATCAACTCTGAAAATAGCTCAACTCAATAAAACATGCAATATCTGAAAAAAGACTATGATAAAAGATATGAATAAGTAGTATAAAAATATAATACTTTACTTCTTGGGGAGTTTCTCTAACTGACAACCATCACTTATGAGCTAGTGGTAATACAACGAACTGTTGTCATTGACACATCCGTCCAATACTTTGCCAGGGTAAGGGACATAAACTCATCTATACATCCAACAAAAGTCCTCTTTTGGGACAATGAGGAGTTGCCCGAATGAACGGTACGATCTATAGAGTTTTCCGAATGAACGGTACTATCCTATCCTACGTTAGCTACGTAGTTTATGGAGATCGAGTTGTTTTATACTCTTACCCAAATCGGTGCTCAATACTACTCCGAAAATATGGTTTATTATGCTCATAACTCAAGCGAGTATATTTACTCAATTAACTCATTTTGTCTCTTTTGGACTTGGCTCAAAACTCATCTCAACTCATCTTTTCTCTTTAAAATAATTATAATCTTAACTCAACGAATGCATTTAAAATAAAAATATAAGTTAACTTCTTAACTCAATCTCAAATAGGATGTTCTAATTTAACAATGCTCAGCTAGTTTATACTCAAAATACTCATTCTCAAAATAATAATTAAGAGACTTCTCAAACTTATGCAGACTTCTCAAACTCATGCTCAAAATAATAACTAAGAGACCTCTCAAACTCATGCTCAAACTAATAACTAAAAGACTTCTCAAACCCATTTAAACTCAATGCTCGTGCTCTTTCAAAACTCCATATATATGCATAGACTCAGTTTAAATCATACTTCGCTCAATGCATAAAAACCATTCTCATCAACTCAAAATAAATACATATAAATATAATGATCATCAACTCAACTAGAGTTCATGTGAATGAAATCATGAACAACAATCTCAAGAATTCAAGGTGTAGAATCAATAATAATCTCAATGCATAATTCTATAAAACTCAATGAAAGAAGAAATTAACCATTCGAAACTCAAGAAACTAGGGCTAAAACTTAACTCAACTATTTAATGATAAAATTTAGATGTAGAGAGTATGGAAGAACTCAATCCAATGCTATGAATAGCCTTACATACCTGGAATGACAATTATCGAGGCAAAACTTCGAAAAACTTTGAAGAACACAAACTTTCTTAGAGGAAATCTTTGATCTTGAAATCTCGATGCTTGATCTCGGGAAAATAAAACACTTTTATTAAAGTTTTAGAGAGGAAGAACTTGGGAAAACTTTGGGTGAAGGGCTTCGCTTTGATTCTTGAATTTTTGACTTGAAAGACTTAGGGTTCTTGATGAAGAAGAACCCTAGGTTAGTTTGGAGAGAGTTTCTTGAGACTAGATTGTTTGGATTGATGATTATGAGAGGAAAAAAAGTTAGTTGGATGATATAATAATTTAAAACACTCAAAATTGACTTAGTATAAGGCTTGGAAAAGGACCAAATAGCCCTAGAAGACGTGCAGGATGTTTCTGAGAATTTGACTTCTATGACTCATAGAAAACTTTACTAGTCGTAGAGTTTGGTTGTAACTACTTATGCTCTGACAACCTCTAGTAAAATGGTCATAATGCTTTACTCCGAACTCAAAATGAGGCAAACTTTATAGTATTGGAAAGAGGACTCAAATATCTTTAATTTGATAGGTCATGGGACACCTATTTCAATAGGAGATATTATCATTTGAAATTGACCCAAGTAAAATCTTTTATCGAAACTCAATCGATAAGGAAGCTTTCAACTTGACTTTGTGCTAGAGGATCCTTATGACCTTAATTCATCTCCAAATCTATTATCACACTAAGGAATTAACCTCTACACATGCATACAATTATGAATCATCTAGTACAACCCCATACACATATGAAGAATGGCTCGGCCTTAGCTTTAAAAACAAACGGGGTGTTACAATTTCTCCCCTTTGGGATCATTCATCCTCGAATGATAACCAAGCTAGAAAATTACACAAGGCATGAGTGCAAATCAAGAAATCAGATACTTAAACACTTAAACAATCTATCCATCATTAATTGGACTTAAGAATACTCATTATATACTTAAACTCATAATGAACATTAACTATAAGATAGGAAAAAGGAATATTACCATCAATATCATTATTGGAAAGCACGAATGCAATGCTAGAGCTCAAAGACTCAAGCTCGCGAATAACTCACTCAATTACTTAAAATCAAGAAGGTACTATCTCCAAGATAAGAAAAGGAACAAGAAAGAGTCTTATGAGCCTCATATAAGAGTATGACCACTATGAATTAAGCGACATGATAGATAGCTTTCGGGCTTAAATACTCTTCTTTCTATATACAACTCTTTCTCGACTGCAACTCATAACTCCCACAAGGATACCTATGACTACCTTTACCAAGGCTGAAGACTCCAAGTCTAATTGCATGCTCTTATTATGCTCAAGCTTAATGCTAAGTCACAGGGTACTACACATAATATAATTATGCTAATCTAGATCACAAGTTTCATGTTTTATACCTCTATAGAGATCCTCATCTTAGGAGTACTACTCATTTCCATTACATTCAACCAACCTTGAATCTAAATCAAGAAGCACCTAATGCATCCTGCATTCATCAACATGCTATCAATACCATATTAAAGTCTAATTCTATAACCATCCCAATACACTTACTGGAAACCCTCAACAAAAAATCATCAATAGCCTACTGTAATCACTCACAAAATAACCACCACACATGCAAGCCTATCATTCTAACCACTTTATTAATTCTTTGATGTCAATATCTCTTAAGAATTCTAATGTCAATCTTACCATATCTACACCGAAAATTGCATTATCTTCTACCAAGAGGTACACTAAAATACTTTTCCTTATCTATTTCACACAACAAGATCCCATCTCACTCTTCCTCCATGTCTATAGCATTAACTGGAATAAGCACACCACAACTATAACAATAAGGAACACCCACTCTCTCCCATCTTCCACCATTCATCTACTATTATCAACATCGCTATCAAGATTGACAAGAAAGAATCCTTGGAAGGGCATAAAGCGACAGATCATGAGCACGATTCATTAAGAAAGTTGATCTGAAAATATTCATAATGTAACATGATCTCACTATCCTTTTAAGGCCTACCATGGGTTTATAAAACTGAGCATACTCCAAAACCTGAAAGCATATATCATGTCCTATATAACATATGGCTAGATATTTATAGATTCAAAGAATAAGATCGGAATCACTGAAGGAAGTTACCACTTCTCACTTTAGGATTTGAGCATCAACACAAATCAACATGAAGTGCATGGGTCTAGGCCACAGGTATGGCTCTTTTACATAGGCCAAATTGTACTAGCCTCATTCTAAGATACTTTCTTAACTTTCTTCTATCTTTTAGGCATCTTTCTATACTTTCTACTCTTATTGGAGTACACATCCACTTTCTCTAACTCTTCTGATCTAACCTCTTGTCTTTAGCCTGCCAATACTCATCATCTAGGTTCACATATTCCTAACTTAGTTGAAGAAAACTTAAACTATAACAGGAGACTCATCATTAACTATATACAACTCCCTTCGACCCAATTCTTATGGATACTAAATAAAAAGAAAAACTCGCATCCAGCCTTCTCCACATTGGCAGCTAAAGGATACTAACTAGTCACCCAAAGTAACTCATAAAATTATAGCCTCATACAACTTTATACTATCTCGGATACACATCTTAAGCCTCTTCTTACCTAGTGACTTAGCCTTAATTCACTATTTACACCTAAGAGTCATATATCCCCTATTCATAACACACGTTCCTCATAATTTAATATCTTAATCTCTAGCATACATCATGTCAAGCCTACTAAATCAAATCTTAAAACTAGCACTATTACATTCATAATGCTATCCCCTCTTTCCTCACACCACTCATCTCAAATTCAAGGTTAGGTCTAGTACTAACATGCACATCATACACTGCTCGCATAATATACCAACTTACAACTACTAGGTGAAATTAAGAAACACTCTCCTACTAAGACCTCGTGATAAGTAATCGATCCTCGTCTCACTGTCTGTTTAATTACAATTTATCACCTCATGTCCTTTCATAACCAAAGTACTATTTACCCATTTATTACACCTCATTGCCTAGTTATATTCCTATCCTTCTAAATAACATAGGTCTCTCTATTCAAAATTATAAGCCTAGCTTATATCTATCATCTCATGAATATTCCTCCTTTTTGTTCAATACCTATACTAGGTCTTTACTAACACAAAGACACCCCAACATAAAACTTCTCTCTTGGTTCAAGTGTACTCTAACTCATCCTAGCTAACAACTCTTCCTCTACCTCCTATTATGAAAGATAGACGATACTTACTACTCTTTAGTCAAAACCAAAAGGGACTTCACTTATGACCCCATCACCTACCTTATAGCCCCATCACCTACCTTATAGATACATAACTCTAGTTACATGTCTCAACCAACCAACCTTCTCACTATTTTGGTTTCTAATTCTCTAACTCAATCTTTCAAGCTCTAGGATAATTCTACCAATTATAGCTTACAATACCTTAAATAATATTCTCTCGAGTGGTAACACAAAGCAATTTGGGACATAACATCTGAAGCAAGGATTAAGGAAGAGAGTCTGGGAGTACATTGTTCTTTGGCTTAATACACAATTCAACTGAATGAGAGTGCATTCTTTTGAATCAATAGACTTAAGAGCACTAATCGGCTTCTCTCAAGCCTGATGTCGTCTCTTTACTCTCTAAATACTTTATGTGAAAGTAACTCATCAATAAGAATCTAAGCTTTACTAATCCAACCACCTTTAATATGAGGGGTAATCGAACAGATTTGAGCAGCGCACAAATTAGAAAGGAACTTTTATAAAATTAAACTCGACGAACATAGAGTATGAAAGAAGTGAAATAAGTCCTAATGTCTTATAGCCTCCTAATTATAAGTGTGGTGCATGACACATCCATAAGTAAGAATATACTAGAAATGGCTTCATAGACACCTTAAAACTCTAGAACTATGTGCTCTGGTACAAAGATAATCATACCCCGAAAGGGTAACCTAGGCGTGACCGGCACTCGAAGACTATTGCTGGTCCCAAGCGAACTACTTGGCCTGGCTAACTCACTCAGCGGAAGAATTAACTCATGAAAAGGTTTCAGATGGTCACAAATAGTATATACAAACTTAACTTCTCGATATAAAATCTCAATACTCAAATACATGTAGAATATAACTCAGTTTTTTTGAAACCATGATCTAAAAACAACTGAATAAACTCTATCTGTAACTAGTCAATGAAGCCTCTAAAATTGACTCTAAAATAGGTACCAGGACAGGCTCACAACTACCTCAAACTGGTAAATAAAGACTGAAAGTTAAAAACTCAAGAGCGCCCCTGAATGTAAAGCGGTCTCACCAAAACTAGATGGAATTCTGATCTCCAATAATGTGCTTATTGAGGATCTCTACCACCTATGCCTACATCATAAAATGATGCAGCGCCAAATGGCATTAGTACATCGAATGTTTGATATGTGAAATAGCTGAAAGGAAACTTACTCAAATATACTCAACTCAACTCATAGGAATCAACTTTGAAAATATCTCAACTCAATAAAGCATGCAATATGTGTAAAAGACTGCTCTAAAAGATATGAAAAAGTAAATATAACTCAGTATATAGAAATATAATACTTTACTTCTTAGAGAGTTTCTCTAACCGACAATCATCACTTTTGAGCTAGTGATGATATAACAAATTATTGTCGTTGCCACAGTCATTTAATACTTTGCCAAGGTAAGGAATGCAAAGTCATCTCTTGATCTAATAAAATTCATATTTTATGATAATAAGGAGTCACCCGAATAAATAGGATGGTCCTATCCAACATTGGCTAGTTTATGGGGTTCGGGTTGTTCTATACTTTTACCCAAATTGATACTTAATAATACTCCCAAAATATGGTTTATTATGACCATAACTCAAGTGGGTATATTTACTCAATTAACTCATTTAGTATCTTTTAGACTTAGCTCAAAACTCATCTTTTCTCTTTAAAATAGATATAATTTCAACTCAGTGAATGCATTTAAAATAAAAATATAATTTAATTTCTTAACTCAATCTCAAAATAGATGTTTTAATGTAATAATGCTCAACTCATTTATGCTCAAAATACTCATTCTCAAAATAATAATTAAGAGACTTCTCAAAATCATGCTCAAAATAATAACTAAGAGCCTTCTCAAACTCATGCTCAAAATAATAACTAAGAGACTTCTCAAACCCATTTAAAATCAATGCTCATGCTCTTTCAAAACTCAATAAATATGCATAGACTCAATTTAAATTATACTTTGTTTAATATATGAAAACCAATCTCTCAACTCAAAATATATTCATGTTAATACAATGATAATCAACTCAACTAGGGTTCATGTGAATGAAACCATGAACAGCAATCTCAAGAATTCAAAGTGTATAATCAACAATAATCTCGATGCATAATTATATAGAACTCAATGAATGAAGAAATTACTCATTCAAAACTCAAGAAACTAGGCTAAAACTCAACTAATTTGTTTAACGATAGAATTTAGATGTAGAGCGTGTAGACGAACTCAATCCAATGCTATGAATAGCCTTACATACCTGGAAGGACGATTATCTAAGTGAAGCTTTGAAAAAACTGAAAAACACAAACTTTCTTGGAGGAAATCTTTGATCTTAAAATCTTGATGCTTGATCTCGAGAAAAGAAACTCTTTTATAAAGTTTTTAGAGTGGAAGAACTTGGAAAAACCTTGGGTGAAGGGCTTCTCTTTGATTCTTGAATTTTTGAATTGAAATCCTTAGGGTTTTTGATGATGACGAGGAACCCTAGGTTAGTTTTGAGAGAGTTTCTTGAGACTCGATTGTTTGAATTGATGATTATGAGAGGAAAACAAGTTAGTTGGATGATATACTTAGTTAGAACACTTAAAATGACTTAGGATAGGAATAAATAACTTGGAAAAGACCAAAATAGCCTTATGACCTTAATTCATCTCCAAATCTATTCTTAGACTAAAGAATTAAAGTCCACACATGCACACAATTATGAATTATTTGGTACAACCCCATACACATATGAAGGATGACTCGACCTTAGCTTTAAAAATATTTCAGGGTGTTACACCAAGTTTATCGTGCCTCGAGCCTACACCTTAGATGTGGCCAACGCTCAGAAACCATTGTTGGTTCCTAAGCAAACCCTTGGCCTAGATAACTCACTAAGAGAAAGATTTAACTCATGGAAATTAACACAAATGAGAAAAATAAGTATATGTAAACTTAACTTTATCAAAATAAAATCTCAATACTAAAAAATATAAGGAATATAACTAAATATTTTTTTAAAACATGAACTCTGATAATAACTGAATAAAATTTGTCTGTGACTAGTCTATGAGCCTCTAAATTGACTCTGACATAGGTATCAGGACAGGCCTACGACTAACTTAAACTGAGAAGAAAAAATTGAGAGATAAAGACTCAAGAGCACTCTGAATGCAAAGAGATCTCACCGAAAGCTGGATGGAAATCTAATCTTCAACAATGTACATGTTGAGGATCTTTATCACTTGTGTTTGCATCATAAAATAATACAACGCCAAATGGTGTCAGTAGATGGAGTGTACGGTATGTAAAATATATGAAACGAAACTTACTCAAGATACTTAACTCAAAGGACTTAACTCTGAAAATAGCTCAACTCAATAAAGTTTATGATATAATGAAAGAAAAATGCTTTAAAAGATATGCAATAGTAAATACAACTTAGCATATTAAAATATAATACTTTACTTTTTGGGAGTTTCTCTAACCGACAACCACCACTATGAGTTTTGTAACATCTTTCCCATGTTTCCAGAGCCATCCCATACCTTTCCAGGGTATGGGAAAAACTTTAACTTATGGATCCATCTTATGAGCCTACTCAGAGGCACTGAGGAGTTGTCCGACTTTCGGTACGATCCTATCCTACTCTAGCTATGTAGTTTATGGAACTGGAGCGAATTGACTCTTATCCAACTCAGTGCTCAATACTACTCCCAAAAACATGAAATGATATGATCATACTCGTAAAAAACTTCGAGTTGAGTTACTACTCACAATACTTCTCTGGAGTCCCAAGGAGTTTAACTTTAACTCACTGAAAACTCTGTCTACGTTCTTTAAAATATACATGATTTTTCTTAATACAAATAATAAATTTGGAACCACTTAATTTCCCTCAAAACTCTTTCTCAACAATAATCATAATACTTTAACTCACTCAAACTTTGAAAAAATCGTGCATAATGAATAGTAATGCAAAATACTTTAATTGACTGAACTTCTCTTTCAAAATTGATATGCTATGCTTTCTTTAAGAAATAATCATGCTCTTTTCAAAATCAAGCAACGCACTTGGGACACTCAATGTTCCTTTAAAACTCTTCTTCAACTGATAACCTAAAATACTTGAACTTTACTTTAACTGAAAACCGATGCATGAAATTATTTTTGCAACAAATTTAATACTTCTTCAATAAATAGGGTTTATGTGATCAAATAAGCATAAACAATAATTTAATAACTCAAATCATATGAAGAAACTTAATGTCAGCGATAATACTCAGAACTCAAGATAAGGAAATTAAGACATTCGAACTCAAGAGAATTTAGGGTAAAATTCTAACTTTAACTCTTACTAACCGAATTTAGATGTATGGTAGAGGATAAACTTACTCCAACACTATGGGTAGCCTTACATACTTGGAATGAAGACTATCTAAGTGAAATTCTAAGTTTAGGCTTGAAACTCTTGAACCCTTGCTCTTTTCCTTCTCTCTGATCCTTGCTCTCAAAGTTTCTAAGGGTTAATGAGAGAAAAATCACTAGGACACTGATAAGGGTTTATTTCTAGTCCCAAAAAGTTGAGGTTTTAGTTTGAAAAAGGGGAAAAGACTAAAATAACCTTAAAATTTAACTGACGGGGACCAGTGGGCAAGATCGGTCAAGCTCGCCATCTCGATCGGTGAGTCGCTGATCTCTTGGCCTTGCTCGCCAAGCCTCCTCGAGTCCCTTGAAGAAACTCTTTGATTATTTTTGCAAGCTATACTCACATCACCAACCATGTCAGCGAGTCGCCCTTTGCTACCTTCTCCTTGATAACTTCGCTTTGAACTCCAAGGGAATAATCCTTTGGGAGGTTTGGCGAGTGCGACTAAGCTCGCCAATCCCATTTTTGTGAGTTGTCATTTCTCCCTTCATCTCGCCAAAAGTCCTTGATTTCAAAGCATAACTCTCAGGACTTTTTGGCAAGCTTAAAGGGTACTTGGCGTGTCGCCTAGTACTCTTTGGCGAGTTGGTGAGCTCCAGTAGCCAATTTTTCCATTTGAACTAATTTTCAAATTTTAATTTAGGCTAGAATAGTATGTGATGTTACAATAATACCTTGGAAAAGCTTAATGTACCTGAAAAATGATGAAAATAAAGAGATCTTGATAAATTATGTTGTATTAAAACTGATATCAAAATGATCGTCAATGGTATCGTTGATATATAATAGAGCTTAATATTATAAATGGTAGCGAGGATATCGAATTCAAATTTATTAAAGAGTGTGGATAGATAAATTATTGGCCAAATAAAAATACGCAATTCGAATATATTTAGTTCCTCTTGAAAAAGTAAAACTTTGGACTTAGAGTTCAAAGACCAAGGTATAATGTCAGTGGGGTACAAATGAATTATGATGCAAAAAGTAAAATTGTAAGATATAAAGTACGGCTTGTGACTTTAGACATAAAATGTTATCGTAAAACTCCTGACATTATAGTATGTAGATATGTTCTCTTGTGGTGGATGCAATGAGGTTTCTTTTAATCTGGTAATAGATGAAAAACGTGAATATGTACAATGAATAATTGTCATGTCTAGCTAGACGAAAAGATTATATGAAAATCCTTGAAGAATTTAAAGGGCTTTATAGTAATTTATTGAATAGTACCCCAATATTGTGAGATCGCTTAACATAAAGAAAGATCGATTTTGATCTCATAAAACTGGTTTAAAAATATCATAAGTGGAATTAGTGCACTTATGTATCCTGTTATTACTATGCATGAAATAATTTATTTGGTTAATGTGCAAAAAAGATATAATTTTACTTTTATGTGGAGTAAAATCAAATATTGGTATGAGTTTATTATTTCTAGCTAATGTTGTCAAGGAATTATTAGTTATGCAAATACAAGTAGATTATTTAATCTATATAATGTTTGATCGCAAGAAAGTTATCTCTTTGTATGTGAGGGTATTGTCATATTATCATAAACTTCAAGACAATTAAATTATTGATACTTATTCAAATCAGGTCAAAATAGTAGCAACTTATAAACCAAGTGACTCAACACATATGAGATGTATGATTTTCTTTGAGAAGAAGGTTACAATATTATACGAAACTAAGGTTGTTTATGTAGCTCAATTGAATGAAGAGAATATCAGAAAAGACAAAATAAAATATATTTTGCCAAAGTTTTTTTTTCAAACATGAGCGTCAACAGAATGTATACAAGATTGAAATGCATCGTCTTTGAGAAATAATGTTATGTTTTCATCTCGTTGCACTATTTTTTCCTTAGCCAGATTTTATCCAACTAATTTTACTTGAAAGATTTTTAATGAGGCAGCGAACAATGTGTATTTCAAGATATGTATACTTTTTTTCTTCAATATATGATTTTTTCCACAAATTTTTTCATAATAAAATTTTAACGAGGTACATTATTTATGGACATTCAATGAGGAGTGTTATGAAATATTGCATTTATTGTGGATATTCATTACTTTAGTATCTAACTCCCACATCTTCACAACCTCCCCCATGATCTTCCTTTATAACTTTCATGTTTAATGTTATGTTTATGACAATATTTTGTATGTCTCTAATCTCTATGTAACACTATAAATAGAGGCATAAAAATTCGCACTTCATACACTTGAAAAGACTTGATAATTAAAAAACTCTAGGAAAAAATTAAAAAAATCTCTACACTCTCTCCTCGTATCTGTTTTTGTCTTTTGATCAATTTTATTGCTTTATATTATTGCTCTTTTAGCTTAGTTTTACAACATAATTGATTATATAATTATTTTATGGGCTCCATCTCATTTTTAAATTTCAATACTCAATAAACAAATTAATAATCCTTTAATATATAACTTTTCATATCATACAATTAATTCTACAATTACATCTCTAGCCAAATTGAAAAGATTCTGACCACAAACTAAAAGAAAAGAACAAAATAAATAGTTTATTTCTAAGTTATATGGAGGTGATTAGCAAGAGGGGAGAGATAATAATGGGTGACAAAAATGTGTTGAAATTTAAAAAGAATGACAAGAGTTTTAAATATTGAGAGTTGGTGACAATTTTATGGTTAGTAATTAATAATCTTTGACCCTTTTTCAAAAAGTCCTCAAGTTTTTGTGTTTTAAACTTTGACCCATTCCCATAAAACCCTAACTAAAAACAAGGTGCGACTTTATTCAAATTTCGCGCGTTTTTCTTCTTCTTCTACGCAGCCCTATCTCTTTCAATTTCACGCATATTTTTGGGTATTACTGTACCTGAAAGAAGAGAGAGAGCAGAGCACCTCTTTTCTTCTTTTTCTTTTCTTTTTTAACTTGAAAATTATTTTAAATTTTCTTCAATTTGGAACTAAATTTCATTGGTGTGGTATTAGGCATTGCTTGAGAGGTGATTTTCGACCATTTTAGTAAGTAAATGTTGTTATTTTGTGTCTATTGCTCATTTTGATTTTTTCAATTACTGCTAAATTCTTTTCAGCAACTGGTTCATCAGCAGATGAATCAAATATAGCAAATGACGAAACAAATACAATTGTTGTATATGTTACAAAAATTATTGCATTTATTTTAGCAGTTGTTGCACTAATTGTTGCTTATATTTTTTATCAGTTGCTAAAACACATTCAGCAATTATTGTTGTAGGTGCTGCAACAGTTGCTGCATATATTTCAGCAATTGCTGCATCAATTACTTAAACAAATACTACAAACTGAAACATGTTAGGCAACTGTTGTTTTAGAAGCTTCAATTGCTGCAACAATTAATGCAACAATTGTTGACGAATACTTGTGTTTCCTGTCCTCTTCAATTTCCCAGGTCATCCCTTTTCTGGTTTTGGTTTTGCCATAATATCTTGACGGAAGGCATGTCTTTAGTTCGCAATGTCCTAATGTGCCGATCCAAGATGGCGATGTTTATTCTTTACAGGATCACTCTTCCATTTTGTGGACATCATTTATGGGACATACTCTGGGTGGCTCACTAGTACCCTGGCGAAGCATCCCTATCTGATGGACTGGGTGTATAGTTTCCAAATTAGGTGATAAGCTCAACTTACCGGCAACTTTGTCCACCCTATGAGCAACTTGATAAGGTCTAATGTATCTTGGGCTAAGTTTCCTTTCCTCGCCGAATCTTATTACTCCCTTCCTGGGTGACCCTGTTACGAACACCCAATCATCAATTTGAACTCTGAATATCGATGCCGATTATCTGCATATCATTTCTTTCGACTTTGGGCTGTTAGTCAATAACTTGCTTAATTATGTCTGGCCTACTAGCTTAGTCTTTTAAATATCGACCCAACCAATAGGGGACTTACGCGTTCTTCCCTACCAGTCTAGTATGGGGTCATTGGGATACTGAAGTGGTAGCTATTATTGTAGGCAACTTAATAAGTGATAGATAATCATCCTAGCTACCTTCAAAGTTAACAACACCAGTTCATGACACATCTTCTGGTATTTAAGTGGTACGCTTAGCCTGTTTATCGGTTTTGAGAGTGAAAGGCGGTACTAAGACCTACCTGTGTGCCCAATCTCTTCTAGGGTTGATATGCAAGTGCTATCTGTACTTTAAGCCTCCTTACTTAAGACAGCAGTTGTGGGGATCTCATGTATTACTCCTCAACTCCCCTAGAAGATTTTAACTAGCGCGTTACCCTTTGGGTTTCTTCTCCTTTTTTTCCAATTCTTAGGTTGGCTACTGAGTAGAGCTAAAGTTCGTTCATACAGTGACCTTCATAGCCTCTTTGAGTTCTTTCTATCATTAGATGGCATAATTCCGAAGGAATTTGGCATATAAACTCGCCATCTTGTGGTAACCAGCTAGTTCTGCGCGTTTTACTTAAACCATTTCACAATTTCCCTTACTCCTGCTTATAACCTTCTAGACACATTACTTTATGTCATTCTTTACCTTTATAAGAATATGAGAGGTACCAGGAATATCTTAGTGTTGTCTCGCTAGTTCTCATATTTTATCTTGCCTTTTTCTTCCTTATCCTACAATCGATGTCGGGATAGATCCTTGGTCCAACCATGGCCATGTCTTACTTTGCCTATAGTACTAATCCCATCTCGATAGTTGACTCAACCCATCTTTGCACCTTTTTGTCATATATCCAAAATATCCCAACTTCTTTTACCACGTACTTCCTTACTTGGCCCTATACTTAACATATACAATCATAGATTATCTAACCATTCTGATAGAACTTGTATAAGGAGGACGTAATCCTTTCGTCTCCTAATTCATTCTACCGTACTTACCTTCTTCACATTGAGACTTGCTCGTCCCACCTTTTCACACTTCTTTCTTTTTCCTTATTCACCTTTCGTTCTTTTCATCTCCTACCATAGGAGGCTTTTTATTCCTTTTCCTTGGTTATTTATCTATCGCGACATCCTTTACGACCAACTCTATAGCCAACATTTTGGCTTTTGGTCTAGCCTGATGTCATTATCCTTCGTAGTGCCTCTTAAGTTATTCAATATCCTTTCATTGCTATACCCTTTTCTTTTCGTACACACCTACCTTCTAGCGTTATGTCATTCGAGGTCTTGTTAAAACTTCTTAACACTGCCTTACTTACTATTCTAACTTCTATCCAATTATTGGTGTCTATCATACCTTCCTAACTTGGTTCATTCAGGGTTCTTATTGAAACTTAAACATCCATCTCAAATATGTTGTCATATCAATTACCTTCACCTTACCTTTGCAATTTTCTCCTTGACTTCCCCCCTTTAGTTCGTACTCATATTCAGTTCATGACATCTCTCTGGGTGCTTCTGTGAGAATTTCTCTCTCTAATTAGTTGATGGATAACTAATAAACTATTATCATAAAGCACTTCCCAACCACCGTTAGGAGAAAACTGGAATCCCTACAACATCACAATACTTCTTAACCCTTGACCTATATGGTCTTCCTCTGAGTTTATCCTTGAGTTATGAAAACCTTATCTAATCTACAACTAGGAGTTGGGGGCTTGGTATTTTTCAAAGAGAGTAAAACTCAATCGCTGGACATCTTACCCTTCAACCTGAGCTTTTTCTTTTCTTTTTTTCTTTTTGTTCCTACAGCACAAATACGGTTGTAGGTACCGTAGTCTGAAGTTTACTGCTCAGATAGGCTTTTGTTTCTTCGAAATAAAATTCTCCAAGTAAAAATAATGCCCCTTATCGACGACATGAAGAGTACCTCCTACAGCTTTAGTTAAACATAATAGGGGTACTCGGTATCAACTTCCAGGACATTTTATGAAGCTATGTTTCATTTCCTTTCCTTGTTCTGAGAAAATTTCGACAGAGTTTCCCTTATACTCCTTACTATCCCACAACCTGCACGCAGAAAATACCAACAATGCCTCATAGGGCCAACACATAGATATATTCATATCATACCACAGCCACACAGGGCTTTCAGTATCAATAATAAGATAAAAATAAGAGACTTACCTCGTATTTCCAATTTCGATCTGCATCTATTGCACCTTCTTGTCTATTTTCCTTTTAGTTTTTGACTTTACGTTTCAATCGCATGTCAATACCTTACCCAACAGTAATCTTTCGTGTCTTTCCTTACCTGTGTGCTTTGTAATCTTTCAATATCGTCAGTCACTTCCTTCCGTCAATGTCGTCTTTTTATTAAGATCCAAGGTTAGTATAAAGAGATTTCTTATGACTCGGATCTATAGCACGATCTCCGAATAAAAAGAAAGGTAACATTCTAAATGTCCTATAGCCTTTTTCTTATAGATGTGGCGTGCAACACATCAATAATCAAGACTCTACTAGACACGATCTGTAGATACTCCAAGGACGAACTACTCTGCTACCACTTCTGTCACGATCCAACCCCGTAGGCTGCGACTGGGGTCTGACCTGGACCCCTGTATACATATTTATCAGCTGTGGTCAAGTCGAATTATAGACACGTAATGCATATACATCAAGTATAGTCAAACCGAACTACAAACAACATGATACGTATATGAGAACCCCCATGGGTCATAACATTTCATATATCTATAGCCTCTTTCATTTGTATCATAACATAAAAGGGCACGCAAGACTACAAGGCTGCCATAACACATGCCTGTATAATACATCATATAGACCCAGCTGAATCAAACTTACACATACCACCCACTTATACATGTTTGCAGACCTCTAAAAATATTAATGACAACATATGGCGGGATAGGGTCCCCGCCGTACCCCTGAATAAAAAGAAACAATTATATAAGCCAGTGGCCAGTGCCAAAAACTAGGCTTTGATATAATAGAGCCTCTTCCAGCTGAGCTGAATGGAATCCTAAGCTGACGGACTCCCAAAACCTCTATCTGTACCTGCGGGCATAAAACGCAGCCTCCCCAGAAATAGGGGGTCACCACAGAAAATATACCGAGTATGTAAAGCATGGAATGTAATGAGTAAAGTCATTACCAGAGCAGAATGTGCAAAAATGAGCAAAGTATCCAGAAATATCAAAATGCTTATCACAACCACAGATAAGATATGCAGAAAAATATATGCCATATCTGGCCCCATTATGGGACTCGGTGAACAAATTATGGAATTATGGTCGCCGCCCCGTCACCGGCGCCACAACACATCATAACTCCAGAGTAGGGAATATCTCCATAATAGATTATATCATATCAGATATTCATATCGGATCATATCATATCATATGTGTACATGACACATCATAACTCTACAAATCTCATGTACAGGTCGTACCTGCCCCCTCACGTCGGGGCATGGCGAATAATGCAGAGAAGTACGCATGATAACAAATCCTGGCCCGGGCTCAGTGAAGTAAGCATTGAGGCATCCACGAGTGGAGTAATGAGAAACTATATGCAATTTAAATCATATTTGAGACTCGATGGAATAATCAAAATGAGCTATCATTCAAAATCAAGATAAGAGTCATATCAAGTACCTTTTGAAAGTTACTATGGGTTATATCAAAATAGAACTTTTGGGAATTATATACACATATCAAGGTATAACAAATATCTTTTGGAAAATCAAGAAGTTGGCCATCCTAGCGGCTCTACGAATAAGAACTTCCTTGGAATAATATAAAAGTCATATACTTGCTTCATAAAAACCATGTCAACAAGGAAGATTAGCTTTACATATTTGTGCCCAAAACATGCCAAGAGATAGAATAATCTTAATACACTTATGCCGAAGACATGCCAAAAGAAAGTCTGAGCCTTACATACTTATGCCAAAAACATGCCAAAAAAAGAAGATGTTAGCTTTACATACCTCTTACGGATTACTCTTAACATGTTCGCCTCATCATCTATTGAACCTATTTAACATGAAAGAAATACGAGCATCAATAACCCTCGAATTTCCAGCATCTTAAGTTACATACGAGTATTCATAGAACTCATCTTCTCGTTCGCCTTCTCGATTAGTTCCTTAGTTAGTTAAGGAGTTAACCGAAATCGGGCAGTACCTCTCCTATAACATGCCCTATCTAAATTTCCAATTAGATCACTAATCACTACATCCAACCAAAAACAACAATATTCATCTCATATACAACTAAAACATGGCAACATTACACAACATAAGCTCCAAACAACTTGCTGAAAATTATGATACCAAAATAGGGTTTCTAGTCTTTATTTCGCAAAACCTTTAATTATAAAAGACGAGGGGTCGTGTGGATGAAACCAGAAGTACCCACACCCCTTTTAGAATACATTTGGGCCCTTTAACACACCCCCACACACCTGCAACAGCACACCACAAGCACAACACTTTACTTCTATGACAATTCAACTATAACGACTCCAATTTAGATTGTCTTCAATGTCAAGCATTTCTACGCATATTTTATACTTACATCCACCTATAGGACGTGTAATACACTTTATAACAACACCATAAAGTCCAAATTGAAAGGAGAAACCTTACCTTACCCGAAATTGGCCAAAACTGCCAAATTATGACTCAAAACTTCTCTAAACGTGCTGAAATTGAGCGGACTGTTTGTATCACTTCCTTGCTACCCCAAATTGTGATTTTATGTTATTAAACACTGATATATAACCATGGTACACCACAAATAATTAATTCACGGAATAAAAGTTGAAGGCTTACCTTTCTTGGCCTCAACCCGTAGCCCCTCTCTTTGGCTTCCTAGGTTTTTCTCTCAATTGTTTTCAAGTGTAGGGCTGAAGAAATGACTCTTTAGTCATAATAATATACACATATACACCTTCACGTGTTCAAGTAACACCTTAGATAATTAATTCACAAAGAAAATTAGAGACTCACCTTAAACTTGGCCAAAGCCATAGCTAGTTTTTCTCTAGCTTTCACATTTTCTCTCTCCTCTTTGCTCTTCTCTTTGCTTTCTTTTTTTTGGATGAAAAAATGACTTAAGAGTCATTGACATACATATATATTCTACCTTGGGAGGTGACATGTGTCAACCCCTAAGGGTGATACGTGTTCGGCCCCTATTGGGCCACGTATCCATGTCATGGCTCTTAGGCTGCCACGTGTCCTTGGTGGGGCCCACCCCCAAGTAGGTGGGTCACCTACTTGACCCCAAGCAGGAGGTTCACCTGCTTCCATGTGGCACTTTCCTAGGCTGCCACGTGGCGCCTCCTCTTGCTGCCATGTGGCGTTCTCTCCTTCTCCGCGTGGGTTCGTAATCTCATTTTATTTTAAGAACCCATGTAATCCTTTCTACGTAAACTTGTTATGTACTCAAGTGGCTTAGGTATGCAATACTTCTAAATTAGTAGCTTACATAGGTAATTCGAGTCCTACGACTCCTTACTTCTCCAACTCTTTCCGACTTCTCATGACCCTATTTCCAACTTTTCCTACTATGGAGTATCACATTCTCCTTCCTTAGAGTTGTGTGATAGTGTAGTAGATTATCCGACTCACTTCATAACTTCTAAGAAGCTTAAGAGACATTCTGAGCTCAAGAGTGTGGTGTGTACCATATAAGATCATCACTAAACTCAAGTCTAAGTACTATAATACATAAACATTACTTTATTCATCACTTATTATGATTGATATAGTCAATTAAGATTAAAATTATTCAATTAAGGTTGACTACGCGTGTAATTACTCGATTCATCATCTGTTACGAATAAATTACTATATAATTATACAAAATCACCACCAAACTCAAGTGTGTGTGTGTATATATATATATATATATATATATATATATAAACCACTTTATTTATCATTGAATATGATTGACATAATCAATTAACAATCAAATTACTCAATTAAGGTTGATTACGTGTTCAATTACTCAATTTATCGTTTGTTATGAATAAATTACTATGTAATTGTATACGATCATCACTAAACTCAAGTCTAAATACTGTAATACATAAAAATTACTTTATTTATCATTGAATATGATTTACAAAATCAATTGGCAACTAAATTACTCAATTAAGGTTGATTACGTGTTCAATTACTCAATTCATCGTCTTTTACGAGCTAATTATTACGTAATTGTACAAGATCACCACCAAACTCAAGTCTAAGTATTATAATACATCAAAATCGCTTTATTTATCACTTAGTATGATTGATATAGTTAATTAACATTTAAATTATTTAGTAGTTTCCTAAAAACTATCTTAGCAAGTGCATTAATTGCTGAATCAAACAGCTACTTGCTGATGAATTGTCTCAGCAAGTCTCAATACGATCCAATAATTGTTGTACTTGCTAGACAAATTCTTAGCAAGTAGACAGTATGACTCAGCAATTGTTGAACTTGCTGAGAAAATCTCATCAAGTTAATGAATTTGTTGCACCAACTAAGATACTTGCTATCATTCTTATGTATAAGATCATCACTAAACTCAAGTCCAAGTACTATAATACATAAAAACCACTTTATTTATCATTGAATATGATTGACATAATCAATTAACAATCAAATTACTCAATTAAGGTTGATTATGTGTTCAATTACTCAATTCATCGTTTCTTACGAATAAATTACTATGTATTTGTACAAAATCACTACCAAACTCCAGTCTAAGTATTATAATATATATATATATATATATATATATATACATATATATAAACCACTTTATTTATCATTAAATATGATTGACATAATTAATTAACAACCAAATTACTCAATTAAGACATGTTCAATTACTCAATTTATCATCTGTTATGAATAAATTACTATGTAATTATTCAAAATCACCACCAAACTCAAGTCTAAGTACTCTAATAAATTAAAATTACTTTATTTATCACTTAGTATGATTAATATAGTTAATTAACATTCAAATTATTTAGTAATTTTCTAAAAACTCTCTCAACAAGTCATCAGTCGGTGAATCAAATAGCTACTTGCTTATGAATTGTTTCAGCAATTACAACAATTGCCAAATCAGAGATACTACTTGCTAATATTTTTTAAAGCAATTGCAGCAGTTGCTGAAACAGACTATCTATTTGCTAAGATTTTTCACAGCAAGTGAAGAAGTTGTTGCGGCAGTCTACTTTATTTTTTATTTTTTTCTCAACAAGTGAAGTTGATTGCTTACTAGCTGAGATTTTTCTCAGCTAGTGAAGTAGCTGCTGAAGCAATGTACTTACTTGCTGAAATATTTCTCAACATGTGAAGCAGTTGCAAAAGCAGAAAATCATTCAAAATAAACATAAAATCCATATCAATTTTAATCAACAAGGATTCAACACAAACATTACTTACGATAAAATAAAGGTTCAACATCAAGCAGTCTTTCAAAAAAAACATAAAAGAAAAATATTGTTTGTCTGTCAACCTAAAAACATACATACAAGCCATGTCATTTCCAGGAACTTAACTTTGGTGTCATTTCATTTTCAAACACTCCCACTGCCCATTTTCATCACATCCGGTTAATAGTGTTATCACACATCAAGGTAATAGGAGTGCGAGTAATCAAGTGCTCGATATAAGGCAGTGAGTATGAATCACAAGCCGCCCTTCTTTTATTTTTTGGAGATTCTTTCTTTCGGTCATACTTACATTCTTTATTGGGCAGATTTGCAAGCAAGTGTGTGAACATTTCAGACTGCTTCAAGTATCTAGAAAATAACTCTAGTAGAGGCATCATGAATAGGATGAACTCATCTTCCGCAAAACATGGAAGGTTGCAATCATAAACATTTATCACTCCCTTGTCGATTACAAACTCAAGATGAAATGTTTTTTCTCTAGATTCATCATAGTATAATTTTTTTTCGCATCAATCCATGGGACCCGCCGGAAAAGGGTTCGGTTCCTTTGCAAAATGTCATGTAAAATTCACTAAATATATGTGTATAAACACGATCTTTAAATGAAACAACACCCTTTTGCATGCTAGTATCCGACAACTGAGTATAGAGATCTTTGAAAGAATTATAGAAATTGAGGTCCAGAATTATATTTGTCGGATCATAATATGTGGGATAGTCTATATGCCTTATTCGCATAAGGCATAATATCTCATCTACATGCTGCAATCATGAATATAAAATCAGTTAATAAGTAGAATTTTTGCTACATGTTCAACATCTGCTGCAATAATTTAATCAATTTATGTATAACAGATGCAACAACTAATGCAGCAACATAAACACACAACAACAGTTGTTGCATCTGCTGCAACTATTTTATGAAATTATTGCAGCAGGCACAACAATTATTGTACTTGTTGCAATAGTTTCATAAAATAATTGTAGCAACTAATGCAGCAACATAAACACACAACAGTAGTTGTTGCATCTGCTGTAAGTATTCCATTAAGTTATTACAGCAGAAACAATAATTGTTGTACTTGCTGCAATAGTTTCATGAAATAATTACAGCAACTAATGAAGCAACATAAACACACAACAATAGTTGTTGCATCTGCTGCAACTATTCCATTAAGTTATTGCAACAGGCACAACAATTGTTGTACTTGTTGCAATAATTTCATGAAATAATTGCAGCAACTACTGTAATTGTTGCAGCAATTGCAGTAACTAAATAAACTAAACAAAATTATAACTTAAATATTAAAAGAAACTGTAGAAAACTTACCCGGTCTTCCCACCACATATTCATATTTGTCATCATTGCAAAGTCATAAAAAATTAACTCATGCATTGTAAACTTTGTCTTAGTTGCCTGTTTCTCTTTAATTCATTACTGGAATTTTTTCTTCTTTTGGTCATCAATATTTTTATAAATATCTACCGGTTGAAGCTCTTTTTGTTGATCATCTACCGTCTTTGAATTGTTGATTGCCCTTTTTCTGAAATTTGATAGCACCTTACAAATCTATTTTCTCCTTCTTTTTACACCAACAGGAGTGTAAGGGTCTAAGATTTTCAAAAATGGAATGATACCTCTTTTGGATATCAATATATTGATGGCTGCCTCTAGAGTCTCAACTTTAGAAATCAACAAATTCACTCGTTCGGAGCATTTTTCACATTCACAAGCCCCTCCTCAGCTGGTGCAGCAGATACTTAGCACTGATATTATCTACAAACACAACATACCTGATCAAGCTTGCTGGAAACTGAATTCTCATGGTGGCTTCACATGCAAATCTGCTTGGGAACAAATCAGGGAGAAGAAAGCTAGGACCTTAACTGATGGCAGCACTTGGCACACCAACATTCCTTTCAAAGCTTCCTTTCTACTTTGGAGAGCTCTCAGATATAAGTTGCCCACCAATAATAAACTTGGCCAGTTTGGAGTAGCACCAGCAGCATGCTCTTGTTGCTACAAACCTGGATTGGATGATATAGAGCACATATTTGCTTCTGGAGATTTTGCCAAGCATATTTGGCAACAATTCTCCAGTTCCTGGGGGATCCTGCATGACACCATGTCCCTGAGATGCATCCTGATGAAGTGGTGGACTTCCAAGCCCAATAATGATATCCATAAGCTCATGTTGCAGGCCACTCCTATCTTTGTTTGTTGGCATATATGGAAGAATAGATGTGCAAGCAAGTATGGAGGAAAGAAATCTAGTGTGACTAGAGTTAAATTCTCCATAGGTAAGGATATATACATGCTGATAAACAATGCTTACCCATACATTAAGTGGCCAGAGAGCTGGAAGGAGCTAGTTACTATGGTAGAAAAATGCCAGCATGATATGAGAGTGATCAAAGTGGTGTGGATCAGGCCTCCACCTTCCATAGTGAAGTTGAATACTGATGGAAGTGCACTAGACAACCCTGGGAAAATTGGAGCAGGGGGAATATTAAGAGACCACAATGGGAACTTAATATATGCCTTTGCAACTCCATTGGGACAGGGTACTAACAACCAAGCAGAGGTGCAAGCAGCAACTATTGGCATCAAATGGTGCATTCAACATGGCTATAATAGAGTGATATTGGAAGTTGATTCAGAATTATTGACCAAGTGGCTGAAAAAAGATATCAAACCACCTTGGAACATTTACAAATATGTTGCAAATTTGCAGTCTTTGGTCCAGCTATTGGAATTCTTTCAGTGTATACACATATTCAGAGAAACAAATCACCCTGCAGATACCTTATCTAAATGCAGCCACATGTTCAATCAGACACAACAATTCTACAACTTACAGCAGCTTCCAAAAGAAACAAAGGGTTACTTCAAGATGGACAAGCTAGGACTGGCAAGTTTCAGAAGGAAAAGCCTAAAAAAGATCAAACAACCTCCTTGATTAATATATCTTAAGTCAGATTGTGTAATAGTTTCCTATATGTATTTGCAATGTACTTTTTCTTAGTCAACATAGCTATGTCATATTGTAAAGGGAGAGTCTCCCTAGTTTATTACTTTCATAGAATAATCAACATACCACTAGAGGTAAAGAATAGAGTAGAGGTCTTCTCCTTTCTTCTCATTCTTGGATGTGCAGGTAGGTGCAGACTTACAATAGACCATCCAGCAATTGGAGGACCATTCATGGTTGCAACACACATGCAGCATCCCACAACAAGATCACCAACACCCTACAACACCTTGATGAATCACATAACACCAACAACAACCAACAGGAATCTGCAGAACACCATCAACCAATGGAGTGCAAGCCTACTGTTTAATTTGTTGATTGGTTCTTGTTTGATTGTTTTTGTCCAGGTAAAAAAAATTCATCAACTTCCAACAGGCAGCACTCACTATGGCTGTTTCTCAACAATGAAACTACACCAGATGAGGAAACCAAACAACCACTGCTGGAGCAACTGTTGGAACCAACAAGAGCTCCACTACCTTTGTGTTTTCTTGTTTGTTTATGCAGGGTGCTGGAGCATCACTGCAAACTCTAACAAGATGCAGTTGCACAAGGCATGTACTATAACAACAGCAGCTTACCTGAAAGATCTTCAACCATTTCCAGCACACAACAACAACCCTAAATCCCTGGCAGATACCAGAGCAACAACAATAGTACTTGTTTGTGGTCCAACTGATTCTGCAGGTCACACAGAAGCTCCATATGTATCAACCACTCAACAACATCAGCAACAACACAAGCCAAAAGAGATAATTGGAGGCGTTAGGCGAACGACATTGAATTCAGCTGCCTTAAGCCTAAAGAGAGGGCCTTTAGTAATTTGGATCCTCCAACTTGGGAAACAAGCCTTCATACTTTGCATGACTAAAGGAGAGGGTATATATGCTAATTTCATAAAGTTTCAGCTCAGATGGACAAGTGGAGACGTTAGTCGAGCGACTTGGAAAATGATAACACTCTCCAAAGCTCTTACTGAGGTCCCTTCTTTAATGCTAGTCTGTGTACACTATGTTTTGTTTGGGCTTGCTTGCTGTATTATTGCAGGTGTCTGGAGTGATATATCAGCATTCTTCAACAACAAATACATAGAGAAGAGCACAACTACAACTTCCACACACCCTGCAACCTCTAATAAGCAGGGCAGCAGGTGCAGGGTGAGGAGTAACTTGTGGACCTGTCCAAAGGCCCCCAAACTTTGCAGGATTGCAGCATATATTATTTTGATAAGGCCCAAGAAATTTCATCCCAAACGGATAATTGGAGACATTAGGCGAGCGAGCTTGAAACAATCAGCTGTCTTAAGCTTAAAAAGGAAGAATTTTGCTAACTGGAAGCTCCAACTTGGGAAACAAGCCTTCAAACCTTGCATGTCTAAAGGAAAGGATATATATGCAAACTCCAAAAAGTTTCAGCTCAAACGGATAAGTGGAGACGTTAGTCGAGCGACATGGAAAATGCTAACAGGCTCCAAAATTCTCTTTGAGATCCATTCCTTTCTATTAACCTGTACAGGTCTTTGCTTGTCCTTGGTTATTTGTTGTGTATTTGTAGGTTGTTGGAGATATACACCAACATGCTTTAACAACAAATACATAGAGGACAACACTGCTACAGGACGATCCATGACTGAAACAAAAGGATTGTGCAGAAATGGAGACCCCTCTTGTTTTTGGTGCTTGTTTGACTTTATGTATTCCTTTGAGACTGGGGAGCCACACACAAGCAACCTGAACCAGATCATAAGAGAGGACTTTCTTTTCAGTGAAGCATGCTCCAACAAGTTCCTTAACCTCTCATACTATGAAAGAAACTTGGAGCTGCACACAAACCTACAGCAGCATCTTCATTCTCCCCATTTGGTTGTTTCTTTGATAATTCCTTATGCAGGTTCAAAGATTCCCAATAGAAGGGAGACAGCAGCTGGGCATAAATGGACCTCCTCTCCTAATCACTACTCCACCTATACCTTCTCCAATAGCTCAACAACTGCAGCAGCCCCCTGTGCAAAACTTTTAGTAACTGCAATAACTCAACAACTGCAGCAGCTCAACACCTGTTTGTTTGGTTGCTTGTCTTTGGTTGAATGTTTTTGTTTAGAACCTCTTTGGAACTGCTATGAGGGCTGCAATAACCTGGGGCTTCTATGGAGCAGAACACTCACATTGCCATCCATACTCTCTATTATCAACACACCACAGCAACAACTACACCAACCTGCAGCAAACAAGGAACAAATACAAGCTAGCTCTTTGGTTGTGTGGTTTGTTGGTTTTGTTTGTCTGTGTAGGTACTCCAAGAAGCTGAACCTGATCACAACAATCTGCAGCAACCATATATTTGGACCCCCATGCAGGTGGTCGAATGCAGCAACACTTGTTCTGATATTCAGGCTCTCAATTTTCTCCACAACAACTCCAAGGCTGTTGGATACTGTAGCTCCATATATTTCCTTTCCTTTCAGCCCCCATAGCTGATAATCATGATACTGATGCAATGGAACATTTCACCTGGATTTACTTGGTACGACAAGACTAAAAAGAGCAAAGATGAAAAGAATTTTCCCATCCCATGTGAGATAGAAGTTTCGTATACTTTTTCTTCTTCAATGTAGCTATGTCTGGTACGTAGCGTAGTTGGAATAGGACTAGTGTAGGTTAATTTCCTTTTTTCTCATGGAAGGGGAGAGTCTCCCTCATTTATGCTTTCATAGTTGAATTGTACCGGGAGGAGTCCTCTCACAGGTTTACTGCTTTCTAGTTATAGTTAGTCTCTTCTTTGTATCGGGGATGAGTTAGCCGACCTTAATAGGTTAGCCGACTTATGAACCACCATAGGATCGGAGGTAAGGTTTATGTCCCCCTCCTTGTATTTTTATTTTTGATTATTTATGTTAAGGCTTGGGGGTGTTGCTTAACCCCTGACTGTGCACGAGAGGTGGGAGCCTCGTGTAGGGTCTGTTCCCCCAAAAAAAAAAAAAAAAAAAAAAAACATAACAATTGATCAATTTTGCTTAATAATATTCAATAATTATGAAAATTATTGCAACAAGTTCGAATTTATTGAGGCAGAAGTACTGTGTCAAAGTAAATTTTAAGGGTACATAAATATAAAATGAGGTTTACCAAGTCAGATGGAGGAGCAAATAAATCATCAATTTTAATAAAAATATTTTTTTTGCATTAAGCCATCTAGGAATTTTTGGACAAGTTTCTTCATCAGATAACATTTTAAATTGAGCCATTAGATGAAGAATAGCTTCAAATGCCCAAGCCTATATAAAATAATATCACCAGAGATCAAAATAATGAATAATGAACTAAATATTAATAAAGATAAAAATTACTGAATAAAGTTTATCGTGAAAGTCTAAGAAAAGCCATAAAGATTGTTGGCTTTTTCTATTGGGTTCAAATCCTTCAACAGATACTCAATAGTGAGTATGAAGCTCTCATGGTCCCATGAATGGGCACGAAATTCTTTGCGGTCGGCACAGAGCTCAGTCCACTCAACATGAATTCTTGTGCTTGGATCGCGTGCACAAAAAATAATGTGCATAAATCAGAGTAAGCATAATGACTTCTTGCAATTTTTCGAAACCTCTTCGGAGTTTAGAAGGGCAAATAAATCCTTTTCTCTAAAGCATTTTCCAGTTAACTTAAGCAATTTTTTATGCTTCTCAACAAACTTAGAACTCTTGGATATCTTCTCCAACCTAGCAACAACGCTAAGAGTATAATGATAATTTAAACCTGTCATTATTGCAAATTCTTTCATGCCAAAACAAATTGGCATGCCACAATAATTTATCCAAATAGATTTTTATTCATCACTAATTATCTTTTGCCGAAGAAGTTGATACACCAAGCTCATTTGAAAATGTAGAACTACTTCCTCATCTATGTTCAAAAACTTCCTAAATATAAAAAAAGGGCAGCCCAGTGCACTAAAGCTCCCACTATGCGCAGGGTTCGAGGAAGGTCCCGACCACAAGAGTCTATTGTACGCAGCCTTACCTTGCATTTCTGCCAGAGACTGTTTCCAAAGTTTGAACCCATGACCTCCTGGTCACATGACAGCAACTTTACCAGTTTCGAAAATATTTTTCTAAATTTTTTTCCACAATCATCTTTCTAAAATTTTTGAAAGGTTTTTCCATACCTGATCTAACAACAATATCACTTTTTAAATCACAGGGATGATTGTCCAACACTATCTGCAAGCCATAGTCTAAAAATTTAATTGTCATAATAATGGCTTCTATTGAAGGACTGTCAGGAGGGGAATCGGCAGTAGAGACAGAAGAGGCATTGATATCATGATGAAATTTTGTTATTCTTTTTGTCAACACAACATCGTCTGATTTGCTTGCTTGTTTTGAAGAAGAATCAGTCTTATCTCATATATTTTATTCTTTTTTTTCTGCTTCTTCTTTTGAAGAGCAATTCTCTTTATCCATTGTTGATTGTTGTTGAGCCTCATAACCCTCATCTGATTGCCTAGGGCTTGAGGCTGCCTCACCATCTACCATTGTGGCATTAACCAATAAATTTAATTTATTAGTAGATGCTTGTGCTTCTACTACTTTTGTTGTTGTTGTTGCTGCTTCTTCTCTTTAGGATTGTGTGCTTATTCTTCTAGATTTTCGGGGAGTATTGCTTGAAAAAAGTTTTCTTCTTGTTTGAGCCATTTTATCTACACATATGAGATAAAACACATAGATTAGCACAACTAGTTCTTCAATAAAATAGAAAAATAAACTATAATACATAATTTCATATTTTTTCAAATGAGTGATTTGCTACATCAATTTAAGGAGTTTACGCACAAATAAGTTAAGCAGATGCAGCAACAACAACAACTTAAGATAGCAATTTAAGAAATTAAAAGTGCAGCTACTTAAGCAGTTGCTTTAGAAATACTTAGTTGTTACGATAACTTAAATACAGCTTAAAGAATAAAGAATTTAGTGTAATAATTTCAGTAGTTGCTACTGCAACACCTTAAGATATTCTCAGTAGCAACTTAAGAGTTGCTTCATCAACTACTTAAGCTACTACAACAATTTGTTGCAGCAACTTAAATAGTTGCAAGTCAAAAAATTTACTACATCAACTTAAGTTGTTGCTTCATCAAAAATTTAAATTGATGCATCAACTTAAGCAGTTGCTTTATCAACTACTTAAATAGTAACAACACCTTAAGACAACTCAAGAAATTTACTACAGTTGATTCGTCAACAATTTAAGTTGTTGCATCAACTTAAGGTATTTAATGAAGCAATTTAAGCAATTGCTTCATCAATTACTTAAGTTGTTGCGACAACTTAAGGTTGCAAGTTAAGAAATTTGTTGCATCAATTTAAGCGATTGGTTCATCAACTACTTAAATTTTTGCGACTTATTAAGCAACTAATGATTTTTCTTCAATAGCTGAGAGGGCGGTTACAACAAGTACCTCATCTGTTTAAAAAAATCAAACAAATTTTGAAATTGTTGTAGCAATTATACACCGTTTTACTCTTAATTTTTTACTATGTCATTCATACATTATTTATTTCTTCATATTTTCATCAATGTCACACCATCACAATAATGAATACAATGAATTAGGGCAAAAAAACAACAACAATAAACTATGAAATATTTGGAGAAACAATAAACATAGCATACACACAATATGCATATTCTTTTTTTTTAAACTATGAAAATTCAAACTCAAAATCCTAACTATTTGGAGAAATTTTTACCTCTATCACGATGACAATGTTGAGGACAAGAGAAGAAGACGACGAAGATGAAGAGCAAAGGACGACACGAAAATGAAGAGAAAATAGAAAACTTGAAGAACTTAGGAGATTTTTGGAGTGGAGAGGAAGATGGAATGGAGAGAAGAGAATGTTTTTTTTTTTTTGAAAAAAGCTGATTTGAAATGAGTGAGTTGTGGCCCTATTAGAAAAGTGTAGAAAAATTTATATTTTTTAAAAGTTTAACAAATTTTAAAATTACACTTCAACCTTATTTAACTTAATCCCTTAATTAGCAAATGATTTAACTTATCCTGATGGTCACCTTTTTTTAATTGGAGTTTTTTTTTTTTTTGGGTAACCTGTGGCTCAATTTTCAGGGCGATAAAATTAATCACACTGGAGAACAAAACATATCGCATTCATAAATAAACCATAAGCTCCAAAGGGGAATTAAAGAGTATGAGGGGGTTTTCCTCTGTAGCTTCAAGGGCTTCTTCACCTGCTTTCACGAATCTCACTAAACAAAACCAAAATTCCCTTAGACCCATTACTCCAAAACCCTCAAATTTTGACTATATTGCGACTAACAGCAGCCCCACCACTCAACAATGTTCACCCAGTAAGCCTTCATTGAATTGGAATTCCAACACTTCCTTAGCAGCTAAAAAGGTAAACTTTCGAGCAAGTGTTGTTGATCATGAGTATTTTTCCCTGATTCTTGCAAGAAAAGACTGGTATTTATTGCTAAACCATGAGTATAAAGCCAAGAGGGTTACTTTGAATCAGCAAGCAGTTGTTAGTATTTTGCAAAATCAAGAAAACCCATTACACCCTTTTAGATTTTACATCTGGGTTTTGAAGATTTTTCCCTCTTTTGCGAATAATCAATCAGTTAAGGGGGTTTTAGGTAATGTACTTTATAGGAAAGGTCCCCTTTTGTTGTCAGCTGAGCTTGTTCAAGATATCAGAAACTCTGGAAATGTAATTAATGTGGACTTGCTTTGTGTTCTAATTGGTAGTTGGGGGAGATTAGGGTTGGGGAAGTACTGTACTGACATTTTGGAGCAGGTTTCTTATTTGGGGCTCACTCCTAGCACTAGGTTGTATAATGCGGTAATCGATGCATTGATCAAGTGCAATTCACTTGACTTAGCCTATTTAAAGTTTCAGCAAATGCAGGTGGATAACTGTAAACCAGATAAGTTTACGTATAATATTCTAATTCATGGAGTTTGTAAGGCTGGGGTTGTGGAGGAGGCACTTCGTCTGGTGAAACAGATGGAAGGAGTGGGATACTCTCCCAATGTGTTTACTTACACAATTTTGGTTGAGGGGTTTTGTAATGCTAAAAGGGTGGACGAGGCATTTGAGCTCTTAGGGGTAATGAAGAGTAGGGGCATTGTACCAAATGAAGCTACTGTAAGATCATTAGTTAATGGAGTATTTCGGTGTGTGACACTAGATAAGGGCTTTGAATTGTTATGTAGATGGTTAGAGAAAGAACATGTCTTGCCTAATGTAGCTTGTTCTACCATGCTACATTGCCTTAGTACTAATTTTTCGCCAAGAGAAGCAGCTCAACTATTAAGAATATCAATTGATAGAGGTTACTTCCTGGATAACTCAACTCTTAACATTGCACTGACTTGTTTAATCAAAGGATTAGAGCTTGATGATACTTGTCAGATGTTAGACTTCATCACTGTTCGAGGGGTGAAGATTAGTGTTGATATTTATCTTGCACTTGCTGATGCTCTTTATAAAGGTGGGAGAGTTGAACAGGGGAACAAATATATGGACCAGATATTTAGGGATGGTCTTGTATCTAACACATTCTTCTATAACCGGGTTATTGATTGCTTTTGCAAAATCAGAATGATGGACAAAGCATCAGATGCTTTCAAAGATATGCTTCAGAGAGGTGTCACTCCCAATATTGTAACTTTTAACACTCTTATTAGTGGATATTCCAAGGTAGGGGAGGTTAAGAAGGTACATGAGCTACTAGTCATACTACTGGAACATGGTTTTCGACCAGACATTTTCACGTTTAGTTCAATCATTGATAGTCTTTGTAGAGTAAACCGCATTGACGATGCTTTAGACTGTCTCACAGAGATGGTAAGATGGGGAGTTGTTCCAAACGCTGTAACATACAATATCTTAATTCGTGCACTTTGTGTCCACGGGGATGTTGGTAGATCACTTAAATTATTAAGAAAAATGCAAGGTGATGGAATAAAGGCAGATGTTTTCTCCTTCAATGCCTTAATTCAAAGTTTTTGTAAGATGAATAAGATTGATGAGGCACAAAGGCTTCTGGTAAGCATGTTGACGCTGGATTTGATCCCTGATAATCATACTTATGGTGCTTTTATCAGAGCCTTATGTAACTCAGGGAGATTTGATGAAGCTAAGAGATTGTTTTTTTCAATGGAAGCAAATGGATGCATCCCCGATGTTTTGACATGCAAACTATATCTTGATTCACTTATTCAATCAGGTTGTATTGAAGAAGCGCAGGATGTTTTAAGGGAGTGCGGAAAAAGGGGAATGCTATTGGAACCCATTACTTCTTCATAGTATCTTTGCTTCAGGAGTGATTATCACTTAATGCTCACAAGCTACGCTGCTTGTTAGCCAATCATGAACATACCCATGCTATTGACCCATCAGGGCTGGCCTAATGTACTATAGGTATGACTGCTTTCTTGATAAGTTACTATAGGTATGCTGTTATGATATCTTCTCTTTGATGTTCCACTTGTTTTCTCTTCTTTTGTTGCCCTGTGCATTTTTATTTTGTGTGGATCTCTAAGTTGCTATTTAGTTTTATGTTCTTCCCATTCATGCATGACAAAGAAAAACCTACAGCTAATAAAAGTTACCTTTTCCCATCCTTGCTCCCCTGATCACTGTATTTGCAATTGTGAATCCCAAATGGTAAAAGATGCTATGTAGGCAAGGACATAGATGGGTACTGCCAGGCAAAGGAAAAAAGTTGGATTTGGTTGTAATATATTACCAGTCTAATGTACTGTAAAGTTGGAATGGACAAGTTTAAAAAGTAAAGGTGCTGCTCTATGGACCGGTGATGCCTCAGATGTTGGCTTGTGTTTATTATTTGTTCACAAGTATTGTTACTAGTAGTTGACTAAATAAAATACTAGATTTTTCAATAGATTATATCTGTGTATATTATTACGACAGATGTTTTTCTTGTTTCCACGTTATGAATCAGCTGTGATCTATTACTAGTGAGCAGCAATTCTTAATGTAATGTTAATCAAAGCATCTAAGTGTTTGATATCTACATCTAGGTTGGGCTGTGCACAGTCCGGTTCAACCAGAAATTTCAAACCAAAATAATTATTTTGGATCATTTTATTCGGTTTATGAATTCAATGATCAATTATAATGGTTCCATGATTCAGTTATGGATGGTATATTTAACACCTGAACCGACTGAGAAACTGAATTGGACATGTGTATATAGATACAACTAGGCTCTATAGTGTATATCTAATTTCCTCCTTTCTATTACAAAACATTTAGGGCTTTCCTTGGATATTTCCTAAACCACAACACTCTCTTTGACTTAACCGTATCTCTCTCACAATCTCAACTTCTTAAGAGTCAAGATCACAACCGTCCCGCCTCTTCAGTCTCTCTCACTCAGAACCGGTCTCTCTTTCTCTTCGAAACTCTCAGTCTTCAAGGATCAAGCTCCATCTCTAATTCCATCTCTGTTTTTCAAGGTAAGAAATTACTCTTTTTATCTTTATTTCTTGTTTGATATTTGTCTATTCTCTCCCTTTTATTTTCGCTACATATTTGCATTCATCTCCTCTTTTCTATTTTCGATGCATGCTCTTTTTATTTCAATGTGTAATTGTTCCATTCTCCCCTTCTAGTTCCCGTCTCCATTTCTTTTGTTCGATTTTGAGTGATTATAAACTGAAGTCCATTATTTTGAAATGGATCATGTGTGGCGATGAAAATCTAGGTTTTCTTGTTTCAATTTTATGCTGCATTGGGTCTGATACTCTAAGATGATCAATGAGCAGCCTTCAAAGTTCACTGTAATTGTTTGATTCACCCTTTCTATTTATGTTGGGGAAAATGGCTAAAATGATGCTTATACTATACCTGAATTTTTTGTAACACACTCTTATTTTAAAGGGGTCCTATTACTCCTTTCAACTTTTTAAAAGTGGAACAAACACACCCTTAAAATGCCACAAACCAAACTTAGCACGTGTATTTTACCGTTTAAAATATATTTTTCACCTTTTTTTTCTCTTCCACCATCCACTCCCCTAAAAGTCACCATTAGAGGACCTTCACCTTCTTAAAGTATCACCTTCACCTTTTGCACCAAAGGGTGTGGTCTAGTGGTCAATGGAGTGGTTGAAAGCCATGAGGTTCCAGGTTCAAATCTCAATGGAGACAAAAATACTAGGTGATTCTTCCCATTTGTTCTAGCCTTGGTGAACAGTTCACCTAGTACCTATAGCTGGTGGGAGATGTCAAGTATCTCGTGGAGTTAGTCAGTACCACCAACAAAACAACTTAAGATTCCCCAACTCCACCTCACGACCAATAAAGCACCTTTTCCACCATTGTAACAAGTCAATTTCATCTTCCATAAAGAAAGAGCAAATCTTAGATCACTAAAATTAATAATGAAAATTGAAAAGAGCATATCTCAGATCTGTAAAATTAATAATGGAAAAATTGGCTCTCTAACACGAATCTCGAGGTAAGCCTCAAATCTCCCTCCTCCACTCTCTCTGTCCTCCTTTCTCCTTCATGGTCGCCGGAATACCTTTTCCGACATGACTATCAATTTTCTCTCTTCTCGATCCTCTCTAACCTTCTTCTAGACTTTCTCTCTCTTCGAAAATCCTTCAAATCTGGAAGTTTACACTTTGTCTCTTTCTCTCTCCTCGAAACCATCCAAATATACTTGCCGGCCACCGAAAACTCAATTCCCGACTAGACCCATATATTTTTCTCACTAAATATAACTTCTTGTCCAATGGTTGCCCTTCTCTTCTCTATTCTCTCAAGATTATCACCTTCTGTGAAAATCTTTTCTTCGGCACGGGGGAAAACAAAATTTACTTTAAATCTTTAATGCAAGCTTTAAGTCCTTTGACATTACCAGACTAGATGGTTCTCCAGCAACAAAGTGTGGTATGAGTGGGTCAAGAGAAATAGGAAGATGATGAGAAGAACAATGATGAGCAACAAATGTATGGAATGCATCAGTTTCATTCTTTACGAGGCCTCAAGTGATAAAGGATAGCAGACCTAGAAGGTGGAAATTCTCTGAGCGGGATGTGGAGCAATTCTATAACAGAAAATAGAACAGATACATAAGATATTTGAGCATAATATCAGTCAACAGGGGGATATTCTCCCCTGAAGTTGTACCGAAAAGTCAGTTACACACTTAAACTATCATGACGATCTATTACATACCTAAACTACCTAAAGTGAAACTATTACACACCTGAATGCATAACACTACTCTCATAGTATATGGTGTATTACACTCGCTGTTACGTGGCGCCACGTCATCGCTATGTCAGAAATTATAATTTTTTATATTTTTTCTATTCTTTTCTTTATTAATTGACTTTTCTTTTATTAACTATATTTTATACTAATTGACTCCTAATTAATTATTAACCACCCATCCGATTTTTTATATATTTTTTTTTTATTAATTAACTTTTCTTTTATTAACTATATTTTATACTAATTAAATCCTAATTAATTATTAACTACCCATCCGATTTTTTATATTTCTTTTCTTTTCTTTATTAATTAACTTTTCTTTTATTAACTATATTTTATACTAATTAACTCCTAATTAATTATTTACTACCATTCGATTTTTTATATTTTTTTCTTTTCTTTATTAATTAACATTTCTTTTATTAACTATATTTTATACTAATTAACTTCTAATTAATTATTAACCACTCATTCGACCCCCCCAACCCCCTTCCAAACCCCAATCGTCTTCTCCACCAAAATGGGGAGAAGAATTCTTCTTCTTCTTAATGAATTTTGAAAGAAAAATAATAAGATTCAAAATGGGAGTAAGTAGAGGTGGTGTAAAGAAGAGGAGGGTATGTGGGTGTGAGGAAGAAATGATGTGAGGGTGGGGTGATTTTTTTTTTTACTTTACAGAATCTGACGAGCTTTTTTTTGTCACGTCAGTTGTAGGGGGGTAATAGTTTCACTTTTAGGTAATTTAGGTGTGTAATAGATCGCCATGATAGTTTAAGTGTGTAACTGATTCAGGTGGGAATTTATGCCTTTTCCCATTAATAATATTAATAGTCCCTGAACCAACAATAAATTCAGGGTGGAGGGAATTAACATTTAAGGTGGAAAGCTTCATTAAATGCTCCAAGAAGTTACCTATGGAAGCACCCCCAAGATTAACTAAATCAAATTACCCCTACGCCAAGGCCTTATGGGAGAGTAAATGGCAATCAGAGAAGCTTCGGAATGCTGAGGTTTGGAAAAATCTAAACATCCTTGAAGTTTCTGAGGTAGTGATGCTCAGGGTTGTGAACTTTTGAAAAGAAGCCTAGTTGGAAGCTTTGGGGAGGAACTCCAAGAAAGACTTACACCGGCTAATCTAAAAAGATGTTTGTCTTCCACCTGGAAACATGTATTTGGGATGAACATTTACGAGATGTATGGGGGTCTATTTTTATTCGAATTCCTGAACAGATTCATGGCGGAGAAGCTATTTCAAGAGCAATGGTTCTGGGAAAAGCACAAAATACAACTCCAATGATGGAATCCGGTGGTGGTTAGATCTGTGGACTCTGTTCCAGCAAAGAATACCTGGATCAAAGCTGTTATACACCTGTGGTTGCAGAATGTTTTTCAAGAAACTGGTGATTTTTATGGTGGATGGGTGTCCACAGAGGAGTCCGAGTTCAAAAATCATCTCAAATAAGTTAGAGTTTTGGTGAAGAATGATGGAACGAACCTACCAAAGGAAGTCTCAATCTCTCACGACAGCATCACTTTCCACATCCCTATTGGCCAAAGAGTAAATCTAGGGCTGAAAGATAGTCAGATGTTGTGGAAACTTATCCTACAATTATTGCAACATCTAAGAAACTGATCGGAGTCTATACACAGAGGTTAAAAAGAATATCCATCTGCACACCAAGAAAAATTCATAATCTCCCAAGTCTAGATGGGTCTAGTCAACATGTGGGGAGCTAGAGAGAACAGTTGGAAGAGGGCCCAATGTAGATACACGTAAGAAGCACATGAGCTTCTTTAATGAAGATCTGAATTTTGCCCAATAGATTGGGCCTATTTTGGAGGGGTCTGTGAATAAAGACTTTGGGCCTGATGCAGCGGCCCTCCAAGTAATTCTAAATAACTTCCAAGGAGGAAAGGCCAACTCAGAGACATTCGATCATTTTGCTGAAGCTGGTCTATTCTTTGATACTAAGAGCATCCACATGAAAGAGACAAGATGGTTAATTCCTCATCTTGGAATCAAGTCATTGCAAATATAGTCGAAGTAGTTCATGTGGGTTCATCTTCTTCCAGAGCTTTTCTCCCACACAGAATATGCTAAGGACAGATTTGAAGAGAATTTAAACAAGGGGAAAATTTAGCAGTGATCGAAAAGTAGAACACAATTACCATTTCAGATAACTGGGAGATGGGAGAGGTTGTACCTCTACCTGTACAACAACATCAAGTCATCGGTGAGGGGGAGAGAGAAAACTCTGATTGGGTTCAACAAAATTTAGTCAAACTAAGCAAACTATTGGGGGTTGATTTTCAAGGGCATAAGGAAGAAGCTCTAGAGCTTTTCCTACATGTTGACAGCAGCAGGCATGCAGGAAAGGTGGAGACAGATAGTGTGTGTAAGAAAGGAAGGTTCAAAGGTGCACAAGAACTCAAATGCATAGCTTCTTTTGGTGTTAAATTTAGAAATAGTGGGAATGCAAGTAAGGGAAGAAAGATCCTAGCTTTGTACCTATGCAGTTCGAACTAGTTTCCTGGAACGCAAGGGGGTTGATCAGTAGAGATAAAAGAAGGATTGTATAGAGTATGGTGGTGGACTAGAAGGCCGGCATCATTTGCCTCTAGGAAACTAAATTGGAGGGGGACATTTATGATATTGTCAAACAAATTTGCGGTGGTAGATGGATCAAATATGCTCAATTAGAGGCTAGTGGCACTCGAGGGGTTAACCTAATGCTTTGAGATAGTAAAATATGGAAGGGGGGGATTCTAAAGATAGGATCCTACACTTTAACTTGCAAATTTGAAGCTCTGTTTTTCAATCTGTTTTTCAATCTTTTGCCTGCCACTTGACCGGAGTATATGCTCCTAATTGTTATGTTGAAAGAAGGAAGGTGTGGGAAGAAATGGCTGTTGTTAGAGGTCTAGTGGAAGGTCCCTGGGTTGTTTATGGAGATTTTAACACCACTAGATTCATCAAAGAAAAGGTGAGAACTAGGGGGATGGTGGAGTTTTCAGACATTATAGAAGATCTTAAGTTGATTGACCTACCATTACAAGATGGGAGTTACACTTGGTTTAAAGGGGATACTCAAGATGCAGTCTCCAGAATTGATAGAATTATGATTTCAGAAGAGTGGGATACTAGCTTCAATAACATAAAACAAATTACTCTACAAAGATTGGCATCTGATCATGTTCCTCTTTCATTACAAGGGGGTAGTTGGATTAAGAACAAGAGATACTTCAAATTTGAAAACTAGTGGTTGAGCACAACATGTTTCAAAGATAGAGTCCAAGATTGGTGGAGCTCCTTCTCTTTCTCGGGAAGCCAGACTATATCCTTGCCTGGAAGTTGAAAGCTTTTAAAGGTAAATTGAAAGAGTGGACCAAGTCTGTTGAAGGGAATCTGAGAATGCAGAGGCAAAATTTACTACAGAAAATGGCAAGATTAGATGGCAATTTGGAAGATAGACCCTTATCAGAAGCAAAATCTTGGGAAAAAGGCTGTTATGAATCTACCGTTGGAGGAGCTGATCAAGAGGGAAGAAATATCATGGTGACAGTCTAGAGCCCTGTGGCTGAAAGAAGGTGACAGAAATACCATGTTCTTCCACAAAATTGCCAATGCTTATAAAAGATTCAATAATATTGATCAATTGATGATTCAAGGGGAAGTCTAAGAAGATCCATTCAGAATGGAAAAAGCCATCACTGAGTTCTATTAGAATCTATATCTCAATGGAGGCCTACTGTTGTGTGCCCTGATTGCCCAGTTTTGAGCAATGATGAGAAAGAGAACTTATAGAGGAGGTTTGATGAAGAGAAAGTACTCAGGTGCTTGAAACTATGGGCTACTGATAAGGCTCCTGGGCCAGATGGCTACACAATAGACTTCTTTAGCAGTTGTTGGGAAGTAGTGAAACAGGACATTATGGAGGCATTCCATAATTTTCACAAGCATAGTTTCTTTGAAAAAAGTTTTAATGCTACTTTCATTGCTCTCATTCCCAAGAAGAAAGGAGTCAAATAACTTAAGAGACTTCAGGCCCATCAGTTTAATTGGCAGTGTATATAAATTGTTCTATAAAGTTCTCACAGAAAGGTTGAAAGGGGTGATCTCAAAACTGGTCGATGAACAATAAATGGTATTTATCAAGGTAGACAAATCAGGATGTTGTGCTTTTGGCTAATGAAACTGTGGACTCCATGCAAAAATAGAAGAAACCTGGGATCCTTTGCCAATTGGACATAGAAAAAGCATATGACCATGTAAATTGGAGCTTCCTACTTAATCTTCTGGAAAAGATGGGGTTTTGGACACAAATGGCTTAAATGGATAAAGTTCTGCATATCCACAATTAGTTCTCTGTCCTTAAAAATGGTGGCCCAACAGATTTTTCCAAAGCTCTGAGAGGTTTTAGGCAAGGGGATCCTTTGTCCCCCCTCCTGTTTGTGATTGCTATGGAAGGACTTAACAGTATGATTAAAACAGCCAAGACAAATGGATGGATAAGGGGATTTGAAGTAGCTAAGCCTAATTCTGAAAGCCTTGAGGAGTCCCACCTACAATATGCTGATGACACTCTAAATCTTTTGTGATGTAGATAAGCACCATTTAAGACATCTTAGAGTTATTCTGGTTCTCTTTGAAGGTCTCTCAGGACTATATATCAATTGGAGGAAAAGTATGTTATATCCTATAAATGAAGTGACTAATATGGAGACACTTGCTGCTATATTGGGAGGAGAGGTGGGGGATCTTCCTATTGTGTACCTGGGAATGCCTTTGGGGGGCCAAATCAAAATCAACAAATGTATGGAACAATGTTTTAGAAAGGTGTGAGAAGAAATTGGCCAGATGGAAGTCATATTATTTGTCTTAGGGGGGCAGACTACTCTCATAAACTCTACTCTTGATACCCTTCCAACATACATGATGTCCTTGTTCCCTATTCCAGCAGGTGTCATCAGTAGGTTGGATAGCATCAGGAGAGATTTCTTGTGAAATGGCAACTCTGAAACAAAGAAGTACCATTTGGTCAAGTGGAAAGTAGTTTTGTGTGGTAAAAAGACTAGAGGTATGGAGATCAAGAATCTGAAAGTTCACAACAAAGCCCTCAGGATGAAATGGTTATGAAGGAACTCGACAGAACAAAAACAATTGTGGGTTAGAGTTATCAAATCTAAATATGAGGAGGTGGACAACTGGATGGCCAAGGAGGTCACCACTTCTTATGGGGTAAGCTTATGAGAATCCATCAGGTTATTGTGGAGTGAAATACAAGCACACTCCAAGATAAAAGTGTCTAATGGGAATTAGAGTAGCTTCTGGAATGATAAATGGCATGAAGTTGGCATTTTGAAAGTGGTCTTTTTAGATATCTACAACCTAACTAATCATCATCTCAAAACAGTGGCAGAGATGTGGTCAGCCCAAGGATGGAATATCAGTTTTAGAAGACATGAATGACTGGGAAATCAAAAGAGTTACTGATTTTTCAACACTTTGAACCAATTCTCAGGTCTCCAAAAAGGAAAGGATACTCTATGGTGGCAAGGTAATAATAAAGGGGTATACAAGGTTAATGCCGCTTATTATCAATTGGATCAGTCCAACTACCAGATTCTCAACTGGCCATGGATAGTCAAAATTCCATATAAATTCTCCTGTTTTGTATGGCTATTAGCAAGAGGAATTGTGCTTACACTGGATAATCTAATGAAGAGGGGAATTCCCATGTGTTCTAGATGTTTTTTGTGTAAGGAGACTGCTGAGACAGTCGACCACTTATTTCTACATTGCAAGTTCACAGGCAGGTTATGGAGTATTATTTTGAACCTTAAAAGCCTAACATGGTTCATGCCAGGCAAGGTTTCTAAAGTTCTGAGAATCTGCGATGAAGTAAGAGTAATATCTAAAAATAGGTGTAGGTGGAAACTCATCCCAGCATGCATCTGGTGGACAATGTGGAAGGAGAGGAACTTCAGATGCTATGAAGTTGTAGAAAATGAAGTGCAGAAGATCAAGATTAACTTTATCTTACTGCTCTGTTTTTGGTGTAACCAGTTATACTCTAATTAGTCTATGCTGTTATTGATGTACTTGATTCATTATAGATAGAGATAGAAGCATTCTAGAGTCCCTATTGTAAATATGGTTTTCGGATATAATGCAAACTTACTGTTTATCAAACAAAATAAATTAATAATGAAGATTGAACTTTCTCTTTCTCTTTGACATACTTTGATTAAAGTAATGCAAAAGAAACTGATTTATAGGAGGTTTTTGAAGGGGTGCTCGGTAAATTCCTCATTCTTTTAGCATTCAACAAATTTATTTGAATTTTTTTAATAATCATGGTATGAGTCAGCTTTTGTGCACCTCAACTAATTCCACGGGATACCTGCCACCTCCTACCTACTAAGGCTAGGACAAATGGAAAGAAATCACCTAGTATTTTTGTCTTTGCTTGGATTTGAACTTGAGACCTCATGATTCTCAACTCACTTCATTGACCTTGGGCCACACCTCGGTTTGGCCGAGCCAGCTATCGAAATTTCAATTTGAAGTGAATGATATTGGAAACATGAAGATACGAGTTCTCTATAATGAAAAAAATGATACTTAGACTTGCTGCGACAGTCCTGTTAGGGGTCATTTGGTTGGGAACAAGTTATCCTAGGATTAATTATCTTGGGATTAGCTATCCCTCCATGTATATGGGATAACTTATTCCATCACTATGGTATAAATGGTGGGATAAGTTATCCCAAACTTGACAACCAAACAAGACACCAAATTTTTATCCACGACTATTTTTTTAACCCAAGACTATTTATTTTTATCCCTCATACCAAACGAGCCTGTAAGGAATATTAATTCTAAGTGTTCTTCAATGGAGAAGAACGTAGCTGATGGCATTAATGGAAAGTCAGGAGGAACAATAACTCGCAAGGAAAGGGGTGATTCACTGGAATCGGAAATGGAAAGAAGATAAATCAAGGAGCAATGATTTGTTGGGATCAAAAAGGAAAAGAAGAGGAAGATAAACAGATGAGAAATCCGGCGTAAATCAAGCAATGAAGATCAATTAGAAGATATCAACCCAAATTAAGGAAGGGGATCATTCAAGCAAAAAGGTCTTTGGACTCCAGTCGGAAGGTCAAGAAGGCTGATAAACTTTGCAATATTAGCTCTTTGGACTCCATTCAGGAGTGAAGACCTTTAACTGAGTATGAATTAGAATTAATAATGATTAATGAAAGCTAGCCTTTAAATGGAGTATCACAAAGTGGCAAAAAGTGAAGAAATTTCTTGGAGACAAAGATCTTGAATACTATGGCTAAAGCAAGAGCACTAAGTTTTTTCAGAGGATGGCTAATTGTCATAAGATCATCTCCTACCCCTCTCTATTTTACTCTCCATTCTCTAAACTTGGAGAGTAAAATAGAGAATGCCCTCTCCAACCAATCTCTATTTCACCCTCTAGTCTCCAATTATAGAGAGTTAGGATAGTAATTCCTATTCACACTCTCTATTTCACTTTTTGATTATTATATTATTATATCTATTATACAACATTTGTAATTAACATATTATAAATCATATAAGGCCATTAATTAAGTCTCTAATATTTGTAATTCTTTTTTAATGTAATATAACATTTTTAAAAATATATTATTTAATATATACTAATTTCATCCCGAATTAAAAATATTTCAAATATTTTTTTTTTCAGTCACTTTAAGTGATATAATTTAAAATTATTATTAATTTTCACTATGAAGAGTTTTAAAATATATTATTTAATATATAGTACTTTCATCCCGAATTAAAAATATTTCAAATATTATTTTTTCAGTCACTTTAAGTGATATAATTTAAAATTATTATTAATTTTCACTATGAAGAATACACAATTTAAATGATAAGATGTATATTAATTTAAATTAAAAGTACAATGCATAACATAGAGATGGAAGACTTGATATTAGAGATCTCAAAGTTCATAATCAAAGTTTACTGATGAAGTGGTTATGGAGATATAACCTGGAGACCAATACTTTATGGAGGAGGTTTGTGCATGATTATGGCCAAGAAGGCCAGTGGTGCTCTAATACTGTGAGAACTATTCCTTTGGAGTTGGAGGCTGAAAAGCTATTAGATCCTTGTGGCCTTTTTTGGCAGAAAATTTTAGCTTAAAAGGGGGCAATGGGATGAAAATTCTATTCTGGCATGACAACTGGCTTGGGCATGGCTCTTTAAAAGATTTATTCCCTAAATTCTATAATATTGCTACTGTATCAGGTGTAAATTTTGAATCAGTTAAAGGAGTACAAGTGGAATTTCACTTTCAGAAGGTTTTTACATGACTGGAAATTGGAAAGAGCTGTGAAGTTTTTCAGATTCCAAGGTTTCAAAGAATCCGAGGATACTTTGTACAGGAAATATGGCGGTGATGGAATCTCTACTGTCAGGTCAGCCGATAACTTCCAGATTACACAAAATACACAACCTGTCCAGTGGCTATGTAAGTTCATATGGAAGACTAAAGCACCTCACAAGGTCTTATGTTTTTCTTGGCTTGTAGTGAGAAGCATGTCTCACTCAGAAAATCTCAGAAGAAGGGGATTTCATCTATGTTCTAGTTGTTATCTGTGTGGTGCAGCCAGAGAAACAACAGCAATCTGTTTCGACACTACACTGTCCCAAGTAGACGGTTGTGGCAACTCTTTTTGAACATGGTAGGTATAAAATTGGTCTATGCCAGCAACCAGTTGTGACTTGTTGAAGTGTTGGAACTATAATGGTGGTGCAGTGAGACAAAAAAAAGTGGAAATTTGTCTCAGCTTGTATATGGTGGACAATCTGGAAGGAGAGGAATTATAGAGTTTTTAAAGGCAAATGCTATTTTGTGCAGAAAGTCAAATGAATTTCGTTCTTTTGTTTCATTTTTGGTGTAAAGAAAACTATCTAGAGGAGACTGAATAACTTGTAGATATGATAGCTTCTTTGTGAAGCAATAGTCATAAGCATGGTTGGGTTTTGTAATTGTAGATAGTACTGTTATGGTACTGTTTTAATGTGTGTGTGTATATATATACACACTCACACACATCTTACCAGTTTTTTTTTAAAAAAAATGAAATACCTTATGCAATCATCTTACAGGAGTCGTAAGGGGTTTTGAAATATAACAGTCATGTTTTTCTATCAGTGCTAAGGACAGGATATGTTGGCATGGAAAACTTAATCTCTAGCTCTGTTAGTAAGACCATATTCGTGTTTTTAAGGATTATTTCTCAAGGTTAATTAGATTTTTGGTCAGGAATGGCAGTCAGAGAAAGATTTGGGCTTGATGTGAGCTGTAAGATACTCTGAAAGTGAATTTTCAATTTTTCTCTCCATCACGACTGCTAAAGAAGGCTACAATTGCTGAACTACTTAAAAGTGCAGTGGACAGTAATCATGTGACTTACCTTTAACAAAACCCTTACAGTTTTGGGATGGAATGAGGTAGAAGTTTCACAGAACACATTGGTGTGTCTGAAAAGTGAATACGGAAGGGCTCATCCAGAAGGTACTTTTCAGTGAGGTCACATCGTAGCGGCCAAAGTTACAATAGTAAAATTGAACCCTCGAATATGTTCAAGGATCTCAAAATAATATTCCAGTTAGGGGGATAATTTTGCACGATTCCATCGAGAATTGAATTGACCTTTCCTTTATTTCAACCAGAGTATCTAACAGAGAAATTACTGTGGATATTCTAACCAAAATATTAGACATTCCATGCCCTTGGAGAGTGCTTTGTCGTGCTTGGTCACTGACATATCCTACTTCACTTAATGAGCATGGGTCAATTCCGATGTGGTCGCTGTCATGGAAGCCCAAAATACTTAAGAATGCTGCCTCTTCTGTCTTCACTTGGAGTGCAGCATCAGGTTCCATCTTGACAGCCAACAACTTAAGGAGGAGGCCTACAGTTACAGTGAGTTGGTAGCATATGTTTTAACAAAGATGGAGATGATGTTGATCACCTCATTCAACATTGTATTCTTTTTCCATTTTGATTTATCAAAGAATTGCATCAATTAAATATCTGCTTGGATTGATAATGTTTTAGCTGGTTTACTTTTTAATATGCTTGTATTGGCTGGCAAAAAGTTTCACATTATATATCTCCTATGTGAAATGTTGATGTTCTACATCTATGTGGATTGAGATTGTGGTAATATTCTACATTTCAACTCAATTTTTCCCTAAAATGAAGATGAAGACTTTTAACTTAGTCATTTTCGTCTTTACTTGTGTTATCCACGGGAACGGAATGAACTAAGAAAGAAAGCAACATGGCCAGCTATCTTATGATCTAAAAGAATTGTTATATTACTTGTTTCTCCGTGAGATCGGGAAAAAAAATATGCTGGTGCTTTTTATTGAACACCTCTCTTGATCTTAAGATGACCGATTTTCATTTCAAGGACCTGACTAAAGGGGAAAGAAGGAAGTTACTGGCGTGGTCTTATCAATGACAGAAGTCCAAACTCATTTTTCTACGTGTTATAGATAATTCACCGTGAATATGAAGATGGAGCTCCTTGTTTAGGTGTCATACATTAAAACCTGGGTGTTAGTTTGTAAAAAGGGTTTTTCTCTGACTTCTTACATGTTGAAGAGTTTTTTCCTCTTCATATTTTTTCTTCGTCTTGGTGGAGTTGACAATAATCCTGACTAATTTCAGTTTGTGTGTTCATGCAGCTTCTGGCAGCTTCGATGAAGTTTTTCTGTACTAACTTCCCTCACCCATGTAAAGAGGGCCGACATAAGTTAACAAGCAGTATAGGCTCCTGACATGTGGTCTAAGGCCCTCATCATATAGGACATGGAGATATTTGATCGTCTGTTAGTTAAGAACTTTTATCTCAGCATCTATGATAAAATGTTCTGTTCTAAGTTGGTCTTTTGAGGTTAGGATGGTTATTGGTTTGGGGTTTTACAGGAGAAACGTGCAATGACAAGTTCAATCACTACTGAGTACTTAGCCGAGCAGATTAGTAAAAGGAAGGATTATGGAAAGTGATGTTGCCCCTTCAACATTTCCAAAATGGAAGCTGAGATTGGTCTTTGACCATATTTCGTTATTTCTTTACGGTGCTCCTATATTTCCACAAGTCCTCCTGGCTAAGCAATCGTCAAGACACACTCCCATGTATCAATGTATTTCTGTTACTAAGTGCTTGTATGAGGAACTATAGCAAGTTTCTCTTGGAAGTTTGTTAATGTGTGAATTAATATGTATTAGCAAATTATCAGTTTGTTCTCACGTATAATATTTTACTAATGTGAACACTTGACGATGAATTCTTGATATGCTTATCTAAACAATGAATTTAGGTCTCATACTGTCACCTATTCTTACCCACCAAAGCTACAATATCTTGTTTATTTCACCAGGTTGGGTGTTCTGCTTGTTCTTCTCACCCAAAATTATAAGTTATTCTATTTTTCCATATAACCCTCCCTCAAGGTTTTCCCTTTTGAGGAGCGTGTGTGATGGTTAAAGATTCCTTTCTTATCATCAACTAAATATCTTGGATTAAAAAATATAGGAATATAGAAACTTTTGGTAGGAAGGTATTGGCCCTAGTATGCCTATCGACACGAATCCATCCTAATTGTTGGGCTTGTGAGTTTCGAATACGGAATGTTAAATGGAAAAATATAAAGGGGACTTAGAAATGGCGATAGTTTATGGTCCAATTATCAAATATAATGATAGTTTAGATAATTACCAAACATAGTGAGAGATTTTGAAATTCGATCTCTATCAGTGATATCAATAGATCCGAGCGAATTGCTGTATCATTAAATTAATATAGAACGAAGTTTAGAAACTATTGTATCATTGTCGGTATTGACTAGGTAATTATCCTAAATACTGACCATATCCTTTTTTTTGTTTGGCTCAGTTGCGATTTGCGCGCCTTGATGGCTTCAGATGGTCAATGAACGGCACTACATAGAATACAACTCCACAACATTGGAGAGCAGTACTAAGTACTATAAAGGGTAACTTGTGGGACAAGGATAAATCTTTTTAGGTTTGATTTTCAATGCAAAAGACGTCAAGCAAGTAAAGTCTGGTTAGTTGGCCGTTACAGTTAATCACTCACCTTTTTAGACCATCCAATGTTTTAACTTTCCATCGAGTAGATCACCCATTGCTTTTACTTTTCCCCATGGAATTTGTCTTTGTTTTACTTGACTATTGTACATTCTTCAACTATATATATATATATATATGCAACCATCCTGCAGGTAGAACATTACCCAATCTTGGAGATGTAATTTACTTTCTGGAATCTATTACGCTCGAAAAAACATTTTTTGAGATGGCAGTTTGCATTAACATGAAGCACTCTCTTCAAGCTTTAACCGTGACCTGTTTCTTGTTTTTTCCTTACATACTAGGTGACATATGCTTTCTACTTTTATTCCATCTGTAAAAAATTTCATATGGTCACTCAACTAATAATTATTATTTCAAAAGCTTACTTTCTTTGTTGAAGAAAATTGAAATTGAGAAAAAAAGATGATTTTCTGAGATAATAATAATTAGTAACTAGTTGAGTGGCTGCATGAGAAATAACCTCTTTTCTTCTTTGCTCCATTATATTGCTGATTTTTTCCAAGTCATATATATGACACTTTATGTGAATGTAAATTGTTCTTTGATAGGTAAAGCAGATGATTATGAGACTCAAACCGCCGCTGCAGGAGTACTTGAAAATGAATATTTGCCCAACTATGGAGGCACAAATGGAGGATATTCATCGGAAAACGGAGACTCACCTCAGTATGGTGGTGGCACAATTGATGCTCAACCTGACTATCTTTTCTCCAAAGCTTTGCAATGTTTCACTGATAAGCATGTAAGTCATTCTTACCCATGCAAATGATGGATATTCTCACTTAATCTTTGGTCTATTTTCGCCGACATGATTTTCAAATACTATAACTTGAATACAATTTGAAATGCAATAATGGATGAGTAACTTAGTTCAAATGAAGCTGCAGATATACAGTAGTTGTGAGGAGTCTTATAGATTGACTGAGACAGGGGAGCTCCATGTACCACCTGAATATACCGATCAATACTGCAGAGGACCCTGCTTAGAGGAGACTCACCATGTGCTAAATTGTCTTGGAAACATACTGTCGCACTTCAGATTTTATAATAAGGCCACCATTAGAGCTGTCGAAGAGACTATCAAGGAGGGATGTAGCTACGGCCCTAAAAGAGGTTACACTTTCTCCACTTTACTTTACAAAACTGTCCAGTAGGTTCTGTTGAAAAATATATTGGATATGATTAATTTGTTTGTATTTTTAAAGAAACAAATGTTTAAACTCATTCTGAAATATGTCGACAGGTTTTTTCAGTGTTGCTGAGCACATCCTAGCTTATGATAACACTGCTTTTCGTGCTTCGAAATCCATGCTGCATAGCCTTGTTCTGATGACTTTGGCCCTTATTTTCTTGGTTTGAAGCAATGTTCACAAGTGAAGATATTGCTGGAAAAATTAGCTTCTGATTTACAAGTACCGCCCTAGTTTTTGGTGTTGTTTAATTTGACGAGTGTGTTGATCATGTAGTACTATAGTAAACAAGATTATTAGATATTGATGTGGATGAGAATGTTGTAAGCTGTAGCATTTATTTATTGGAAATTCTTGTTCCATATGGGCTGTTGTTGTAGTCTTGTACCCAAACTTTAACCACCTACCTATAAGTTATACTAGAATTAATATGGATAACTTGTTTCATATACAGCTATCAAACCATCCCTTAGTTACATAATTAGTCATTTCTAACTTACATGACAAAAAAAAATGTCTATATGCTCATCAATTCATCTGCTCCTGGAAGAAAAAAAGAAAAAATAAGTTCATTGCCTGGAAGTTAACATTCTACTTACATTTTAAATTTTTGATTAAACAAATGATGATCTTCCAATTTACCGAATTATTCACTTGCGAAACTATACAACAGTACTTTCTTTCTTGAATGATATCTTTTTTAATAGTAAGTTTCTTCCTTAATTGATAACTTAGTTTTATCTTAATTACGAGTTATCTTTATTAATCTTAATGTCTAGAACTTTCACTAACTACATTGAGAAGAAAGGAAAGGGTTCCCAAAGATATTAAGTTTGATTATGATTGATGAAAGAAGCAATGGAAACATATCCAATGGACTCCTAAAACAGGAGATTAGTTATTGTTTTCCCCTGACAGATTAAAATACAATTGTTGCAACCTACTTTGATTTTAATGAAACATCGTAAACGAATGCCCTACCTGATTCATTTCAAATCCAGCCGGAGGTCTTCGAACCTTGTTACAGACTAAATTCCTAAAGAAAAACGACCCCGAAGGATTTGGCAACAAAATCTGTCTCTCCTTGATACATGAAGGCACATAGAAGTCCGAAAAAACTGAACGGAAAGGGCTCATCCATTCACTATATGTATATAATTTCCTATATAAAAATAGTCAAAAATTCATTAATTACATTACATTAGGATGTCATTCACTATTATCCTATTTTCCCCACTTCTAGTTTAAAAAAAAATAAAAAATAAGTAGACTTGTCGCCAGAAATATTCCTGTTACTTTGCCAGCATTTAGATGCAAACCGCCACTGTAACTTCATGAGGGCCTAATGAGAAACCAAAATTTGAGAGAAAATACCATCCTATTCTATTAATGGCTTCTTTGAAGGAACTCTGCATCTTCTTTACAATCTTCCTCTCAAAATCAAGAACCCAAGTTTCTGCTTTCTTCACTCTCTTCTTCTTCACCTTAACCCTCCTCATCTTCATCATTTTCTTCTCCTCTCCCTCAGTCGTCACCACTAAGATTCTTGCTTCTCGTCTTCACCCCCACTCATTTTCTTCCATTCATGAATTTGATTCTTCCCATCCCCATTTCGTACCAGTATCTGATACTCACACAACTAGCACTACGGTTCCACGAAAATCTTGGATTTTTGATGTTACTATTGAAGAAAAGGACAGATCTTGTGATATTTTTGATGGTGAATGGGTAGAGGACAATGATCTTCAGCCGCTTTATAAACCTGGTTCTTGTCCATTTATTGACAATTCTTTCAACTGTTTCAAGAATGGACGTCGTGATACAGACTATCTCAGGCTTAGATGGAAGCCACATGGTTGTGAAATCCCAAGGTTTGATGGGCTGAAAATGCTGAAGATATTGAGAGGGAAAAGACTGGTTTTTGTTGGAGATTCATTGAACAGGAACATGTGGGAATCTCTGGTTTGTGCATTGAGAAACTCACTAACTGAAAAGAACAGAGTGAATGAAGTTTCTGGCCACCGTCAGTTGAGAAATCAAGGATTTTATTCCTTCAAATTTAAGGTTCACTGAACTACGATACTACTAGTAATTATTTCAACGTTTCTTGAATGATATAATTTTAAACTTGTTTTGTTTGTGTGTAGGATTTCAAATGCTCAATTGACTTCATAAAATCTCCATTCCTTGTTCAAGAATGGAAGTTCTCTGATAAAGCTGGAGCACGCCGTGAAACTCTACGGCTCGATACAATCCATGGATCTCTTACTAAGTACCATGATGCTGACATTATCATCTTCAACACTGGTCATTGGTGGACTCACCAGAAAACTGACAAAGTGTAAGACTATATCAACCTTGTGTTGCTGACTTTGTTCTTCTTTTTTTTTTTCCCCAAAGAAATGATTTTTTTTTAATTTCCCTGTTTTAGGAATAACTACTTTCAAGAAGGGAATCATGTTTATAAAAGATTAGAAGTGGCAGATGCATATACTAAGGCATTGAAGACATGGGCACATTGGGTTGATACTACTATCAACAGCACCAGAACTAAGGTGTTTTTTAGGGGATACTCAGCGTCTCATTTCAAGTAAATCCTCTCCTTGAATCTTTGCACAAAGATTTCATTTTTTTTTTTGATAGTGTAATGAGGCAAATTTCTCTTCTTTTACAGAGGTGGTCAATGGAACTCAGGAGGAAACTGCGATGGGGAGACAAAACCGATAGTAAACAAGACTCAATTAGGTCCATATCCATGGATGATGAGAGTTCTTGAATCAGTAATATCAGAAATGAAAACACCAGTTGTTTATCTCAACATTACTAAGATGACAGACTATAGAAAAGAAGGGCACCCTTCAATTTTCAGAGAGGCAAAATCAAAGAGGAGGCCTGGGATGTTTCAAGACTGCAGCCATTGGTGCCTTCCGGGTGTACCAGATTCTTGGAATCAGCTACTTTATGCAACCTTTCTTCAATCACAACAAAAGTTTTCCCACCCCAAATAAGTCACCACTCTCTCTCTGGCCTTCTCCTAAGGTCTTGTAATGTGTAAATATGATTAAATGCACATTTTTGCTTTAAACTTTGGTTCCAAGTGATTGGGGGTTAACAGAATCACATTAACATAGTAGGAGGAAGAATTATTCCTTTAGGAAGTTGGAGGAAAGTTACTCAAGTTAAGAGTGGAGGAACAAAAGTGTGTAATTGTTGAAGGTGCATTGCTTAATACTTGAAAATGTTGTTTTAATAGCACATCCACAATACTTGAAGATATTGTTTCAAAACTACTACTTACTTTATTAACCAGTCTAGGTGAACGTGTTACTCCTACTATATTTGAAGAGTACAATAGTGTTTTCTTTGACTACGATTTTGTCAAACTTCTTTTAGACAAATATATTGAATTGTTATATGTTATTATAGTTTGTTACCTCTGATTTTCAAATATGTAGCTTTTTTTAATTTGAATGTTTTTAAAGAATCTATATTGAAATTCACATGTACATTGCTCATCGTACTCTAGAAAAGAGGGATCTTCATATGATTATGATCATTGATCTTGAAAAGGCCTATGAAAAAGTTTCGAGGGATATCCTCTAGAGGTGTCTTGTCACGACCCGATTCCTCAGGTCATGATGGCACCTAGTATAACCCACCAGTAGGTAAGCCAACCCGTAAACCCGGAACGTCAAGTAATGGGTTTGAGAGCGAAAACTAAACAAGAGTGGCAAATTATAAAGATAAGGAGAAAGAATAAGCGGAAGTAAACCAAAACATGATATAAACAACTAAAGATCCCTCCCAGAACCTAGAAGTCACAAGTACAAAGCTGCTATAAAATAAAAGACGAGTACAAGTCCCGAAAGTGGATCGGATATATATATATACAATAACTGACTAGTCTCAAAAGAAAAAAGACGGGTCATCCATACTGAAGGAGACAGAAGTGATCCAGAAACGTCAAGTACTCACCTTAGTCTCTGAATCTGTCTGCAACAGGCTCGATCTATTCGTGATGGTAGTTGGTGCTCGATCCTGCATCACGAAAGTAGATGCAGAGTGTAGTATGAGTACCAAGACAACAGGTACCTAGTAGGCATCATAGGCCGACTGAGTAGAAAAGGTAAAAACAATATGAAAAAGAGGAATAAGACTAAATAAGAGTCAACATAAGCATCACAAGTGAAAAGAGTACTATCTACGAGAGCTACAACTAACTATACTCAATTGGGCCCCCATAAGCCCAGCATGGACATTCGTGTGCAATTTAATAAAAATCCGGACGAATCCCCATAAGCTCGCCGAGTACACAGAATAGCTACAACTACCAAGGTTAGGAACTAAGAATATGCGAGGTCAGGAATCGAAAAACTGTATCATTTCCAAACCCAGAATCTCCAAAAGTCAACGAACTAGGGGTGCCTTAGGGGTCGAGATCGATATTGGGACCCAGATGCTCACCCGAATGTTCATAGTGGCCAAGGTCGGGATTGATTACCCGGATACTTGCCATAATATATCAATACAGTCGAGGTCGGGACTAGGTACCCGGATGCTCGTCGTAATACATCGATGCAGTCGAGGCCTAGACCGGTACCTGGATACTCACCGTAACACATCGATATGATCGAGGCTAGGACTGGGTATCTGAATGCTCATCATACTAGCAAGCCGGCAGAGGCCGGAGCTGGGTACCCGGATGCTCTCCGATAATTCAAAATGGGGACGGGACTGGGTACCCGGATGCTCACAGATAATTTATCCCATGGTTCTAAATATATCCTTTCCAACTAAACAACAATAGTACCAAAATTTTTTCCCCAATGAGTCAACTGATATACCGCCAAAACTTGAACCGGAGCCAAAGTCAACGATCACAAAATCTATTATTGCCGATGCATCACGAAAGTCACGATTATACTGATTTATGGATGAGGGTTTTATTAAGAGCAAGGGTATCACCTAGCTAAGTCCAACTACTAGGCACTAGCCTGCTACACCATTCTACAAGGATCTAAGTCCACCAGAGTAACGCTGGGGCATCTAAAGCAATTTTACATCATATACTAAGGTCAACATACTCCACAGTATCAACAACATGCTCATTCAAACCTCCTTATAATACTAACAAATAACGATAAGATACATATGCTTCTAAATACCCAAAAAGTGCGATAACAAACCTAAAACATGAATTCTAACACCTGAGATATACAATTAAACTAACCAACCAAAATTTCAACTATTTCAACATGCTTTCACACATTCCATCTCAATATAAAGAAAGGTAAACCGTAGCCTACCTGTAGGCTAAACACGCGAGATTCAAATCACTATGCTGGGGCTTTTTCCTTTCTAACAGCTTCGGAACGCTGCCACACTGTCAAAAACAGAATCACGATGTTGATACGGTCGTTTATACACTAATTTTATAATTTTTGGAGACGGACCAATTTCGGGGTCTAAAACGGGAATTATGGAACCCACATACGAAATTCTGGATTTGACCCCCAAAATAGGTTCCAAACGTCACCCAAAGCTCAAAATTCAGATTTATAACACAATTTGGAGTGAAAAAATAATGCAAGATGATCAAACAATCAATTCCCACATTTTCAAACTAAGAAAACAAACAAGACAGCCTCTTTACGCGTCGATTTCTCAAAAACGATAATCTCTCAATCAAAAAAAATTATACCATGACGTTCCTTGTGAAAACCCCCACAATTTAGCCTCAAGAATCACTCAAAAAGAAGTACTATTGACCAAGATACACTCTTCCAAAATTCAACAAAATTTCATTCCCAAAAAGACTAAATTAGTAACTAAACACGTATTTTTACCTCAAACGAAGCTTCCTATCGCGTTTATGAGCTCACCACGAGATTTCTCACGAAATTTTCTTGAATCTAGATCCTTGAATCACCAAAATAGGGTTTATATAGGCCAAAAAATAACTTCTCAAATTTCTTCAAAAAATCATTTCGAAAATGGACACTGCTGCAAATAAAATCAAGATTTTTACGTGAATCGAATGCTCCAAATTAGTTTTCAAGATCTCCAATGCGTTCTCCACAAAATATTTCATAAGTTTGCCTTTTGAATCATGTAAATTGGAGCTATATAAATCAAGTTACGGGGTTTTAAAGTTTAGACCAAACCCCAAAAAAGGGCCTTGCTGTTGTGCTGCTGCTGCAGATTTTGGAAAAATCCAAAATCTCCGACGGGGTGCTCGGAATTCGTTCGGAATCCGATAAAAATAAACCATATATGCTAACTCACTAAATTCGATATTCCAAACTAAATGGCGCATTCATAATTCCCATACAAGATCATTTTAATAAAAAATGGATCCCACATCCAAGTGTCATTTTAAGCCACATTTCACAACGGGCCTCGAGATTAGACCGGAAGACTCAAAAAGTGAACGAAGGGTCGTTCTAGAACAAAATCGATATTCCAAAACTAACTGCACTGTCATAATTTTCATCCGAGCGCATTTTTCAAGAATGTTGACCAAAGTCAACCATAGGCTAACTTTCAAAGTCAAAAGTGTTAAATGGCCTCAAACTCGTATCGATTTCCTCGATATTCATGCCAACAATGCTACTAGCCTAATTTGGCCATTTTGGAGCTGATGGAACCATAAGAATTTGAATTCGAGGTCTCCTTGACTCGTAACTCAAAATGTTGCAACTAAACCAACTTAGGCCTTCAAAATACCAAAATGGGCTCGGGACCTCTAAAAATTCAACCAATATTTCTTCTAGACCAAAATCATCTTCCGAACCCAACGGAGTCATCGGAATTCTATTTCGAGCAACAAAACTCTAAAAGTTGACCAAAGTCAAACCTTGGCTTAAAATTCCTCAAATTCTCAACTCAAGGCCTCAAATCTTCCTTACAACTCCAAAACTAATTCCGTAAAGTCTCTCAAGACAATCTCAACATTTCAGAGCTTTTGGAATCGACGGAATTACGTTCTGATGCCTATAGTTCCGATTGACCCCAAATACCACTTTTTAATACTTAAAGCTTATGAAAACTCAAAATTTCTAAAGACTTAACTTTTCACAGGATTTTCTAAAAATCAACACCCGGTACCAATCAGAAACGACTCAGAGAAACTAAAGTGAGGGGTAAAATGGTCATTTTATAAAAATTCCTAAAATGACCCTGAGGGTCATTACATGTCAGGAGGCTAAAGGTATCCCGATGGTGTATATTAGGGCAATAAATGACATGTATGATGGAGCCAAGACTCAGGTTAGGACGGTGGGAGGTGACTCGGAGTATTTTCCTATTGAGATGGGACTACATCAGGGATTTGTGCTGAGCCATTTTCTTTTTGCCTTGGTGATGGATAAGCTGACACGGTCTATTTAGGAGAAGGTTTCATGGTGTATGCTATTTGCGGATGATATAGTATTGGTTGATGAGACTTGGGACAAAGTTAATAGGTTGGAGATTTGGAAACAAACTCTTGAGTCCAAAGGGTTCAAATTGAGCAGCACCAAAATAGAGTATTTGGAGTGTAAATTCAATATTGCGATGGAATAAGAGGGCATGTAAGTGAGGTTTGCCACCAACCTATCCTCAAGAGCGAAGCTTTAAATATCTTGGATCCGTCATCCATAGTAGTGGAGACATCGACGATGATGTAACGTATCAAAATGAGGCAGCATGGATGAAATGAAGGCTTGCCTCTGGAGTCCTGTGTGATAAGAACATCTAAACTTAAAGGTAAGTTCTAAAGAATGATGGTTAGGCCGTCTGTTATATGAGGTGGAGTGTTGTCCAGTTAAGAACTCACATGTTCAGAAGAGGCATGTTGTGGAGAAGAGGATGTTGAGATGGATGTGTGGACATACTAGGAGTAACAAGATTAGGAACGATATTATTCGGGAGAAGGTGGGAGTGACCTCTGTGGAAGACAAGATGAGAGAAGCGAGATTGAGATGGTTTGGGCATGTGCAGAGGAGATGTATCGACCTTAGTTAGGAGGTGTGAGCAGTTGAATTTAGGGGTTACGGGGAGGGGTAGGGGTAAATCAAAAAAGTATTGGGGAGAGGTGATTAGAAAAGGTATGGCGCAACTTCATATCACCGAGGACATGACCTTAGATAGAAAGGAGTAGATATCGCATATTAGGATAGAATGCTAGTAGGGGTAGAATGATGTCTTTTCTTGAGACGGTTTAAGGTTGGTCATAGGCCTAGTCGTGCCATTATAGTTGTGTTGTTATTGCTTTTTGCTTATCACATTATTTTGCTACTGTTATTTTTCTCTTCATTTTAGCTGCTATGTTATATATATTATTTTTCTCTCTTACTTGGGACTGATATATTTGAGTCGAGGGATAGTAGTAAGGTCTGCGTACACTTTACCCTCCCCGACCTCACTTGTGAAATTTCACTGCATATGTTGTTGTTGTTATTGTTGAGTATTGAAGACTGAAAACTTTTAGCGAAAAAAATGATAATTAGTAGTTGCAACTCTATCATACACTTTTCCTGGGAGTATAATGGTTGTGTGGCCATCCTCCTTTTCTATTTCATATTCGGCCATAAGCCCAAAAAAAGACATATTTTATGTATATGTTCATGGGATGGATCAAGCTCTAAGATAAGAAGTATAGTTTCCATCCTTTAAAATTGTAATTGAATGTATATAGAACAGAAAAGGGTATGACAATGATTTAAATTTATCTTCTTTTTTTTTAACGTATAGGATCTTAATTGTGTTTAATGTCAATTTTGGAGTTAAAAATGCCCCTTTCTTCCATTTATTGGATCAAATTGCTCCTATTGTTAACTTTGGTTAAAAATTTCTCTCTTTTAAATGAAATTATGAGATACCACATGTGAATGTTTGATAAAATAAATGACGCTGATTTATTAGTCTGTGTAAGACCAACTATAAATAATCCAACTTGTCTAGCTTCTTGAAAACTGTTTCCTTTGTATCAAAAATTTGTCGACCAATAGTTTTAGTGGATTTCAAATTGAGGGTTAGCCCAATATAATAGAATCCATATGAAAGAGTCAACTTCACTAGGTTAGAAATCATGAGTTCAACAACCAACAAACTTCAAATGAAAACAACTTAAGAGTTATAACTAGTCTATAATACTCCCTCCGTCCCTCCGTTTCAAAAAGAGTGGCCTAGTTTGATTTGACATGGAGTTTAAGAAATAAAGAAGATTTTTCATCTTGTGATCTTAAATTAAAGTTATATCAAATGTACCAAAATACCCCTTAATCTTGTGGCCTTAAACATGTGGAAAGTTGAAATTAAAATTTTACTAAAAAAGGAAAGGGGTCATTCTTTTTGAAACAGACTAAAAAGGAAATGAGATCATTCTTTTTGAAACGGGAGTAGTATAACTTAAGGGATCGTTTGATACGTAGATAGAATTATTACGACATTATTCGTGGATTAGTTTATTTCACCTGAAAGGTGGGGATAAGATAATCTCAAATTGAATGGGATAAGGTGAGATATTTAGGATTAAATTCGAGATTTGTTATAAACATATTTGTATTATAGTGAATGTCTGTTAGGCAGATTCCTTTGGAGAAAAGTTGGGAATCCAACTTAAGGACCAAGTTAGTTTTTCCTATAAATAAAGGGGTTTTCCTTCATTATAATTGAACTCTGAATATCCCTCAATCTCTAAATATCCTTCAAGAAAATAAGAAGTTTTTTTTCTCTTCTCCCTACTTTATTCTTCTTATTGTTTTATATAGTTTCGAAGGGGAGCCTTGGAGTAACTGGTAAAGTTGCTGTCATGTGACCAAGAGGTCACGGGTTCAAGCCTTGGAAACAGTCTCTGACAAAAATGCAAGGTAAAGTTGCGTACAATAGACCCTTGTGGTCGGACCTTCCCTGGATCCTGCTAGCAAGGTAAAGTTGCGTACAATAGACCCTTGTGGTCGGACCTTCCCTGGATCCTGCGCATAGCAGGAGCTTTAGTGCACCGGACAGCCCTTTATTGTTTTATATAGTTTCATAACACATTATCAGCACAAAAGTTTAACCAAGTAATTGGGCAAGATAAAGTGAAGGGTGAACCGTGAGCCTTGCTCATTCGTTATTCTTTGTATTTATAAGGAGAAGTTATAACATATATCTATAGAAAAGACAAGTACAAGAATAAATACAAATAGAGTTCTATTACAACTAGTATATAATAAGTTGATCCCGACACCCTCCCTCAATCTGAACGGGAAGAATGAACGTGAAGATTGGCAAGTGAGATCATGAAAAAGTCTAGAGGGAAAAATTTTGGTGAACAAATCTGCAAGTTGTTCAAAAGTATGAACATGAGAAACCACCAAGTCACCATGACTGATTTTTCACAAACAAAATGATAATCCAAAGCAATGTGTTTGGTACGAGAGTAGAAAACTGGATTATGCGCTAAGTGAATGGATACAATGTTGTTACACTTTGTGGATACGTGGGAAGTAAGAAAAACACCAAGATCACAAAGAATGTATTGGAGCCATGTAGCCTCAACAGTAGCAACAACAAGAGCTCTATACTCAGCTTGAGTACTAGAGCGTGCAACTGTAGGTTCCAAGAGATGAGATTGGAGCCAAGAAAAATGCAGAAACCATTTGTGGATCGTCTTGTGGCTGAGCAACCATCCTAATACGAGTCACAATAAATACTAAGTTCAACAGGAGATGTTTTGTACAACTGCAAGCCCCAATCGATTGTGCCACTTAGGTACCTGAAGATGCGCTTTATTGCCTGAAGATGTAATTATCTCGGCTGGTGAAGAAATTGAGAAGCAAGGTTTACAGCAAATTGAATGTCTGGCCGAGTGAAAGGCGAGTATTGTAGGCTGCCAACGATTTGATGATAGGTAGAAGGATCTTCAAGCAAAGGAGAAGAAGTGGAATTCCAGTCAAGCTTGCTATAGAGTGGAGTAAGTACAGATTTACACTTCTCTAGTTTAAACCGATGAAGGATAGAAGTAATATAACGATTTCGTATCAATAGAAACCCCAAAGAATTATGCTTCAGTTCAATGCCAAGAAAGTAATTAAGAGGGCCTAAGTCCTTCATTGAGAATTTCGTACACATAGAAGAGATGAAATGAGATATCAATGACTCTGAAGAGCCAACAACAGCTATACCATCCACTTAAATCAAAAGAATTATGCAATCACCCCCCGAGTGAACGATAAACATGCTATGGTCTGAGATACATTCCTAAAAATCAAGATCAAGAAGAAAACGAGCAAGAAGATGGAACTAGGCATGCGGTGATTGCTTGAGACCATATAGAGTACACTGCAATTTGCAGACATAATAAGGATTATCTGGATGTACAAAGACCTTTGGTTGACGCATATAAATTATCTCAGATAATTCACCATGTAAGAATGCATTGGACATATCAAGTTGATGCATGAACCAGTTGTGTTGAAGGGCCAAAGATAAGACCAAACGAATTGTACTAGGCTTGACAACAGGAGAAAGTGTCTCAAAATAATCCACTCCGGGATGTTGCGCAAATCCTTGAGCCACTAACCAAGCTTTAAATCTTTCAATAGAGCCATTGACATAAAATTTAGTTCAAAACACCAATTGATTGCAAACAATATTTACATTTGCTAGAGGAGGTACCAAAGTCCATGTTTTATTTTGGACAAGAGCATCAAATTCGACACTCATTGCTTGCATCCAATGCGGATCCTTAGTAGCTTGAGCGAAGGATGTAGGTTCAGATAAAATGGAACTAGTCGAAGCTATCAAAGAAAGAAGAAGTCGTAGTTTGAGTGAACCAATTTGAGAATGAGTAAGCATGCAATGAGAATGTGGTTTTACGGTGGTTGGAATAGAGTTAGGCATATTAATATTGCCTGAGGAAGATTGAATTTGTGTTAGTTGTACATAGGATAAAGCAACACGTTTAGGAGAAGAGTTTAAGGTATTTACTAGAGATTGATTCGAAGGGGATTGCGCAAGGTGTGAAGGAGAAGCTGCAGAAATTGGATTAGAAGCTTTAAGGCGAGAATCACAAGAATCGGGTAATTGGAATGTAGAACTCTGAAGACTTCTACTATGTGTGAGTTGTTGTATATTTTTGGGGATAGGAGTTATTAAATGAACAGAATTAATATTAGGCGAAGCTCTTCCAGAACGTGTGATATGGATTGAGAAGTGAGAAGACTTAGAGGAGTTATCTAAAACAGTTACCGATGAGATAGATTTTGGTGAGGTTGGCATCTCAGTAGGAAAGAAGGTCTGAAAGGGGAAAGTGTCTTCAACAAAATAAACATACCGAGAGATAATAACTCTATTTTAACTAGGATCCAGACACTTAAAGCCTTTGTGTTTATCAGATGAACCGAGTAATAAACAAGGCTTTGAACGAGATTGGAACTTGGAGAAAGAACCAACTTCCACAAAGGGATAACAGAGACATCCAAACACATGAATCAAATTATAATTTGGCACACGGTAAAGTTGTTCAAAGGGAGATTTAAAATGCAGCACTGTGTTATGAACACAAATAATGACGTGGAAGACAACGTGGCAGTCATGGTGGACAAGAATACTACTCAGCCTAGAAGGAGAAAGCGCGTGACAATTCCCTCTAAAAGGTTGGCAGATTTCATTTTCAAAAGTGGATGACAGAAACGTGAATAACAAGTGGAGCAAGGAAAAGTGAACAAGTGAAAGTTTGTTATAAGTAGCAGGGAGTAGGTATAGTAAGAGGAGACTATTTTTATGTGAAGTTGTCTATCTTCTCATCCCTTACCTTCTTCTGTTTCCCATCTCTTCTTCTATTTGTTCTTTCATATCAGTTGTTAACCTCTTGTAATTTCTTTTAGTGATTGCAATACTAGTGTTTCCCTTGGTTATTATTGAGTATATTACATTGGTGCTTTCATCCAGAGGTTTCTCATGGAGGACCAAAGACTCAAGGCTCTCGTCAATGAGTCAATTAAAGAGGTGAAAGAGTCCTTTTCCAAGGATATTGCAGATATTCGCCATATGTTACTGGAGGTTTCCGAAAAGCTCGTTTCGGCAGGATCTCAAACTCGAGATCCAACAATGGATGTTGCTCGTCCTCATCACGGGAAAGACACTCCTGAAGTTCCCACACTCCTTCATAGGCCGGCTCCGGTGGAACTAGGACGATTTTGTGGTGAAAATCCGGAGGCGTGGATCTTCCAAGCTGAACGCTACTTTGATTTTTACGGAATCGCAGAAACGCACAAGCTAACCTTAGCATCTTTTTATCTCGACGGTGAAGCTCTGGAGTGGTACCGATGGTTATTCAGGAACAAACAATTAGTAGAATGGGATCATTTTGCTGAGAAGGCACGAATTCGTTTCAAGAAAAAGGCGTTTGAATCAGCAGAGGGACGTTTGGCAAAGCTCCAACAGGTGACTACCGTATCTGAATTTCAAGGGAGGTTTGAGGCAATTGCAAATGAAACAACCGATGTCTCTGATGGGTTAATGGTACGGCTGTTTATTTCTGGGCTAAGGGAAGATATTAAAAATTCAGTTATTGCTCATGAGCCCAAATGCTATAAAGATGTGCTTAAGCAAGCCCATATCCAGGAGCGACGTATCCAAGCAGAAAAAGGGTCGTTCCGACCCGCTCTAGCAAACAGAGGACCCCCTCTCTTATCCAATCCAATCTCAGCACCACCTCGAAATTTTATGACCACATCTCATGTTCCATCCTCTTCTTCCACACAATTGCAAAATCGCCAGCCCATTAAACGTTTATCACATGCCGAGATGCAGAGCCGTCGTGAACGTGGTCTGTGCTACTACTGTGAAGAAAAGTACACAGCAGGGCACAAGTGTAAGGCTCCGCCACAACTATTGTTACTAACAGATGGCTCCGATATTGAGCCAACATTGCCGGAGCAGTTTACCTCCGATGATTTTTTGGCTGAAGAATTGCAGTGCTTAGAGATTCAAGAACACTCTGCCCTTTCATATAATGCATTAGCCGGAGGAAACCCAACGTCCACTCTTCGATTCACTGGTCATATTAATGGGCATGAAGTCCAGGTCTTGCTGGATGGGGGAAGCACCCATAATTTCATTCAGACTAGAGTGGCTAAATTTTTGCAACTGCCAATTAATACCACTTCCAGTTTTCCAGTGGTGGTGGGTAGCGGACAACGACTATTATGCGATGGTGTGACACCTGCAACTTCCCTCTCGATACAGGGTTGCGGTCTCACTCTAGATTTATACTTATTACCGATGCATAGGGCAGATGTTGTGCTTGGTGTTTCATGGCTGTCTACGTTGGGTCGGGTGATTAAGGATTATGGAGCTCGTTTATTCGAGTTTCAGTTTCAAGGGAAGACCTACTGCTGGCAGGGGGACGCGATTACAGTTCAACCAGTTCAATTGCATAGCCTTCGCAGGTGTGCTTCCACTGAGGCTATATCCTCTTATTTCTGCTTGCAAATGATCCAACCTGATGCTACTTTGAACCCATTGATCCGTAGTTGCTTACTATTCTTGGAACCTATGAGGATGTCTTCCAGAAACCTCAGGGATTGCCTCCATCCCGACCACAGGATCATGCAATTCACTTGAACTCCGAGGCTGAACCGGTCAACGTTAAACCGTATCGCTATCCCTACTTTCAAAAGCAAGTGATGGAGAAAATGGTAGCTGATATGCTCAAAGAGGGAATTATTCAGGCTAGCACAAGTCCATTTTCTTCGCCAGTATTGCTGGTTCGAAAGAAGGATGGTACTTGGCGATTTTGTGTGGACTATAGAGCTTTGAATGCAATCACTGTGAGAGATAGATTCCCAATTCCAACCATTGATGAATTATTTGATGAATTACATGGTGCTGTCTATTTTTCTAAGCTTGACTTGTTGTCAGGCTATCATCAGATTCGGGTAAGGCCCAAAGATGTGGACAAGACTGCTTTCCGTACATATGATGGGCATTACGAATTTTTAGTTATGCTGTTTGGATTATCCAATGCTCCCTCGACATTCCAGGCCACTATGAATGAGGTTTTTCGACCTTATCTCCGTCACTTTGTATTGGTCTTTTTCGATGATATTTTGGTGTACAGCGTTAGCTGGATGGACCACATTAATCACTTACAATCTGTGCTGCAACTTTTGCGCCAACACCAACTTGTAGCAAAGAGAGCAAAATGCCTATTCGGGCTGACTTCGATAGAGTACCTTGGGCATGTGATATCGAATCAAGGCCTTAGTGTCGATCCAAGTAAAATTAAGGCCATCCAGCAGTGGCCTCCGCCTAAGAATATTAAGGAGGTACACAGTTTTCTTGGCCTGGCAGGCTATTATCGTCGCTTCATCCACCATTATGCCGCAATAGCAGGGCCTCTCACTGATTTGCTACGAAAAGATGCATTTGTGTGGGATCTTACAACCCTCACTGCATTTGAGACGTTGAAAGATAAGCTCAGTTCTACGCCAGTTCTAGCCTTACCGAATTTCTCTCAAGAATTTCAGCTTGAAACTGATGCTTCTGGCCGAGGCATAGGAGCCGTTTTGTCACAAACAGGGCATCCAATAGCCTATTTCAGCTAAAAATTAAGTACGCGAATGCAAGGGGCCTCCACCTATCACAGAGAGATGTTCGCCATCACTCAAGCAGTAAGTAAGTGGCGTCAATATCTTTTAGGGCGTAAGTTTACTATTTATACTGACCAGCAATCACTGAGGAACCTAACCAATCAGACTATTCAAACACCAGAGCAGCAAAAATGGCTTAGTAAGCTGGTTGGCTACGATTTTCAGATCATATATCGCCTAGGTAAATTGAACCAGGCTGCTGATGCGCTATCTCGCAATACTGAGGCGGTCTTGATGGCATTCTCTGCTAGGAGTTATAATCTGGAACATGAACTAAGAGCACTCAATAAAACACACCCGGAGTTAATTGACCTTCAACAAAAGTTGGATGAAAAGCAGGATGCTGGCATTGGTTATACTTTTCGTAATGGTTTACTTTTTTTCAAGGGGCGATTGGTGGTTCCATCTGATTCTCCGCTTCGTCAACATTTGCTTCGTGAATTTCATGACACTTCGATTGGAGGACATGCAGGTGTGGCCCGTACTTATCATAGGTTAACTTCTATTTTTTTTTGGAAGCAAATGAGAAACGACGTTCAGAGTTTTGTCGCTTCTTGTCAAATTTTCCAGCAAATCAAAGATGTGCACCACCATCCAGCAGGCCTATTGCAACCATTGCCCATTCCGAATTTGGTATTTGAAGATATAGCTATGGATTTTATTACTTGTCTTCCTAGTTAGAAAGGCAAGTCTACCATCTTAACTGTGGTAGATCGATTGACGAAATACGGCCATTTCATTCCTTTGCCTGCCTCTTTTTCCACTCGAATTGTTGCTGAAGCTTTTGTGGTTGGGATTATTCGTCTTCATGGCCCTCCACGAACCATTGTCACTGATCGTGACCCCAGGTTCCTACATTCTTTTTGGCAGGAGGTCAACCGATTGCAAGGGACGTCTTTGTCTATGAGTACAGCATATCACCCTCAGTCTGACGGTCAATCGGAGGCTCTAAATAAGTGTGTTGAGCAGTATCTTCGCTGTTACGTTGCTGATGCACCACATAAATGGGTTGCGATGTTGCCGTGGGCTGAATATTGGTACAACACGGCGTATCAAACCTCTGCTGGCATGTCTCCATTTAAGGCCCTTTATGGCAGAGACCCTCCCACCATAGCACATTATGTGTTGGGCAGCAGTCCCAGCGAGCTAGTGGAGGAATATTTTGTTGATCGTGATAAGGTTTTGCACCTTTTAAAGCTAAATCTGCTTAAGGCACAGGTGCGAATGAAAAAGTTTGCTGACAAACATCGGACTGAACTTGAATTTAGTGAGGGAGATTGGGTGTTCGTCAAGCTCAAACCATACCGCCAAAACTCTGTTCGTTTGCAGCAACACTCCAAACTTGGTCGCCGTTACTTTGGACCTTTCCAAATCATTAAGCGCGTTGGCCAGGTGGCTTACAAGTTAGACTTACCTGAGGAGGCCCGCATTCATCCCGTCTTCCATATTTCGATGCTCAAGCGTTGTGTTGGGGTTCCGGTGACTCCAGTTACGCCATTACCAATGACTGATTTTGTTATTCCATATACTGAGGCTTCCCAGAACCTTGTGGACAAGGTTCTTTTCCAGGAGGACAGTATTGTTATGAACACAAATAATGACGTGGAAGACAACGTGGAAGCCATGGTGGACAAGAATACTACTCAGCCTAGAAGGAGCAAGCGCGTGACAATTCCCTCTAAAAGGTTGGCAGATTTCATTGTCAAACGTGGATGACAGAAACGTGAATAGCAAGTGGAGCAAGGAAAAGTGTAATGAGTGAAAGTTTGTTATAAGTAGCAGGGAGTAGGCATAGTAAGAGAAGACTATTTTTATGTGAAGTTGTCTATCTTCTCATCCCTTACCTTCTTCTGTTTCCCATCTCTTCTTCTTATTTGTTCTTTCATATCAGTTGTTAACCTCTTGTAATTTCTTTTAGTGATTGCAATACTAGTGTTTCCCTTGGTTATTATTGAGTATATTACACACTGGAAGGGGAGTAACATTAATAAGGGAGACAACATACAAACAAGCATTAGCCCAAAACTTAAAAGACATAGATGCTTGAAAAAATAAGACAACTTAGGACATTGACAATGTGTCTGTGTTTTCGCTCGGCCCTACCATTTTGAGCAGATGTGTGAGTACAAGAAAGACGATGGAATATTCCATTTTATTTGAAGAATGAACTAAAATTGTTGTTGACGTATTCACCACCTCCATCAGACTAGAAATAAGAAATAGAGGTGTGAACAACATTTTTAACCATTGTATAAAATTCTTTGAATTTGTCAAAGGATTCAGATTTTTCACGCATCAAGTAAACTCAAGAAAATTTGGTGTAATCATCAAGAAATAAAATGTAATAACGATAACCAGAATTTGAGACAATAGGAACATGCTATACATTTGAATGAATTAAAACGAATAGAGAACTTGCATTAGTACTTGATAACAGAAAAGACATTCGAGTTTGTTTTTCTAAATGACAAACATTACACGAATTATCGCTAATAGAAGAAGTACTACTAATTAATTTTCTAACAACTAAAGAGCTAAGAGACTCTCGGCCAGGATGTCCAAGGAGTTGGTACCAAAGAGAAGCATGCAAAATTTTAGCAAAGAGACCAAAGTTGGAGGAGCGACATGTAAAGGATAGAGAGACCCATAACTGTTACAGCGAAGCAATATTGTTCCGGTCTTCATGTCCTTGACAATAAACCCAGAGTCAGTAAAGTGAATATAAAAATTATTATCAGCACATAAGCATTGAATAGAAAGTAGATTTATAGCAAGGGAAGGAACATATAAAACTTTCTTTAAGAGAAGAGGCTTAGAAGTCGTTGGAAGAGTAAATGAACCAATAGATTTAATAGACAGAAAAGTACCATCTCCAACCATGACTTGAGAAGAACCAGAATAAGGAGTGTGAGCAGTAAGATTGGAAGGATCATGAATCATGTGCGCAGATGCCCCAGAATCTGGGTACCAAACTATTGGTTGAACCTCCTCCAAATTCATGGCAGAAAATGATTAAGGAATATTGTTAGCCATAAAGGAATGATTGAACCTGTTTCTACACTCCAACACAATGTGATTATAGTGAAAACAAATTTAACGTTGTCTAGTAGGAGAAAAATGTTAGATTTTTAAACTTATAAAGAAAAAATAAGGTTCAACTGAACTTCTTTTCATTCATATGCCATATTACAAAAGGCTTAGACACATATAGCTATATAAGTTTTTCAAAAGTAAGTAGAGTCCATACCTATCCAACCACTATTGACTTTCTTACAAAACATATTCCATAAAACAAGGACTACCTTTCCTTTACAAACTAAACATAATATTCAAAAGAGAACTATTAGACTAAAGACTATCTAGAAAAATCTCATTTTCTAACACTCCTCGTTGAGATTTTTCTAGGATACTCCCAGCTTAGCCCTTAGAACTTCAAATTTCCCCTTAGGAAGAGCCTTGATCATGATGTCTGCAATCTGCTTATCTGAACTGCAATGAACAAGTTTAACTTCACCATCCTTCTCTGCTTGCCTGATAGAGTGAAACTTCACATTTATATGCTTGCTACGACCATGTTGCACTAGATTTTTGGCCATAGATATTGCTGACTTGTTGTCAACCTTAATGACAGTAGCTTCAATGTCATTTTGCTCCAGATCACATAGAATCTTTCTTAACCATAGAGCTTGATTAGTTGCATCAGCAGCTGCGATGTATTCAGCTTCTGCAGAAGATTGAGCTACCACCTCTTGCTTCTTCGAATTCCATGAGAACATGCCTGAACCAAGTGTAAAAGCATATCCATAAGTACTTTTCATATCATCAATGCTTCCTGCCCAATCACTATCTGAATAACCCATCAATTTCCCTTGCTCTTCCTTTTTAAACCAAATACCAAAATCAGCAGTTCCCTTGATATACCTCAACGTACGCTTAGCGACACCAAGATGAACTTAACTCGGAGCTTGCATAAATATCGACAGAAGACTTGCTGCGAACATGAGATCAGGTCTTGTTGCTGTCAAATACAGCAAACTGCCTATTAGACTTCTATAAAATACAGGATCAGCCCTATCACCTCCTTCAAACTTTGAAATCTTCTCATTGTGAACTAGTGGGGTCGATAAAGGCTTGCATCTCTCCATCTTGAATCTTTTAAGAATATCCCATGCATATTTTCTCTGTGAAATAAAGATTCCATCTGTAGCTTGACGAATCTCCATTCCCGGAAAGTAATTCATTTCACCCAAATCTGACATTTCAACCTTGGTCTCCATTCCCGGAAAGTAATTCATTGCTACCTGTTAACAGAAGATCATCAATATAGAGTGACACCAAAAGCACATCTCCTCCTTTAGCCTTCTTCACATATAAAGTAGCTTCATTTTCACTTCTCTTGAAGCCACAATAAATAAGATGAGAATCAATCTTAGTGTACCAGGATCGAGGAGCTTGCTTTAATCCATACAATGCCTTATGTAGCTTGTAGCTTTTATCCTCCATTCCTGCAACTTGAAATCCTTCTGGTTGGTCGATATAAATCTCCTCCTGCAGCTGTCCATTTAAGAATGCTGATTTCACATCCAAATGATACAACTTCCAATTTGATTGAGCTGCCAAAGCAAATAGAAGCCTTATTATATCACGTCGTGCAACTGGTGCAAATGTGTCTCCATAATCTAGACCTGCAACTTGCGCATAACCTTTCACAACAAGCCTTGCCTTGTATTTATAAACTGAACCATCTGGATTAAGTTTGGTTTGATAAACCCATTTTACCCCTATTACATTTCTGTCTTTGGGTTTATCAACTAGCTTCCAAGTGTCATTCTTCTCTATCATACCAATCTCCTCCTTCATAGCTTCAATCCAACCTTCATGTCGTGATGCTTCTTGATAGCTATCTGGTTATGAGATTGCAATATTATATCTTTCATATATCTCAGAAAGGAACTTTGTTTTCAAAATGGGCGAATCAAGTGAGGATTCCCCATCTGATTCTTCATCTTTTTCCAACTTTTCAGAGCCAAATGATTGGATTTCAGGCAGCGAACGCAAGTTCTAAAAATTTGCATTATCTTTCTCAATTTGCTCCTTGTCCCAGTTCCAAAGCATGCTCATCTACTACAACATCTCTTCTGATGGAAATACTTTTTGTTTTCAAGTTGAAAACTCTATAACCTTTAGCTTGCGATGAATAACCAATAAAGATCCCCAATTCACCTTTTGGTTCAAGTTTTCTTCTTTTGACTAAAGGAACAAGAGAATAGCAAATCGAACCAAAGATTTTTAAGTGCTTGGCAGATGGTTTTGTTCCACTCCAAGCCTCAATAGGAGTTTTTTTATCCACAACTTTAGTTGGCAACCTATTTAACAGATATACTGAAGTATAAACAGCTTCTGCCCAAAAGCTTTGTGGTAGTTTCTTTTCAAGCAACAAACATCTAGCCATTTCAACAACAGTCCTGTTCTTCCTCTCCGAGACTCCATTTTGTTCGGGTGAATAACTTACTGTCAACTTATGATCAATCCCCATTTCTTCACAATACTTATTGAACTCATTTGAAGTGTATTCACCACCATTGTCCGATCTCAAAGACTTCAGCTTACAACCACTTTGTCTTTCAACAAAAGCTTTAAAGTTCTTAAAAACTAAAAATACTTGGGACTTGTTACTCAAAAAATACACCCAAGTCATCCTTGTTAAGTCATCAATAAAGAGAACAAAATATTTATTTTGTCCTAAAGATGATGTCTGCATAGGTCCACACACATCAGTGTGAACTAATTCAAGCTTTACAGTTGCCCTCTAGGTAGCACTTTTAGGAAATGATTTTCTGTGTACCTTACCCATCTGACATGCCTCACAAACTTCTTTAGACAGTGAGATCTCAGATAACTCTTTAGTCAAGTCTTTCTCATACATAGACTTTAAAGTAGCATAGTTAAAATGCCCATATCTTTTGTGCCACAACCATGACTCATACTTGCAAAATTTGCACTATCAAACTTCTCATCTAAAGGAAAAGATTTATCCACCATTTCTACTTTAACAATCAAACTATCTTTAGAGTCAAAAACCAAACAATGTTTGCCCTTAAAAAATAAGGAACAACCTTTCGACATCATTTGAGCCACACTTAACAAGTTACATGCTAAACAAGGAACATACAACACATCATGTATAAACTTTGTACCTTGTGTAGTTTGAAAGGCAACTGAACCCTTTCCATGTGCATCCACTATTTCACCATTTCCCATCCTAACTTTAGCTTTGAACGACTTGTCAAGTGTGTGAAACAAGAGCTCATTTTGTGACATATGACTCGTGCATCCACTGTATATGAACCATGAGGATTTGTTGCTTGTGTTTTCTTCGTGAGAAGCCATAAACAAGCTTTGTTCTTCCTTTTCTGACTCTTCAATAAAATTTGCCTGTTGTGCATGATGTTGTTGTGGCTGATTCTGCTTGAACCTGCAATTTTTCTCAATATGAACCATCTTTTTACAGAATCTACACTGAATGGATGGCTTTCCTTTGAACCAACAGTCCTTCTCTTGATGATTGGTTCTTTTACAGTGGTTGCAAGGTGGAAACTTCCCTTTCTTTGAAGATTCTTTCCATGGTTTTCCCTTTCCTACTTTATCTCCTTCCATCCTTCTATTGTCCTTCACAGGCTGCTTCCCTTTTATATTATGCCTGAAATGCCACTTCTGCTACTTCTCCATCTCTTATACTTGATCTTTGTTCTTGGGTTTGCAACTTGCTGATCAGTTCTGCAACCGATAAAGTCTTCAAATCACAAGATTCCTCTATTACTGAAATCTTGGACTCGAACCTTCCTGGTAAGCTTATCATCATCTTCTCCACCACCTTTGAATCTGGAAAGGTTTCACCAAACAAACTTATTTTGTTTACAATTTCCACAAGTTTGGAAGAATACTCTTTCACAGTATCTCCTTTTTTCATCCTTAACATCTCAAATTCTCTTTTGAGAGTTAAGAGTTTGACAGCCTTCACTCTATCACTTCCATCGAACTCCTCTTTTAGCTTCTCCCATGCTTCTTTAGGTGTTTCACAAGTCATTATTCTTGTGAAAATCACATCTAAAAGTGCTGAATGAAGACATGTGATAGCCTTTGGTTTCCTTGACTTCGCATCTTCATAAATCTTCATTTGTGCAACTGTTGGATTTGGTCCAAGTGGAGGAGGATCATCTTCACTTTCTATTATTTCCCATAGACTGAGAGCTTTGAGGTCACGGGTTCAAGCCTTGGAAACAGCCTCTTGCAGAAATGCAAGGTAAGGCTGCGTACAACAGACCCTTGTGGTCGGGCCCTTCCCCGGACCCTGCGCATAGCGGGAGCTTAAGTGCACCGGGCTTCCCTTTTTTTTAGACTGAGATCTTTGAGATAAGCCTTCATCTTTAGCTCCCATATGTGATAATTTTCTCTTGTAAACATAGGAGAGCCTGCACCCAAGAAGTTGTTGGATGCCATGTTACTGCTGCTCAGCTCTCACCTTAGAAGAACTGGAGAAACCTTAACTTTCTTGCCTTCACAGATCCCTCAAGAAGAAGGGCTCTTGATACCACTGTTAGATTTTTAAACTTGTAAAAAAAAATAAGGTTCAACTGAACTTCTTTTCATTCATATGCCATATTACCAAAGGCTTAGACACATATAGCTATATAAGTTTTTCAAAAGTAAGTAGAGTATATACGTATCCAATCACTATTGACTTTCTTACAAAACATATTCCATAAAACAAGGACTACCTTTCCTTTACAAACTAAACATAATATTCAAAAGAGAACTATTAGACTAAAGACTATCTAGAAAAATCTCATTTTCTAAAAAAAAAAGGCTTTAACCAAAATACCAATACTAGGGGAAAGAGGTCGAGATTGATGTTGGAAATCAGACCATGAAGAGTTGTGATAACCTCGAACTCTACCATACTAACCTTTGTTATTTCTACCACGGCCTTATCCATTGGAGTGTCCTTTTGCGGATTGATTTCCATTAACAGATGGAGACAAATTAAAAGTATTCTTCCCTTGAGTGGACGCTAGCAAAGTAGTTTAAGAATTTGACTCTTCAAAAGTACATGCATTAATGTGGGCTTCTTCAGTTAGAAGAAGTGATCATAATATAGGGAAGGAAGGAAGCGTGACAGTAGCATTTAATCTAGAAACAAAGGTTCGATAGGATGGAGATAATCCTTGCAAAGCTTGAGTGACAAAATCATTATCAATTACAGGTTTACGAATTGCCGGAAAAGAGCAGGCAATAAAGTGAAGTTGTTGAAGATAGTTTAGATGTCTCACAAGCATAGTTCAAAAGTGTGTTAAGAACCGCTGAAAAAAGGGTTGCACTAATCCAACTTAATGCAATAGAATCACATTGAATCCATAGCCTAAAATCAGCGTGCTCGGGTGGTGGACATGGTACGATTCCATCTACGAAGGAAAGAAGGTTGTGAATTTTAAGAACTGTGAGAAAAACTTTCTTAGAGGTAAGATAGTTGACGTATGTCAATTGGATAGGAACAAAACCTTTGATATTGAAAATTGTTGGAGGGGGAGTTGGAAGGCCAAGAGAAGAACGATTCAAGGTGATTTGAGCAGAGGGGGCGATTTGAGATGAGAAACTTTCTGGCCCCATGAAAAAGATCGTTTAGGGCTCTTGATACCAAGATGAAAGAGATAAAGTGAAGGGTGAATTGTGAGGCTTGCTCATTCTTTATTCTTGTATTTATAAGGAGAAGTTATAACATATATCTATAGAAAAGATAAGTACAACAATAAATACAAATAGAGTTCTGCTACAACTAGTATATAATTGTTGTAAAATAGACTAGATTAATAATTTAAGAAGGAGAAAATAATAACAAGAGAGATAATGAGGGAAAGAGGAAAAGAGAGGAGTTGTGCGTGTTTTTCTGTATGTATTCTCACATTCATTTGCACAGAATGTGCATATTATATAGGCATCACAAAGAGTCAATTTATTGCCTAACTTGCCCAACTATCCAAGTGGGTGGGTCCCACTTGGATAGATATATCCATACATAACACTCCCCCTTGGATGTCCACGTGTAATGTGCCTCCATAGATATTGTGCCTCGTTAAAACCTTACTTAGGAAAAACCCAGTAGGAAAAAGCCTAGTGAAGGAAAAAGAGTACACACATATGGTAATACGCCTTGAATGCTACCTCATCAAAAACCTTACCAGGAAAACCCAGTGGGACAAAACCTTGGTTAAGGAAAAAAGAGTGCAGCACGTATTTTACTCCCCCTGATGAAAACTTCATTTGATATTTTGGAGACGACACATTCCAATCTTATATCTTAGTTTCTCAAAGGTTGATGTTGGTAATGCCTTTGTGAATAAATCTGCAAGATTATCACTTGAACGAACTTATTGTATATCAATATCACCATTCTTCTGTAGATCATGTGTGAAGAATAATTTTGGTGAAATATGTTTCGTTCTATCTCCTTTTATGAAGCCACCCTTCAATTGAGCTATGTACGCGACATTGTCTTCGAATATAATTGTGGGTACTTTAACATCATTTTCTAGACCACATCTTTCTTTGATGAACTGTATCATCGATCTCAACTACACACATTCTCTACTTGCTTCATGAATTGCTATTATTTCAGCATGATTTGAAGAAGTAGCAACAATGGACTGTTTTGTAGATCGCCATGATATAGCAGTTCCTCCGTGTGTAAATAGATAGCCTGTTTGAGATTGAGCTTTATGTGGGTCTAATAAATAACCTGCATCTGCATAACCAATAAGGTCTGCGCAACCTTTGTTAGTATAAAACAAACCCATATCAATAGTACCTTTCAGGTATCGCAAAATATGTTTGATACCGTTCTAATGCCTTCGCGTTGGGGATGAACTATACCTTGCCAATAAATTGACAGAGAATGTTATATCAGGCCTAGTTGCATTAGCAAGGTACATAAGTGCACCAATAGCACTGAGATATGGTACTTCAGGATCAAGAATTTCTTCACCCTCTTCTGGAGGTCGAAATGGATCCTTTTCCACTTCAAGTGATCGAACAATCATTGGAGTACTTAATGGATGTGCTTTGTCCATGTAGAATCTTTTTAAGATCTTTTCAGTGTAGGCAGATTGATGGACAAAAACTCCGTTTACTAAATGTTCAATTTGCAGGCCTAGACAAAGTTTTGTCTTTCTGAGATCTTTCATTTCAAATTCTTTCTTTAGATATTCAATCGCCTTTTGGACCTCTTCAGGGGTTCCAATGAGATTTATGTCATCAACATAAATGGCGAGTATCACAAACTCTGATTCCATTTTCTTAATAAAAACACATGGACAAATGACATCATTTATATAGCCTTCATTTATCAAGTACTCACTGAGGTGATTATACCATATGCGCCCTGATTGTTTCAGACCATATAATGATCTTTGGAGTTTTATTGAGTATACTTCTCGAGACTTTTTAAATACTTCAGGCAATTTTAATCCTTCTAGGATTTTCATGTAAATTTCATTATCAAGTGAACCATAAAGGTAAGTTGTAACCACATCCATTAGGTGTATTTCAAGATTTTTATGTACAGCTAAACTGATGAGATATCGAAATGTTATTCCATCCATAACCGGTGAATATGTTTCTTCATAGTTGACTCCGGGTCTTTGAGAGAATCCTTGTGCAACAAGGCATGTCTTATATCTTACAATTTCATTTCTCTCATTTTGTTTTCTAACAAAAACTCATTTATAGCCAACTGGTTTTACACCTTTAGGGATTTGGACTACAGGTCCAAAAACCTCACGTTTAGCAAGTGAGTCTAATTCTGATTGAATTGCCCTTTGCCATTCTGGCCAATCACATCTACGTTGACATTCTTTGATGGATTTAGGCTCAAGACCTTCACTATCTTGCATGAGGTTAAGTACAACATTATATGCAAAAACATTATCAACCGTAATTTTAGACCGATCTAATTTTATCTCATCACCGAAAGAACTTATTGAAAGTTCTTCATTCACTTGAGTCTCGGGTTCACTAATTTCTTCAGGAATATCAGGATTACTCAAATCTTGACTTTCTTCAGGAGGTTTTATTGTAGTATCATCTTTATTATTTCTCACGCTTCTCTTTCTAGGATTTTTATCCTTTGAACCCAGCGGTCTACCACACTTCTGGCGTGTTTGGGATTCAGAAGATATGATACTTGTAGATGGTCCTTTTGGGACATCAATCCGGATAGGTACATTCACTGCAGGGATATGTGACTTAGTTATCCGTTTCAAATCAGTAAATGCATTTGGCATTTGATTTGCTATTTTTTGTAAGTGGATAATCTTCTGGACTTCCTGTTCACATGTGTGGGTACGTGGATCAAAATGTGATAGTGATGAAACTTTTCACGCAATTTCTTTTTCTTTTTCGGGTTCCTTTTTCTCTCCCCCTAATGGAGGGAAAATTGTTTCATCAAACCGACAATCGGCAAATCGAGCAGTGAATAAAACTCCAGTCAACGGTTTAAGGTATCGAATTATGGAGGGTGAGTCAAACCCAACATATATGCCCAACCTTTGTTGAGGGTCTATTTTTGTACGTTGTGGTGGTGCTACAGGCACATATACCGCACAACCAAAAATTCTTAAATGGGCTATATTTGGTTCATGACCAAATACTAATTGCGATGGAGAGTATTTATTATAATGTGTCGGTCTGAGACATACAAGTGCTGCTGCATGTAAAATAGCATGACCTCAAACAGTAATTGGCAATTTTGTTTTCATTAGTAGAGGTCTTGCTATCAATTGTAGGCGCTTTATAAATGACTCTGCAAGGCCATTTTGAGTATGAACATGAGCAACAGAATGTTCAATTTTTATCCCAATTGATAAGCAATAATCATTAAATGCTTGGGATGTAAATTCTCCAGTATTATCAAGGCGAATGACCTTAATTGGATAATCTGGGAATTGCGCTCTCAATCTTATTATTTGTGCTAACAACTTCGCAAACGCCAGGTTGCGAGATGATAACAGGCACACATGAGACCATCTAGATGATGCATCTATTAGGATCATAAAATATTTAAACAATCCACTAGATGGATGAATAGGTCCACATATATCTCCATGTATACGCTCTAAAAAGCCAGGAGATTCGATGCCAACCTTCAGGGTCGATGGTCTGGCAATTAATTTGCATTGATAACAAGCAGCACATGAAAATTCATCATTTGTAAGAATCTTCTGGTTCTTTAACGGATGTCCAGTTGAATTTTCAAGAATTCATCTCATCATTATTGATCCAGGATGACCTATTTGATCATGTCATAGCACAAATATATTTGGATCAGTAAACTTCTGGTTTACGATCATATTTGCTTCAATTGCACTAATTTTTGCATAATATAGGCCAGATGACAAAGTTGATAATTTTTCCAAAATATATTTATGGCCTGAGACACTCTTGGTAATGCCAAGATATTCAGTATTCATTTCATTTAGTGTCTCAATATGATATCCATTTCTGCGAATATCTTTAAAACTTAATAAGTTTCTAGGAGATTTAGAATAGAATAATGCATCTTCTATAACAATTTTTGTTCCTTTAGGCAGAATTATAGTAGCTCTTCCGGAGCCTTCTATGATTTTTGAATTACCAGATATTGTATTAACATTAGCTTTTCTTCTAAGTAAATTGGAAAAATATTTCTCGTCTTTAAAAATAGCATGAGTTGTTCCACTATCAATTACACAAATATCCTCTTGATTTATCATTGATCCAAATAAGATTTGAGGCATTTCCATATTTTCTTTAATAAGAAATAAAATACATATTAACACATGGTATATTACATAAATTTTATTTATTTACATTGACTAGGAAAATACAAACATCATATTTAATACAGATAAAAAGAAATATATTTACATATTATTAGTTTTATCAATATTCATATTTTCGTCCAGAAAATTAAAGAAATCAGCTACATCCAAATGCATGGGCTCAATATTATCTTCAGAGATAAAATTCGTCTCTGGATTATTTTCTTCCCTTTTCAGAGATGCCTGATATAGCTGAACAAGGCATTTTGATGACCGACAAATCCGCGACCAGTACCCCACACCTCCACATCTATGACATATTGTTTCTGAATTATTCTTCGGTAAAGCTTCTGGCTTTTTACCCTGCCTTTTATATTGCTGGTTATTTCTCGGTGTCAGTCGAGCATCATGATTAAAATTTCTTCTTTGACTACGACCACGACCACGACTGGGGCCATGGCCTCTTTCTCGTTGGTTAGAATTTATCTGATTCACTTCAGGGAGTGGCAAAGAACCAACTGGCCGACTATCATGATTTTTCATTAATAGTTCAATATGTCTTTCAGCAATAAGAAGGTGAGAAAGTAATTCAGAATATTTTTTAAATTCTTTTTTGCAATATTGCTGCTGCAGGAGCATATTCGCGGGTGGAAATGTGGAGTATGTTTTTTCCAGTTTATCCTGCTCAGTGATCTCTTCTCCGCATAAATTTAACTAAGCTATAATTCTAAATAGAGCAGAATTATATTCAGTTATATTTTTGAAATCCATTAATCTCAAATTTAGCCAATCATGACGAGCTTGTGGAAGCATGACCAACTTCAGGTGGTCATATCTTTCTTTTAATTTTTTCCACAATTTAAGGGGGTCTTTTAATGTGAGATATTGTAATTTTAGCCCCTCGTCAAGATGGTGACGGAGAAATATCATGGCTTTAGCACGATCTTGATTGGATGCCATAATGTCATCTTTAATGGTGTCTGCCAGACCCATTGATTCTAAATGAATTTCGGCATCAAGTGCCCATGATGAGTAGCCTTTTCCAGAGATATCAAGAGCAGTAAATTCAATTTTAGAAATATTTGTCATTTTATAAAAATAAAATTAAATAAAACTCTTACCAATTTTATTACCTTGAAAAATTAGCCGGAGCCTCGTGCTGATAACTTGTTGTAAAATAGACTAGATTAATAATTTAAGAATAAGAAAATAATAACAAGAGAGATAATGAGGGAAAGAGGAAAAGAGAGGAGTTGTGTGTGTTTTTCTGTATGTATTCTCACATTCATTTGCACAGAATGTGCATATTATATAGGCATCACAAAGAGTCAATTTGTTGCCTAACTTGCCCAACTATCCAAGTGGGTGGGTCTCACTTGGATAGATACATCCATACATAACAATAATAGGTTAATCACAATAGGGCAATAATATAAAGCCGCTCAATATCTTTCATCCTCTACATAACGTTCTTAAGGTAGAAATTATTTTCTTAGTTTCTTATGTCGGTTCTTAAACTTACTACGGAGGTACATGGCTAATGAAAGGGATTTTCTCTGTTCTCGACATCACTAATATGTTAGTTTCTACCCACATGTTCTTGATATATATTATGTGTTTGTGTTTGTTGTTTATAACTCATGTTAGAAGTATGTTACTTGAATGCTTCTCATATGTACTCTTTTCTAATAATTAGCATCATGAGCCACACTTACATTCAAATAGATAATATATAATATACGTATATGTAATTATGCGTGCTTTTCTTCTTAATTGAGAACTGGCGGCTACATCTAATTGCCATGAAGTAATTGTTAGGAACAAAAATAATTAGGTGTCATGCGGAAGCTAGCAAAGCAAACTTCGAATGATCATGAATAAGAAGACAAACGAAAAATATATCAAAAGAGACACAAACATTTAATGTGGTTCAGTCAACTGACCTACATCCACAAGAGGAGATGAGCAATCCACTATAAATATGAGAGTACAAATAATCGAGAGAAATAACCTCACACAATTCACTCAAAATAAAAAGAGGTTCACACAAGTGCTAACGCAACACTTGTGTCTCACCGTTTCTCCCCCTAGACAAAACTCTCAAAGCTTCTAGGACTACATTGTGAATGATCCCAAGTTAGAAGGAATACGCTTCTATTTATAGAATCATAAACCTTTTCCTATAAGAAAAAGGACTAGCCAAATATGAAGACATTGTGTTTTTCTTTCAGAAAAAGAAAAACCTAATTATACTAGAAAAGTCAGGGCAAACACTCAACAATAATTTTAGTTTACTGTTAGAGTGTTTCATTAAACTTGATTGTCAAATTAAAGTGTGGATTTTGAATTATAATAATTGAAACATAATTGCACCAAGAGTCCTTTTCCTTACTTTCTCTTAATATGTGATTAAGAAAAGAATTATTTTTGTCTAAGTAAAAACTATCTTGGGTAGAGCATTTGTTGATAATGGTTGTGAACTCTATTGCGACTGTGATTGAAACTTTTTATTAAATGATTTGTTTTGGATTTGTATGTTAATGAACCAATGGTCCATGATTCTTGGAATCATGTTGGACTGTCATTAATTAAAAATAAACAAATTATACACTATATGGGCACAAATTTCTCTACAGTGTAATGTTCAAAGACTTATTGCAATTATTGTATTATTTTCTCATATATTGTAATTATGTGTGTGTGTATATATGTGTGTGTGAGAGAGAGACGGTACTTCTAGTATTACCGTGGTAATCTAAAAAGACTATTAGACTTCATATGATTGCAGAGTATTACCATGATATATTTATCCATCACATGTTCTTTTGGCATCAAGTTCTATTGTCTTTGTATATATGAAGTACTCTTATTCTTTGTTCTACATGCTTTCTATTTGAATTAAGGGCAACATTAATTATTGAGGAGATTATTGTTCAGATCTAACCTTGTCAGACATAATTATTATTCAGTATGCACTTTGTCTTACTAAATATTTTTTGTTAATATTGTGCAAATATTGTTCATGCTTTAAATTATCTGTTAACTTTACATTATAGAAGGTGTATTATATTTTATAAATTTGTCTATGTTTATCACCATTAGAATTGGTATATATTCATAAAGGTTTGAGAATAAGTCTTATCACATCAATAGGATAAGATATCAGGTTAAAGTTTCGGTGCGCCATGATAATAAGATGTTGGGTTCAAGTCACATCGATTTATGGCCTCATATATTTTATATAGATAAGACATTGGGTTTAAGTCCTAACGCATCATAATAATAATATAATGATAATTCAAGCAAAATTATGTGCTTTTGATGAAAAGTCATGAAACATGTCCCACTAAATTTGTTTCATTCTCAAAGTGAATGTGGTAGTTGTGCATAATATGTTTGAAAGAAAACAAGTGGTTGAATAATACATACACATGAATGTGTAATGAGGTACTAAGCTAGCATAATTTGATATGCTCAGATAATTGTGTTACATTGATGAAGAATGAGAATGTTTGATATATGCCAAAAATACATATCCATTCTCTGAAATGAATGTGATAGTATTCAATAAATCTTATAAATACAAATGTGCATCTTATCGTGATGGGATCACGACTCACCTCCAGAAGAGGTAGATTAATTAAGAAGAAATAAATCTGAGATTTATTTTTGGAGTAGTAAATCTGAAATTTACTAAAGCAAAATACACATGTCATGGTAAACTTGGAATTTACTTATTAGACATATATCGAAGAAATAAAAAATTCATCAAAAAGTGTTGTTTGTTCTCATGATAAGTTGATTGGATCAACTAATGTTGGGACTGAACTTCCTAATTCTGAAAAGTATAAAAGGTGAATATAGGCCAGTTCACCTGTCATGTGATATGTGAAATAGATGCATCTATATGATAATCACATGTGCGTTTATTGTCAACTCCAATTTGACTTTCTCAAAATTACTTGTGCAAAATAATCGAGTTAAGAGAACAACTTCCAGATGATGTAATCAAGACAATTCATCTTGATAATGTTAATTAACTTTCAAACTTGTTTGTCATTAAGTGCCTCAGATTAATAGTTAAATCATTGCTTATGAGAATAAAGTTTCATGTGTTGGTTTGAATTATGATACATTGCATACAATAGTACTTATATGCATCAGATTAAAAAATAATTATGATCAATTTCTCTCTCAATTGATTTATGGTTAGGGACGAGATAATTTCCATCTAATAATTGTGACATGCGGTATATGATTAATGAATATACCATGATGCATAAATATAAATTCTCTAAAATAGATTGAGATATATGTTAGTTGTTCTAACATAAGAGCGAGATAAGAAGCAACCAAGAGTTGCAAATTCTCCTATTAAAAATCTCTAAAGGATAAAGTCTACGACATGCGTGAAGCATGATAGAACAATCGGTTCTATATAAAGCGATCCTTGAAAAAGGAGAGTAAATTATCAAAATGATCATAACAAGGAGGCAACATGCTCTTAAAGAACGTGCGACATAACATTTCATAAAACCTCATGAGAGGGATAGGTACTCGAAAATAATGAAGCGACGAGATATCAATAAGTTATGTCACATTACGAACCAATACAAAATGATTTATTATTGACGATATCTTTAATACAATATAGCACAATATTGAAAAAGATCATGAGGATCCAAATTCTACGATCTATTAAAGCATGTTGGCGTAGAAATATTTATCAGGAAAATGATGCATCTTGGTAAGCGTAAATATTATTTGACTTGCAATCTAGACATTAGAAGATGTCATGCATTTAAATATTGGATGTTCTCACTTGACAAAATTGATATGAAAATATCTTATGGGTTCAAAATTCATTAAGCATATACAAGTTTTTCAAAAACTTATTTATAATCCCCATATGAATTAAATCAATCAACAATCCTTTGTATTGTTATGCAAGTTGATGACTTGAATTGAAACTCTTGAAGAGTCATCAAAAGGCTTAATGAAATTAAAGTGAGAAACTTGCAGAATTATTTATTCCTGGAGGAAGAATTTATAAAAGGAGATCGAATGAAACACATTTTGCCAAAGCTTTTCTACATATATGAGCTTCAAAAGAATGGTGATATCAACGTGAAACAGATTCGTTTGAGTGATAATGTGGCCTATTTATTCATCAAGTCACTAGCAACTACAACATTCGATAAGATGGTGCACAAGCTTGGAATTCAAAAATTCAAGTCTTTGGATTGATGTTCTCATTAGGTGGAGTTAATACATGAGGTACTTTTTTCCCTTACAAGATTTTGTCCCATTGAGTTTTCCTTATAAAATTTTTAATGAAGCATCAAAATGCGTATTATTAAGATATAAATACTTTTTTCCCTTCACTAGGATTTTTTTCACTGGATTTTATCTAGTTAGGTTTTAAAAAAATATATAATCTATCAAATAGACATTCTAGGGGGAGTGTTATAAATATATTTGTATTATAGTGAATGTGTATTATGTAGATTCCTTGCAAGAAAAATTAGGAATCCTACTGAAGGACCAAATCAGTTTTTCCCTATAAATACATGGGTTTTCCTTCATTATAATTGATCTATGAATATCCCTCAATCCTTGAATAACCTTCAAGAATTTTTTTTTTCTCTTCTCCCTACTTTATTCTTCTTATTGTTTTATATAGCTTCATAAAAAAAAAGATTGATTCTATGTTTAACTGACTGTATAAATCCAGAGATAAATGTATAACATCAATCAAACATCATATAAATCTAATATCAAACAAACCTAAAATATCCCACCTTATTTCGTGCACCAGACAACCTCTAAGAATTCAAGAAAAAATAAATGGTTATAATTCAAATTCTTTGTTAGGTTCTAGTGAAAATGATATTTTGGAAATCAGAAGTTGTAATATCTCAATTCTTAAAAAAATACTTTTTCGTGTGAAATAACCATTTTGCT